>NC_134570.1:240465278-240768952 GCF_050947875.1 Dermacentor variabilis
GCATCTTGATGCAACGAGCCGGTCTTGTATACAGCTGAATAGTTGTATTCTTGAAGGCGCAGAGCTCAGCGGCCAAGGCGCCCTGAAGGATCTTTGAGGGCGAAAGCCAACACAGAGCGTGATGATCAGTGATGACTGTGAATTGGCGGCCGTACAAATGGGGGCAGAATTTACCCACTGGCCAAACAAGAGCCAGACACTCGCGTTCGGTTATAGAATAATTGCGCTCAGCAGAGGAAAGAAGGCGGCTGGCGTAGGCAATAATACGTTCTCGGCCTTGTTTCTGCGCCAAGATAGCTCCAATACCGCGGCCACTGGCATCGGTACAGACTTCTGTTGGAACTGACGCATCAAAGTGAGCGAGGATGGGCGGGGACATTAGCAGCCTAATCAGCTCGGTGAAACCACCAGCTTACTCAGGGCCCCAAATGAATACAGCGCCTTTCTTGAGCAGCTGATTGAGAGGGCACGCAACGTTCGCAAAATTTTGGACAAACCGACGGAAGTAGGAGCAAAGGCCCAAGAAGCTGCGAACATCCTTGGTACATGTTGGCACGGGAAAGTCTTTCACTGCCCGTATTTTATCGTGATCAGGGCATACACCAGAAGAATCCACGAGATGCCCGAGCACAGAAATTTTACGACGACCAAAATGGCACTTGGAAGAATTTAGTTGTAGTCCCGCCTGACGGAAAACAGATAGGATCGTCGACAGGTGTTCGAGGTGTGTCGCAAAAGTCGGAAAAATACGATCACGTCGTCCAGGTAACAAAGACAGATGGACCACTTGAAACCGTGTAGGAGGGCGTCCATCATTCGTTCAAATGTGGCCGGGGCATTACATAAACCGAAAGGCATCACTTTGAGCTGATGAAGGCCATCGGGAGTAATAAAATCTGTCTTGTCGCGGTCCATGTCATCGACGGCAATTTGCCAGTAGCCAGAGCGAAGGTCGACGGACGAAAAATATTTTGCTCTATACAGGCAATCCAAGGCATCGTCAATGCGTGGTAGCGAATAGACGTCCTTCTTTGTTACCTTGTTCAGGTGTCAATAACCCACGCAAAATCGCCAACTGTTGTCCTTCTTTTTAACTAGTACAACAGGGGATGCCCAAGGGCTCCAAGAAGGTTCGATGATGTCTCGAGAAAGCATCTTATCAACTTCATGTTGGATGATGTGTCGCTCAGTAGGCGAGACGAAATAGGGTCGCCGAAGGATGGGGCTCGCATCACCGGTGTTTATGCGAAGCTTTACGACAGATCTTTGTCCTAGAGGGAGCTCTCCAAGGTCGAATATTGCCCGTATGAGGCTAGGAGGCAACGTAGTTCTTGAGCACGCTGGGGCGGAAGATCGGGAGCAATCATTTTCGTTAGGGCATTCAGGTCTGAAGGAACAGGGGGCGAAGGAAGAGTTGAACACGAGGAGCTGTTACAAGTCAATGCCGAAATGTGGTAGCCTCGGGCCGGCGTTATTTGCGCCAGGCACATTCGGCGCGGGAGTACTTGTGTACAAAGTTCACGAGCGGAAGGCAGGGCGTGTTGTCCGAAATGGTAATGACGGTGTGAGGAAAAGCGACGTTATGCGAGAGCAGGACACACGGATTAGGGGTTACAATGTAGCCACCTTCTGGTATAGGTGGAACGAGGGAGACACCTATGTATGTAACGGCACGGTGAGGGAGGCGAAGATGCTCTGTGGAACATAGCCGTATCGGAGCACTATCGGGAGGGTAAATAGCAGCAGGCAGAGCGAGCGGCACAACACTGGCAGAACAGTCTGTCAAAGCGGAATGTGTAGACAGAAAGTCAAGGCCCAGGATGAGGTCGTGAGGGCAGTGCTCTAGAACATAAAATAAAACGGACGTGTAATGTCCGGCGGCACTCACGAGAACTGAACAGATGCCAATAACGGCTGGTGTTCCACCGTCGGCGACTCTGACCACGGGCGACGGGGCAGGAGTGAGGACTTTCTTGAGACGATTCCGAAGCTGAGCATTCATAACAGATACGTGCGCGCCAGTGTCAATCAGAGCCGTAACAGGCACACCATGCACGTTCACTTTATTGAGATTCCGATGTGTGGGCAAGGTCAGAAGAGCATGTTTGCGTCGGGTCGGTTTGGCAGCATGACCTCCAGGTGCTGCACCCGTTAGTTTTCCGGAAGGCTTCGCCGGAAGGAGCTAGGGGATGGTGATCGATTAGATGGGGGCGATCGGGAGAAGTGGCGACGTGGCGTAGGAGAGCGGCTAGAGCGGGTAGGCAGAGAAGTGTCGCCAGAATTTACTGGCTGCGTTTGCAGGGGGAACCGAAAAGCAGCATGAGGGCCTTGGGATCGGAGGTAGGGCCAGGTGGTCAAATTCCACGAAGACCGGCAGTGGCGTGAAATATGACCGATATGGCCACAAGTGAAGCATATAGGCTTGTCGTCTGGAGTGCGCCATTCGGCCGGTTTGAGATACCGCGCGGGGGCATTCAGGCTGCGGGTGCGTATGACAGTGCTGGATGGAGTGTAGTCAGGCAGTAGTCGGACTGAGGAGCGTGGGCAGGGCCCGACTGCTGAGGTCTTCGCAGATGAACGTAGCAGCCGTCTTGGGAAGGCCGGGAAATGGCTGGGCAGTGCGGTGACTTTTAGCTTCTTCAAACCGCCGGCATTCGGAAATAATGGCTTGCACAGTTGAAGAATTCTTGAACACAAGGAGGTGGAAGGCATCATCTGCTTATGCCCTTAATGACATGTGCAACTTTATCAGTTTCGGACATCTTCGGATCCGCTTTGTGGCACAAAGCGAGCACGTCCTGGATGTACGTGAGGTAGGATTTAGTGCACCTCTGGACACGCGAAGTGGGGTCTTTCGGGCGGCGCACTGACGTCCAACAGGCTTGCCAAACAAATCCTTGAGCTTCTGTTTACGAATGTGCCAGCTGGCAAGTTCCTCCTTGTAGGTCCGAAACCAGACGCGTGCCGTGCCGTCGAGGTAAACTATCAAATTAGCGAGCATGACGGTCTGATCCCAGTAGTTGCTGGAGCTTACCGGCTCATATTGTTGCAGCCAGTCTTCAACATAAGTGTCGTCGGTGCCAGAAAAGCTTCCTGGGTCGCGGGGTTGTGCTAGAATGACGGTGGGTGTGGGTGCCGATTGGCCCGAATCATCCTCGCCTTGTGCTGGCATTGTAGATGCAGCCAAGGAGCGCCCGCTGCGTAAATCCGTCTTGATAATGATCCCGCAACCTCCACCAAAAAGTGCATATCATATTGACCGCAAATAAAGACGGGGACAGCGGAAGAGAACACGTAAACGACACGGGCGGTAACTTTCAACTGGTTCATTTACGGGAGCCCGTGGCCACATATAGACAAATAGAACATGCGCAGAACGCAGCAAACAAGAACACTCCTCAGCCTCGCGGGGCAACCAATTAAGCATCGACCAAAAATGTTACGATGTTAAAAACAATCAGACATATATTTACAGGATATTTAAAATGATTGTGGCAGCTGACAAGATGGTATACAGCGCGCGAAGTCCAGAGTGTCGTCTTCTTCCGACCAAGCTGACATCTTCTCCGTCAGCGTGTCCCAATATATATATATATATATATATATATATATATATATATATATATATATATATATATATATATATATATATATATATATATATACGCTGAAAGGGAAGCGGCACGAAAATAGCTGTATTACCCAAGAGAAGAGACCCGAAGTTGTGCCGTATTGCCACAGACTGGCTCACAATGTAAAGAATGTCGCCACTAGATACCAAATTCCGGCAGTGTTTTCTGCTCCTCAGAAACAGTCAATGTTGTGCAGCCGTATTTGTAAAACAAGTAAAAAAACAGATTGTGAAAAGAACTACGCGAAGTTTGTAGATTGCAGCGTCGGTGTGGTTTATCAGATTCCCTTTTCATGTGGCAAAGTGTATGTAGGGCAGTCAGGCCGCTGTGTTAACGAGCGCCTTAGAGAACATGAGCGATCTATACCAACAGGCACAGGTTCCCATTTGGCTCAGCGTTGTAAAATATGCAAGTGCAAACCCATGTTTCGTGATACCACGATTTTGAAAAAGAGCCGTGACACCACCACCCGAGAGTTATCGGAAGCATTCTTCATTCACTCATTGGGGTCACAGTGCATTAGTGTGCCTTCCTTAACCTTGTACAGCGCTGAATTTGGTTTTTTTGGATGCTGTAGCATGACTGCGCTCTTGGAATCGGATGTTGGTGGCTCCACCGCTTGGTGCTCACTGCGCATGTTCCTCTAGTTTCAGCTGTTCTATAAAGGAGTGACGCAATAAAATGATGTCAGTTGGGAGTAGCGCCTTGTCCTGGTCGTCTTTCTTGTGTCTGTTGTTTTGCGCTAAAGAAAGTATTCAAGTGATAACGCATTTCAGTATGTTGCCATAGCCACAAGTGTGCTAGTAATGTAGTACTGGCACCCATTTACGGCACAACTATAGTCGATGGCGTTTAGTATCCCCCTGGTATACCACATAACCCGGGGTAATCACCTGGAAACTCGCAGAGATATAATAGCATGTGTGCCGCCATGCATTGCAGGGCACGAGCGCCGCTCGTAGTACGTGGCACAATACGCACAGAGTGAAGCCGCAAGCGCTAAATAAAATACAAACTGCAGTATTGACCAATAAGTACGCTGTAGTTTAAAACAGCCCACTTACGCACAGAACTCTCATATACTACATTCGAGGTAACAAGATTTTTCTGGCAAGCAACGCTACTTACTTACTGGTTCTTCAGAGTTTCTTTGCCAATTTAAGATTATAATTCATATCAAATCGCGAACAGTGCCCATTATTCTATCACTATAAATGATGATCATTTCATTTCTGTCGACATCGGACGGGATATTCTGCCCAGTTGTCAATCCTGTTAAACTCTTTCCTGTTCTTTCAGAGTGTGGGGCGCTATAACGTAAGATTATTCCAAACTTTTCTATTCGAATTCCGCAATCAGTCCTCCGCGATTGGTCAAAAACTTTTTTGGACCACCGCCACTTCGCCTGTCTGTCACGCGACGTCACCGAAAACCGCGATAGCTCGCCATCGGATATGACGTGTACCCAGTGATTACGCATGATTTGACCCAAAAAATTTCGCTGTGATTATCGCTCATTCACCTCATGAATGTAACACCAGCGTATGCAGGAAGTCACCAATATTCTACTGGCACCATATTCAAGGTGGGAAACGACTTGCTTCCCAATCACAGAGCCTTTTGACCAGCTCCACGCTAACCCTCACCGGAGCTCGCTTCGCTGGAGCAGTGATGGAAGTTCAAGTGAGCGGGGAGGACATCTCCCCTGAAGAGTTTCTCCAAGGCAACGGTTGGTGCACCATTCGATACAAGACCCAATTCAACCGCGAGGCCGCGCAAAGTAACACCCAGAACGGAACCCACTCCCGCACCGGCGAGGGAGCGAACGGCGACCGACAGCGTTCGCGTCAAAGACAGCGTAGCGTCAAGCAGCAAGTCATCAGGAACAATAAAATGCCACTACTCCCACGAAGTGATTTCAAGGTCGCGATACGACCAAGAGGAGGCCTCGACGTTGCCGCCACCGGAACCGTGCTCCTCGCATCGGCCATTTACCGGGCGGCGAACGTACCGGGGCAAAAAGCAGGGGAGGACACGGTGTGTACCAACAACCGCCAAAACATCATAGTCGTGAGTACACCTCACGCTACTCACGCCGCTAAGTACAGACAATTAGAAGCCATCACCATCGGTGACCGCCGCCACGAGGTTAGTGCCTATGAGACGGCCCCCGACTACACGGTGAAGGGAATCATCAGGGGAATCCCGTTGGAGGAGGACGCCAAGTCCATTCACACCAACATCGTTCACGCCCGCAACCCCCACGCCCTGGCAGCCAAACGGATCAGTAATACCAAGACGGTCCTAGTGGCCTTTCAAGGACCGCGAGTGCCCTCCTACGTCAGTTACGGCGGCGCCCTCCTTCGCTGCGCCCTGTATCGCAAGCAAATCGACATGTGTCACGGCTGCGGGAGACTCGGTCACCGCATGGACGTGTGCCCCAATCCTCAGGACAAAGTGTGCCGTGGTTGTGACGCCCTCAACCCAGGCCCCGACCACCAGTGCTCCCCACGTTGCAAGCTGTGCGGGGGAACACACATGACGGCGGATCGCAATTGCCGCGCAAGGTACAAGACCCCCTACGTCGTGACAAAGAGGCAATAGGAACGACACAGGGCCGCCGAGGAAGCGGAGGCGGCCGCCAAAGCCACCAGCCCCGCCGGCAAGCCGCGCTCGAGATCCAGGACCCGCAGCCGAGGCCGCTCCCGGTCCCGGAGCCGCGCCCCAAACCCACGGCAGCAGCAGCAACGCCGGTCTCGCAGCCGCGCCCCCAGAAGGACCTCAACAAGAGACACCGAAACCACCGAGAAGGTGAGCTGGGCAGATGCGGTCACGGGAAAACGAGCACCAACCGCGAAGGCTGGCGACAAAGCACCCGCTAAAACAGAGACGGAGGTAACTAAATTAACACAGGCGATACAAGCGCTGCAGAAGCAAATAGAACACATGCAGACACAGATTCGCGCAAAAGGCGACCTCATACAACAACACCAGCATGCCGTGAGTAGCGGTACCGATACAGAGGCCATGCATGGAACTCAAGAACAACCAATAGAGGACGACGAAGTCGTATACCCCGACACTAAATGCAGACCCACTCCCTCACAGACCACTCAGGCCACGCAGGTAACAGAAGAAGAACCCATAGAGGACGACGAGGTCGAGTTCCCCGATACCAAATGAAGACCCACTCCCACCCTTACAGAGGCAACACGACCCAAGCGCACGCGCGCAGCGATACGCGACGCGCGAATAGATGCACTCGAGTCTCGCCTAAGCAATCTCGAGGAAAAGATCATCGCGTCCATCACGCGTACCATCCAGCGGAGCCTGGAGAGTTTTCACCTCAGACTGTCGAGATTATAAGCCGCAAACAGCACGATCGTACCGTCGCATAGGGAAGTGGCGCAACACATGTAACAAGATATAAACATGGCCCGACACTCATGGAAACAAAAACACACGATATGGCAGTGGAACTGCAGAAGTTACCAAAACAAACGAGCGCACTTACAACAATACCTTAAAACGATCCCCGAACGCCCAGACGTCATCATACTGCAGGAAACGAGTGGTCCCGCCAAACTCGCGGGGTACCAGTCTATAACAGGCAAGGCGGAGAAACCAAACGTCACCACACTGGTCAAGCGAGCGCACACAGCTATCGAACACGACACCAAAATCAGAGACATCGAAAACGTTCTCGTAGAATTAATTCCACCCCGCAAGACCCGCAACAGCATCTTCGTACTCAACGTCTACAGCAGTCCCAGATGCCGCCAGCACCGCTTCCATGTCCTCTTCAAACGGGCAATCGACATCGCCAAAGGGCAACAGCTGTTCATTGGGGGGGGGGGGGGGGGGGACTTTAACGCGGCGCACACGGCGTGGGGTTACAAGCACGATCACCCCAAAGGCACCCATCTATGGGCAACGGCGCAATACGCCGGACTCGAGCTGGTCACCGAACCCGCGGCACCAACAAGGCAGGGCAACAGCGTAAGCACTGCGCGACGCCGGACCTTACTTTCACGTGCACCACAGGCAAAGTCACTTGGACAAACACCATGCAAGACTTGGGGAGCGATCACTACATTATTTCCATAGAAGCAGAAGGTGGTCCGCAGGAACACAATGCCGGTCGTCAAATGAAGATCACCAACTGGAATCGGCTACGCAAACATCGTGATGAGCAACAGATGAAAGACGTCAAAGATATAGAACAATGGACCGACCAACTGCGGTGGGATATCGAGCGCATGACGCAAACGATCCCGTCGACAGCTGGGCTCGAGACAATAGACTCCCGGTTGCTGCACATGTGGGAAGCCAAAACTCACCTGCAGCACCGATGGAAACAACAGAGACACAATAGGAGACTGCGTAAATGGATAGCACAGCTCAACAAAGAAATAGAAAAGCATGCGCTTAACCTGCAACATCAACAATGGGAAGAGAAATGCGCGGAGATGGATGGTCAACTCACCACGCGTTGCACATGGTAGATACTGCGGTACCTGATCGATCCCGCCAACACCAAGACCACACACATGCAAGGCATATACAAAATCATACACGCTTACGGGGGAACGGAAGAACAATTCCTACGAGATGCGGAACGCCTTTACATATCCCAAAGGCCACCGCAAATATATCCAGACTACTCAGGAGAAAGCGACACCACCCTAGACGAGGAATTCTCCGTTGCCGAAATCAAGGCGGCCCTCGTAAAGCTGAACACCAAGTCGGCCCCTCGCCCCGATCGAATACCCAATAGGGCACTACGCAATCTCGATTACGAATCGATCGAGAAACTAACAAAATACATTAACGAGTGTTGGGCGCAAGGCAAGCTACCCCGGCAATGGAAAGAAGCAAATATCACACTGATACCGAAACCCGGCAAGAAATTACAGCTGGAGAACCTGCGCCCCATCTCCCTCACGTCCTGTGTGGGCAAGTTATTGGAGCACGCGTTTCTCAATAGACTCACGGATTACCTCGAGGACAACGGCTTATTTCCACACACCATGATTATGTTCAGAAGACATCTCTCCACGCAAGACGCCCTTCTGCAACTAAAACACCAAATCATAGACAATCCAGGGCGTTCGACGAGAGCCATCCTCGGGCTGGACCTGAAGAGGGCCTTCGATAACGTTCGCCACGATGCCATATTGTGACAAATATACAAGCTAAATCTCGGCCTGCGCACGTACAACGACGTCCGAGACTTCCTCACGGGAAGAACCGCTCGCATGCGAGTGGGGCAACTACAGTCAGAGCAAATCAACATCGGCAGCTCGGGCACCCCGCAGGGCTCGGTGATCTCGCCAATGCTCTTCAACCTCGTCCTGCTGGGGTTGCCCGACCGATTGTTTCAAATCGAAGGACTGCATCACACGCTATACGCGGATGATATTACGATCTGGACGAGAACGGGCAGCGACGGAGCGATCGAGCAACGTTTACAACAGGCCATCCAATGCGTAGAAAACTACCTCGTGGGCACGCGACTCGCCTGCTCGGCCGATAAATCAGAAAGGGGCGCCCACCTAAATGCTACACCCCCCTGGAAAAGCAAGAGATCCAATTAACGGCATCAAACGGCCTACCCATCCCGATAGTAGAGAAAATCCGGGTACTAGGAATGATGATAGAACACAAGGGTGGCAATGGCGAAGCACTTCGTAAGATAACGGCAAAGGCCACCAGCACGATGCAGCTCATTCGACGCATCACCAATAAACACGCGGGCATGCGCGAAGGCAGCGTCATCCGACTCATACAAGCCTTCGTCATTTCTCAGATAAGGTACACGGCAGCATTTCACAACTGGACGGTTGCGGAAAAAAACAAGCTCAACGCGCTCATACGCAAGGCGTACAAATGTGCGTTGGGACTTGCGCCTGGAGTTAGCACCACCAAGCTCTTAGAACTAGGCCTACACAATACGCTCGAAGAACTCGTGGAGGCGCAACAAGTGTCCCAACTTGAACGCCTATCTAAGACCCGCCCGGGCAGACACGTACTTGAAAATCTCGGCATCACATACCATTCGCAACACGGCGTCAAAGTAGACATTCCAAGACCCATACGCGAGCAACTATACGTACCCCCATTGCCTCGCAACATGCACCCCCAACACCACACGGGGAGGCGTAAAACCAGGGCAAAACACATGAACAAAAGTTACTCTAACGACAAGGAGGCGGTCTTCACCGACGCAGCCCGTTATCGAGACAGGAAGAGTTTCGTGGCGGCAGTTACTAGCCACCGAGGCAACCACCTCACGAGCGTCACCGTGAACCCGGCACATGCCGAAGCGGCAGAGGAAGCGGCCATAGCACTGGCCCTCACACAAACCAAAGCTACATACGTGATCTGCGACTCGCAAACGGCAATTCGCAATTTTGCAAATGGGCGCATCTCGCAAGAGGCGTATCAGATACTCCAGCGACATCCCATACACCAGGGAGAGGCCGACGCTGATATCCGAAGGCATTTGCTATGGATCCCGGCACACACTGGAATGGGCACCCCCAACGAAGCGGCTCACAGCGTTGCTCGAGGCCTGACTCACCGAGCAGCATCGGAGGAAGAGCCCCCGCGGGGTACTGCAAACGTCTGGGCATGGGAGGATAGTATGACCAGTTTTCACGACCTCACGGCACACTACCAATTACAAAGCCGCATATACCCATTCCCTCACGCTAGGTTAGACAGGACGCAAGCAGTACACTTCAGACAATTAAAAACAGACTCTTACAGAAACCCCAGACTCATGCACGCCATGTATCCAGACATGTACACTACAAACAGATGTACATCGTATGGCGAGGTTGCCACACTAAATCACATGTTATGGGAGTGTCGGGACCTAACAAACAAGTCGGGCAGTGCCGACCCCTCCGTCTCTTCCACCGCCAGCCTCCAGTCACGCTGGATGACCGCACTGCTCAGCTCTGACCTGACAGCACAACTCTGGGCCGTCCAGCGAGCCGAGGAAGCCGCTTCGAGACAAGGTCTCGGAACCGCGTCCGCGGCGGGTGCCCAGACCCACTAAAAAGACGCCGGACTCAAATCTTGTTGATTTGAAATAAAAGGTTACGCGCTATCTCTCTCTCTATTTACGATTCGATGCTTTTCCCCATTAGCCCTCGGCTATTGGTCAAAAGTTTTCGGACTGCACCCACTTCACCTGCCTGTCACGCGGCATTCAGACTGGGATACATAATGCAAAAATTTTGACACAGGGGCAGGCAGAGCACAGGACGAGCGCTAACTTTCAACAATTGACTTATTGCAGCTGGTGAGTACATATATACTCACTGGGACGCCACTGCAATAGAACACAGTGAAGGGAAGGAGGAAAAGACAGTCATGTGACCATTATGCCCAAAAATTCAACCTCTTTCCTTGATAAAAATATAGACGGCGTGCTAACGCACTCGTCACCTGCTCTGGCTATCTCGGCTGGTTCCACTATTTCCCTCGTAATCTTATTCCTGTGGCGATAGACAACAACAGCTTGTTTTAATAGCGGGAAGCATGGTGCCATCGCGTCACATGCCATCTGGCATCTGGCATCTGGATGGGCATCTGGCGCAGCCAGATGCCCATCTATTGCGATGCTCTCCACTTTGTTACTATGCTCCGCCAGACGCACGTTTAAACATCTGCCCGTCTGGCCCACGTAGTACTTCCCACACGAGAGTGGGATCTTATACACAACATTGCGAGTGCATGTAACAAAAGGATCTTTGTTACATGCACTCGCAAAAGGCTTTCGTTTCCTCATGGGACAGCTCATCACACTCAACGTCAAGAGTTTGTTAGGTGCTGTAAACACAACGTTTACACCAGAACGTTGCCCAACCTTTTTTAGGTTGTGGGAAACCTTATGAAAGTAAGGAATTACCGCCACTTTTCGTTTGTCCCGTTTTTCTTTCCTTTCTCTTTCGTCATCCGCTCTCTGCTCATCGCTCATGCGTGAAGTTCGTTTCCTTTGATGATGCAGGCCTTCAGAAACCGAGATAATGATATGTGTCGGATAGTTCGCTGCTTCCAGACGAGCCACCTGCTTACTAAGGCCTTCATCTAGCAAGTGAGCACATGACTTAGATAGAGCGCATGACAGGAAAGAACGTACGATACTTCTTTTTATGAGTTTAGAGTGTGCAGAACTGTACCTCAAGGGCGGCTTATTAGCTCTGGGCTCATATACCCAACACACGTGTTCAGCTTTGAAATGCAAACGCGTCTAAAAACCTGATATTGCCCTGCGCTGGAAATTCAGTAGTGAACGTAAGTGGCCTATAATACTCATTGAATGAGGCAAGAATACACCTAACAGCAGGGTTTGAACAGTCAAAACGGCAATCTACATGAGAACTGGCAGCCGGATCAAGTAGTGATCTATCTAAAAATACCAAAAAATCATCTACATATCTAAAAACCTTCACAACGCCCAAATCACCCAACCGCGCAGCAAAAGCTTTGTCACATCGAGCTAAAAACAGGTCACGTAATATGGGCGCTATACAAGAGCCTCTGCAAACACCCTGCTTTTGCAGGTAAATGTTATTGTCAAATTGAACAAAAGTGGACCTCAAATAAAATGATAAAAGCTCTAAAAACCTTGCCACACTAACACTACAAGCGTCAGAAAAAAGGACAGCGCCGTGCTCATCTATTGCCGCCTCAACACTGCACGGCAAACCCTCATGTGCCAAAGAATAAAACAAATCTTTTATGTCCACAGAAAATGCAGTTGAACACTCGCCGTCAGCTCCATTTAAAAAGTTGATCACAGCTGAAGAATCTTTGGTAAGGAACGGATCCGCCACGTTGAGGAGCCTCAGGCTATTTTGCAGGAATTCTGCGACGCACTTCTGCCACGTCCCGGATTCCGAAACAATGACACGAAAAGGACAATCATCCTTATGGGTCTTGGCGATGAAAAACATTTCTAGGCAGTCACCGTCCGTGCCATTGATTTTCTTTGCAATGTTTGCCAAATTAAAATCTTTACACATCTGCTTAGCCCGCAACTTTACTTTCTTCAGCGAAACATGTCGATTAGGATTAAAGACGGCACATACCGCAGCACAGGCTTTATCACGGTAAGCACCCTGGGAAAGCACCACGAAACCCCCTTCCTTGTCCGCAGGCAGGACACATAGCCTGCGTTCCCGAAGTGAGGCCGCTACTCGACCGATCCGGTCACCCGTGCGCTCATGTCCGCCACAAGAGAGCACCTTGACTCCCTGAGAAACACAGGCCTCACGTTCCTCCACTGGCGCGCTCTTAGCCACATCACGGACGCAAGTCAGAAGCTCAGCGGGATCCTTCCGAGGCTGAACGGCGAATTTTGGACCGAGGCACCGAATCCGGTGAACTTCCTCAGGAACGTCGGCGTCACCTATAGTGTGGAGCCTGTCCTCACTATGCCCGACCTTGCGTGAAGCCAAGGGACGAAGGGCGTCCAGAACGCCGTGCCAGAAGGTTTCAGTGGAGTATGTCAACAGCCTTGAGTGTTCCCACCATCTTTGGCGTGCTTGCCTCACGTCGTCGTCACAAAAGATGCTTGCTTTTATCAAGGAAAGAGCTTGAATTTTTGGGCATAATGGTCACATGACTGTCTTTTCCTCCTTCCCTTCAGTGTGTTCTATTGTAGTGGCGTCCCAGTGAGTATATAGGTACTCACCAGCTGCAATAAATCAATTGTTGAAAGTTAGCGCTCGTCCTGTGTTCTGCTTGTCCCTGTGAAAAAAATTTTTGCGCTATGTATCCCAGTCTGAATGTATCCCACCAACACGCCCAAACTTCTTCCCTGCTGTCACGCGACGTCACAAAACCGCAGAAGCCCACCGCGTCAAAGTGACGTGTACACGCTAAAGATGCATTAATATGCCGAATAAAACTGTATTTTCTTCTGAATAGCTGCAAGCTGCCCCGTTCCGAAAGGAATAAAAGATGGCTGCCACCGATCGCTCAGGCACTGGGTACTCGCACCTGCCGGAGAGCATGAGTTTATTTGCGTATAATAAAACTCTTTGCGTGGCCGTGCAACGTTTTCGAGCACTTTCGGCACGTTTACGACCTCATTCTGCCAACTATTCTTTGCTGAGGATCCGTTTTAGCGTCATTCTTAAGCTTCCGTTGTATGCCGCCGCGATTTTAGACCGGCCACCGCAAGCTAAGTAAGGGAAAGCAGACCAATCGCAAACGCCGGCACCACTCTCGTCATCCCGTTATCGATTTTCAGTACAGTGGCTCGGCCCCATTGAATCCCTCTCCACTTGAGCGTGCTCCCCGCCTCTTGTCAGCCAATTAGATAAGACAAGCCGCTCAGTGTAGGCAATTTTATTCGTTTTGTAAGCAAAAAAGTGGCCTCCTATGAACGTGGAGAGCTTTTGATTGGTCTGTTCAGACAACCCTGCGTGTGATCACCCGATGCTTGCGTCGGCGGTTACGCAAATGTGACGTAAGGAGATTGGAATAAAACATTTTGGAGTAGTTTTACGATATAGCGCCCTAGCACTTCAGAGGGTAAATCATTGAATAACACCACAAAATATTATTCGAGCCAAACTTTTTACCAATTGAAGTCCTGCTAGTGTAGAAAGAAGATAGATATATATAGATTGCCACCTGCACTAGTGGGCACATTGCAAGAGAATAGACAGGAAGGACAAGAAGGAAGAGGCCCGCGTGCTACCCCCGCCTGCTCGATAGCCAGATCCCACCACCGTATTTTTCAGAAGCCAGCTGTCTTCATTAAATGCCGCGAGTCCTCTTTAAAGAAACGTGACAAAGTGGTGGAGGTGCTGGGTATTTCTAACTCATGCAGCACACCCCTCCTGGAAGCGGAACCACCAGCCCAGTGCCAATCCACACGCCCGTCCCTCAGACCATCCGTAGGTTCAGGGGACTGCTTTCGCAAGAGAACACAGCGATTCCAACCACCTCAACTGCTACGGATAGCATGGTGAACCCCCCTCCCTATCAGGTACACACTTCAGAACCCACAGGTTCCAAAGTCCTTCCATGGCGACGTGTTCAAAGACGTCGAAGACTGAGTGGCTGACTTCAAGCCCGTGGCCGAGTACAAAGAATGGGACGACTCGACTAAACTTATATATGCCCATTTCTGCCTATAGGGTGGTGCGCGTACGTGGTACCGTCAGGAGCAACTGACGTCGTGGCCTGAGTTCTGCCGTCAGCTGCTCGCCACCTACGCCAGTGCTGATCACTGCGAACGAGCAAAACGAGCAATCCAGGCCCGCGTTCACCTTCCCAACGAACGTGTCATCACGTTTGTCGAAGGCACAAGGCGCCTCTTCAGACGAGCAGACCCAGGAAGGACCACTGGCAAGATTTCGCGTCACCTGATGCGAGGAGTGAAGGAATAGCTCTTCGCTGGTCTTGTGCGGAGCCCTCCGAAGACTGTCGCCGAATTTCTGTCTGAGGCTGTAAGTATGGAGAAGATGATTCAGCAGCGATCGAACTTCTACGAGCGGCAAGTGACCGGGGCATCCTATTCCGATATTTTCACGGCCACCGGAGGCCACGATGACAACCTCCGAGGACTCATCCGCACCATTGTGCGTGATGAAATGCAGAATGTTTATGGCGCGTCAAAGGCTACGGTGAGCTCTATTGCGAGCGTTGTAAAAGATGAAATGCACCAAGCGCTCCGGTCCACCTTTACTCTTGCCAGCACCATGCCTGAACCACTGAACACCGGCGTATGACCTACGCAGAAGCCCTCAGACTCTCTGCTCCATCACCTTCGCTGTTTGTTCACGCCGCTCATCCAGTTGCACTTTCAGCAGCCCAGCCGCAACAATACATCGAAGAACAACGCACGTCTCCCGCGTTTCCCCTTGCCGCTCCTCCTGTTATGCTTCAGGCGCAGCAGCCAGTGCATTACGCCGATGATCGACGAATGACCACTCGGAAGTCGGAAAATTGGCGCGTACCGGACAACCGTAGTCTGTGCTTCCACTGCGGTGAGGCAGATAAATTCTACTGCCAGCGCCCATACCGACGTCTCGGGTTGCGAGGACCTTCCGCCTGCTCGCCGCCACCCAGGCCTGGCCAACAACCACGGGATATTGATGGTTATCTCGATGAACAGCGCATGCCACCGCCTACCGGCCGACAGTCACGCTCGCCGTCGCCAAGACGATTTTCTCCACCACTCCGGCAAGAATCAAGCGCAAGATAGCCCAGTCTCGCCGGGAAAAATAACTACAGCGACCTTTGGGGGCGAGGCCGCTGGCAGTCGACGCGCTGAAGACCTCCGATCGATGCGATCAAGGACGGGCACCGATCTGACGTCAACTGCAGCTGAACAGAATGACCGGCTTTCGCTCGACATACCGGTGGTAATCGATGGTTACGTGGTTAGCGCTTTAGTGGATACCGGTGCGGACTTTTCTATATTAAGCGGGAAGATGGCGACGCTTCCGAAGAAAGTAATTACCCCTTGGCATCGCTCGAAGGTTCGGACGGCTGGTGGTCGTTACTCCACTGTGAACCTGCGTGGCCAGAGTGTGGATTCGAGGATCGACATTTGTGGCGAGCTGCCTTACCTACGCGAATGCTCCCGTGACGTCCATTTCGGGGTTGACTATCTGCAAAAATATGGCGCTGTTATTGATCTACCAAGAGGTGTACTCACCTTCTCAGCCGACCGAGCAATCGACGGATACGGCGAAAACAGACGTGACAACGCCCTTTGTGCTTCCGCCAAAAGCACTACGCTTCCTGCACGATCCAGTGTCCTTGTCGAAGTCATGTGCGGTGGAATACACGAACGTGAAGTCGTTGCAGAAAGCAACTTATCCCGTCTACTGACGCGAGGTGTTTGTCCAGCTAGGAGTGTGCTACAGCTTAGTCATGGCCGTTCTCAGTTGCTTGTCGCCAACTTCAGTAACGAGCATTTCCACCTTTTCTGTCATACTTCGATTGAGTTTGCCGACGAAATTGAGAACGTGGCTGACTGTTTTGCCTCTGAAGTCTTGGGGTTGCCTGACAAGTCACTGAGCAACATCGACATCAATTCAAAGCTATAGAAAGACAACCAGGCAGCACTGAGCGAGCTCTTGCTTGATTGAATTTAGGGCATGCTGCGCAAGTTTGTCCAAGGCACGCCAGGCTTCTATCAGAAGGCAGAGGATCATCACATGCGACGAGGCACGTACGATACGCCATCGGCCCTACCGCGTATCGGTGAAAGAACGAGAAGCGATTCGTACGCATGTAAATGAGATGCTTAAAAACGGCGTTATCGAACCATCCAAGAGCTCATGGTCGTCTCGGGGCGTTCTTGTCAAAAAGAAAGACGCAACGCAACGCTTCTGCGTGGACTAACGGAACCTCATCAACGTAACTAAGAAGGACGTGTACCCACTGCCATGTATCGACGATTCGTTAGAAAGACTGCGGCGTGCCCAATATTTTCCGTCACATGATTTGAAAAGCGAGTACTGGCCAATTGAGGTAGACGAACAGGACCGCGAGAAAACTGTTTTCGTGACTCCCGACGGCCTCTACGAATTTTGAGTGGTCTCTTTCGTCTTGTGCTCAGCCCCAGCTACTTTCCAACGAATCATGGATACCGTCCTAGCTGGACTGAAGTGGCAGACTTGTCTCGTGTAGCTTGATGACGTAGTAGCCTTTTCTGAAACATTTGAGCAAGATCATCGCCTGCAGAATGTCCTAGAAACGATCCGATCGACTTATCTCACGCTTAAACCAGAAAAGCACCACTTGAATGTGAAGAGCTCAACTTTCACGGACACGTCGTAAGCGCCAGAAGAGTTCGGCCAGATCCCGACAAGCTTTCTACGGTAGCAGTAATTCCTCCTCCGGCCGACAAGAAGGCCGTGCGGCGCTTCGTAGGCTTCTGGGCGTATTATCGCCGTTTCATCGAAAACTTACCTAAGATAGCGGGACCCGTGACTCGCTTGACAAGGGACGACACGCCATTTGCTTGGAGGAGTGAGCAACAGACGGCCTTCGTAAACTACGTCAATGCTTGCAGTCAGCACCTGTCCTGGCTCATCTTGACGACGACGTTGACACCGAGGTGCATACTGACGCCAGTAACATTTGTGTTGGAGCAGTATTCGTCCAATGTCAAAACGGCATTTAAAGAGTAATAGCTTATGCTAGCCGCTCACTATCCCGTGCCGAGGCGAACTATTCTACCTCAGAAAAAGAGTGTCTCGCGGTTGTGCGGGTGATCACGAAGTTTCGCCCTTACCTCTATGGCCGTCCCTTCAAAGTGATGACAGACCACCATGCCCTATATTGGTTGGCAAACATACGCGATCCTTCAGGACGACTGGCACGGTGGAGCTTGCGGCTACAGTAATCTGAGGTCATCATCGTTTAAAAGTCTGGCCACAAGCACGAAGAAGCTGACACATTGTCGCGTATACCCGCCGAACCTGTCAGTCGAGAGTCAGAGAACGACGACAGCTTCCTGGGCGCAATTACTGCATCGGACTTGATCAGACGACAGCGTGACGCCACCTAACTTCGATCTATCATCGACCACTTAGAGGGCCGCCCAACAAGTAATCTACACCATCTATGTCGCGTATTGACGTCCTCCTGTCTACGCGACAACGTGTTTTACAAGAAAAACGCCTGTTCAAATGACCGAGCCAAACTCCTGGTGGTTCCGAAAGACTTGCGGGACGATATTCTTTTCGGTTGTTATGACGAACCCATATCTGGCCAGTTGGGATCCTCACGAACACTTGCCAGGGAGCGCGAGATGTATTACTGGCCCGGCCTTACGGCAAGCGTCAAACAGTATGTTAAAGGCTGGCGTGAATGTCAGCGGTGAAAGTCAACGTCCATGAAGCCCGCCGGGTTATTGCAACCTATCGAACCACCTCATAAGCCATTCGACCAAGTCGGCTTGGACATTCTTGGACCTTTCCCTCTGTCAACCGACAGCAACAAGTAGGTGATTGTTGCGACTGACTCTTTAGCCCACTATGCCGAGGCAGAGGCGCTCCCACGAGGCACGGCTTCTGAGGTAGCGCAGTTCTTCATTTGCCACATTGTATTGCGCCATGGTGCCCCGTCCGCTGTAATCACAGACAGAGGGATGGCGTTCACAGCACAGCTCATGGACGAAATTTTTCATTTGAGCAACACCAGGCATCGAAAGACGGCTGCTTGCCATCCGCTGTCCAACAGACGTACGGAGCGATTAAACAAGACCATCACGGACATGATCCCTATGTATATTGACGTCCAGCACATAACATGGGATCACATCTTGCCTTACGTGAGCTTCGCGTATAATACCACCGTACAAGAAACAATGCGCTTTACACCATTTCGTCTCCTTTACGGCCGGGAAGTTCAGACAATGCTGGACACTATGCTTCCGCGTCAAGACAACGAGCATGTAACTACTGACGCCGAAAAATGTGCTCAGCGCGCTGAGGAAGCTGAGGAAGACATCACGGCCGAAATAATGGCGGACGCATTGGCTGCTACGTGGGTATCGTGGTACGGCTGCCCTTCGCGCATAACTATAGGCCGAGACCGGCAATCCCAAAGCTTGCTTCTTTCTGCACTGGCGAGAGTACTCAGCACGCGCTTGCATAACACCATGGCTTACCACCCATAATGTAACGTCATGGTCGAGTGTCCCCACCGACAACTAAAGGCGTCATTGACCGCCACGCTCGACAGACAGCAACAGGTGGAAAGGCTACCCCTAGTACTACTGGGGCTGTGAGCAACATTCAAGGATGATCTCAGAGTTAGCGCTGCCGAGATTCTTTATGGATCAGCAATATCCGCGTTCCAGGCCAGTTTTTCGGCACCCAGCAAGGCACTCCGTCAGCGGCAGCGAAGCACTTAGAGAGGCTAGACTCCAGGCTCGACCAGTTTCGACCTACACCCAACGACCTATCGCCCGCGGGCAGCCCGTGTTTAGATTTCCGACAATTGAAATAACCACGCGCGTCTTCTTACAGCGCGACTCTATCAAGCCACCGTTGATTCCTTCCTATGAAGGCCCCTTTCATGTGGTTTCGCGTTCAAAGCAAACCTTGGAGATTGACGTTCGAGGCAAAGAAGCGACGGCCATGCGACCCCGTGAAACCCGCCTATCTTGAGCATTAACGCCTCATTGCTCCCGCCATTCACACCTAAGCCTCCGGCATTCTAGGGGGGAGCCCTTGTAGAGATGATCTGTCTCTGTAATTTGTCACCAGCTTCTGTGAAATTCAGTTACTGCTCGACTCGCCTCCACGTGGGCGTCATTGTCCACTGCTTTTTCTGACCGACAGGGGTGCCACCACTGCCACTCGGCAAACCTGTTTTACTGTGGAATAAAGCCAGTCTACTCTTCATTCTCAACCTGTCAAAATGTGCATTACTTGCCTCCGCTAAACGTAGCTCCTAACAACTACATTTCGGAAGTGAGAGCAAGCAATTTTTGACAGCTTTTGAGAGGAGGTCCTAAATTCCTTGCTGCATGCTGTGCAATAATATTTGGTTCACATGTTCACAGGAGCCTCGTTAGCAGATCGTCAGCGTTTTCTCACAATGTTCGAGAAGGGCCTAGGGCCCCTTTACGTAGAGCTTGACTGTGCAGTGGATGCGTAAGCTTCTTACTTGGAGATTCAGTGTCTCGACGAGGAATCCGACGTCGACCATGTCGAGAGTGATGAGGAATCCGTAGCAGAAGCAGAAGATGCGCAGCGACCAGGTTGACGTGGGATCGACGAGGCAGTAGGCGATGCCACACAGCATGACAAGGTTTCCCCCGTAAGCCACCATGATTGCGACTCTGAGGATCCGGTTCGTGTACCGGATCATGCCCTGCGGATACACACAATATGTTCTCTTTGCTGGCCATGAAAATCCAGGAACGTGCACATCTCGCTTAAAATCTGCGAAAAATATTTTGCATCTGCTCTGTTAGTACTCAAATATCGCAGAGCATCAGAAGCAGAGCATCCGAAGCAAATTTGACATAGCTTTAGTTATACTGTTACAGTGTTTACAAAGGTTGTACAAGAGCTCCGCTCAAAAATCAGTGGTATATTAGCATAACGCATTCATTTTGTTCATTTGAGATGTCCAAACGGAATTGCACACCATATATATATATATATATATATATATATATATATATATATATATATATATATATATATATATAGTCGCGTGTATCCTGCTGATGCATACACGCTGAATGGGGATCCCGGCGTTTGTACTTCACGAAATGTAACCGTTTACGCGCGATGCCGAGAAGAACCTCGTTCTCTTCTTCTTCAGTCCCCTTGCTGTGCCACACCATGTGGCACTACCCCCCTCTTCAAAAAAGTAAATAAATAAATAGAAGAATGAAAACATATATAGGCTTGACGTGACAGCGCCGAGATGGCCTAGGACGAACACATAGGCTATAGTCACAATCATTGTGATGTGCGATATAGTCACGAGGTACTGAGGGACGAGCAACAACAAAAACTAACCTAAGCGGCTGAACACGTCAAATTTTAGGGGCTATAGTACTGTTTCAACCGCATAATGTGCACAATCTCAGATTGGGGTTGTCGACGTCGGGGAGGCTGGCTTCCGTAAGGAAGGACTTCGTAATTCACGTCACTAATTCACTGCAACACTTTGTAAGGTCCGAAGTAGCGGCTCAAAGGCGTCTCGGATAGGCCTTCTGGGCTCACGGGAGTCCAGACCAAACCTTGATCGCCAGGTTGGAACTCAACTTGTAGATGGCGGAGATTGTAACGTTGCGCATCGATGGTCTGTTGTTTCTTTATGTGCACTCGGGCAAGCTGACGGGCTTCTTCCGCGCGTTGCACGGCATCTTGAGCGAGAGTTCGGCATCTTGGGCGAGATCGAGGTGATCGATGTTGTCGCACAGCAGCATTGCTTCTAACATTGTCTGCACTTCACGGCCGTAAACGAGGTAAAACGGCGTGAAGCGCGCTGTTTCTTGCGTAGCAGTGTTACAGGCAAACGTCACGTATGGGAGTATCTCGTCCCACGTCTTGTGCTGTACGTCTACGTACATAGACAGCATGTCAGTCATCGTTTTGTTCAGTCGTTCGGTTAAGCCGTTTGTCTGCGGATGATAGGCAGTTTTCCTTTGATGGATTGTGCAGCTGAGTTTAAAAACGTCTTCAATGAGCTGCGCTGTAAAGGCTTTGTTTCGGTCTGTTAATACGTGCTGGGGCGCCATGCCGTAGGACGATGCTCTGTATGACAAACTGGGCAACCTCGGAAGCTGTACCTCGAGGCAACGCCTTTGTCTCAGCATACCGCATTAAATAGCCTGTGGCGACGATTATCTACCTGTTGCCAGATGATCACAGTGGAAACGGGCCTAGAAGATCCATGCCGACCTGGTCGAAAGGTTTGCCAGGTGGCTCAATCGGATTCAGCAATCCCGCAGGCTTCGCAGCTGGCGACTTTCGGCGCTGGCATTCACGGCAGCCTTGTACGTACCGCCTAACACACTCGGCAAGTTTCGGCCAGTAGTAGGATTTGCGCAATTTATGAAGCGTTCGCGTAAAACTCAAATGGCCAGACGGAGGCATGTCATGACAGGCGAATAAAACTTCGGCACGGAGGTCTGCTGGAACGACCAAAAGGTATGTCTTGTTGGTCGCAGCGGTGTTCTTATACAAGACGCCATATCGTAAACAAAAAGACGACAATCCTCGAGCTATGTACCGGGGTATTGATGGGTTTCGTCCTTCCAGCTGTCTGAATACAGGCCGTAGTGAGTCGTCTGCGCACAGCCGTGTGGACCAATCAGTAACGCTTATGGCCCAAAGCAAAACGCCGTCGTCCTCAATGTCTTGGTCGGTAGTGTCGATAGGGGCGCGCGAGAGTGCGCCAGCGTCTTCGTGTATGCGGTCCGACTTGTACACGATGGTAACGCTATACTCCTGCAAACGTAGACTCCACCATGCCAGTCGTCCAGAAGGGTCCCGCAGATTTGCAAACCAGCATAACGAGTGATGATCGGTTACAACATTGATAATAATAATAATAATATTTGGGGTTTTACGTGCCAAAACCACTTTCTGATTATGAGGCACGCCGTAGTGGAGGACTCCGGAAATTTCTACCACCTGGGATTCTTTGACGTGCACCTAAATCTAAGCACACGGGTGTTTTCGCATTTCGCCCCCATCGAAATGCGGCCGCCGTGGCCGGGATTCGATCCCGCGACCTCGTGCTCAGCAGCCCAACACCATAGCCACTGAGCAACCACGGCGGGTGTTACAACATTGAATGGGCGGCCGTAGAGGTAATGTCGAAATTTGGCCAGCGCCCATACGACGGCAAGACACTCTTTCTCCGTAGTGGTGTAGTTGGTCTCTGCACGCGATAGTGTGTGACTTGCGTAGCCGATCACTCTTTCGATACCTTCCTGTCATTGTACAATCACCGCAACAAGACCAACGTTACCGGGGTCTGTATGAACTTCCTTGTACACCTCCTCGCCAAAGTGGGCCAAAACTGGTGCTGGCACCAGACGCTGTCGAAGCTCAGTGAAAGCAGTCTCTTGCTCTGAGGCCCAGCCGAACGATACACCGTCCCTCGTGAGGCGAGGCAGCGGCTCCGCCATCTTCGAAAAAAATTTTTATGAAACGCCAGTATGTGCAAAGGCCCAGGAAGCGTCGGACACCTTCCTTGTCGGTCGGTGTTGGTTGGAAACGTGGCTACAGCGGCAGTTTTCGCGGGATCGGGGCTTACGCCTTCCGCGCTGACCACGTGTCTCAGAAACATGAGCTCCTTGTAGCCGAAATGACACTTCTGAGGCTTAAAGGTGAGATTGGCCGATCGGATGGCTTCGAGAACTTGCCGCAGTCTTTTCAGCTGGTCGTCAAATGTCGCCGAAAGAACAACCACGTCGTCGAGGTAGAGGAGGCAGCTTTGTCACTTCAAACCAGCGAGAACGGTGTCCATCATTCGCTGGAAAGTTGATGGTGGCGAACAGAACCCGAAAGGAAGTACCCTGAATTTGTAAAGGCCATATGGAGTGACGAAAGCAGTTTCTTCGCGGTCTCGTTCATCTACCTCAATTTGCCAGTAACCGCTCTTTAAATCGAGAGACGAAAAATACTTAGCTCGCCGCAACTTGTCTAAAGAGTCATCGATACGTGGTATTGCGTACACGTCCTCCTTGGTGACATCGTTGAGGCGTCGATAATCAACTCAGAAACGAAGCGTTCCGTCTTTTTTCTTGACGAGAACGACCGGGGACGACAACGGACTGTGCGAAGGCTGAATGACACCATCATCTAGCACCTCCTTGACTTGGCCTTGAATTGCCTCACGTTCTTTCGGCGAGACACAATAAGACTGTTGTTTGATGGGACGTGCATCGGCGAATGTCGTTATTTGGTGCTTCGTGATTGGCGTTTGACCCACCTTAGTAGACCGAGCGAAGCACGCGCGGAATTCGTTCAAGAGTTCTTGCAGTGCGCTCTTTTGGTCGTCCGTAAGCTCGGAGTATAAATCGATGTCTCTGAGCGAACCGACGTCTGTGTCCACTTCAGAAGCAAAGCACTCGACGATGTTCGTTGATGGTTCGGCGTAGGCGACGGCAGTGCCACGAAAAATGTGCCTATGCTCAAAGGTAAAGGTGGTAACGAGGACCGCTGTCTGGCTATCACGAAGTTCCACAAGGTTTCGAGCTACACAAATACCTTGGGTCAGCAACATAGAAATATTGTCTTCTACAATGGCTTCACCGTCTTGTAGCTCGTCGGACTTGACCGGAACCATAACACACGCACGCGGCGGTACCGTGATGCTGTCGTCCGAAACGCGAAGTGCGGATCTGTGTCCAACGGCATCGGTCTGTGTTGTTGCCCTTTGCGTTGAGAAAATGATGCAGCGCTCTCGGAGGTAAATAATGGCGCCATATTCCCGGAAAAAGTCCATCCGAAGAATTAAATCGCGGGAACACTCGTGTAGAACCAGACAAGTGGCGAGAAAAGCAGCACCGCGAATTTCTACTCTCGCCGTGCATAAGCCAAGCGGTGTGACGACGTGGCCACCTGCCGTACGAACTGGTGCCCCGTTCCAAGGCAGCGTAACTTTTTTCAGAATGCTCACCAGTTTACCACTAAGAATAGAGTAATTGGCGCCGGTATCTGCAAGTGCACTCATTTTTCTGCAGTCGATCAACGCTGGTATGCCCACTGAAATCTTGTTCGCGGGAACTGGTTCTGGCGTCGTCGTGTTTTCGTTGTTCTGCGGTCGGCACGATACGAAGTCTTCAGCGCGTCGAGTATCAGCGGCCCCGCCTCGGAAGGTCACTGACGTCAGTTTTTCCGGCGTGAACTTGGTGATCTCCCTTGCGTCGTCCTCGAGGTGGTATCACGAGCAGGGAAATATCGCCGCGGTGAGGGTGAGCGGGACTGCCGCTGCGATGTGCACGGCCTGCGCTGCTCTTCGATGAATTCTACGATGTCGGGAGGCCTTTGGCCAAACCTAGGTCTAGGCAAATCGTTAGAAAAACCCCGCAGTCCGAGTTATCGATAGGGGCACTCCCGATATACATGACCAGCTTCCCCGCAGTGGTAGCATAGCGGTCGTTGATCGGGTGCTCGCCAAACCTCTCATTTCCTCGCGGGTGTTCGGCGGTCGTCGAAGTACGGCAGCGGAGTTGTCGGAGCGGCTTGCGCCGATTGCAACGCGACAGGCGGCGCAACAAAAGTAGGTGCGAAAGCTTGGGCGGGGCTCAGTAATGTTTCTGCGCAAGTCTTGCGCCGGGGCTCACTTAGCAGAGGTAGCGCTTCACTGCTGGAAAGAGATGCCTGCAGTGCCTGCTGTACTTCGTTGCGTACGACGCTGGTGAGGGAGCTGACTGGCGGTGGCGACGTACCGTGGTGCTTCTGCAACTCGTCGCGAACCACTGAGCGAATCAGCTCGCAAAGCAAGGCGACGTCGCACCTGAAGCCTACCAGCGTATCCGGAGTGCAGGCGGAATTTACTTGTCGGTTATACATGTTCGACCGTTGCTAAAGCGCCTTCTCCATTGCGGTGGCTTCGGTGAGGAACTTCGCGACAGTCTTGGGCGCATTCCGAACAAGACTGCCAAAGAGCTGTTCCTCTACCCCTCTCATCGGATGACGCACCTTCTTCTCTTCCCACATACTTGGATCGGCACGCTGAAAGGGACGCGTCATGTCCTCCACGTACATCGTGACGCTCTCGTTGGGCTTTTGGACGCGTGACTGAAGGACTCGCTCCGCTTTTTCCCGGTGATCGGGGCTGGAGTAAGTCTCCAGTAGCTTGCGCTGGAATTCAGGCCAGGATGACAGGGCACTTTCGTGGTTCATAAATCACGTGCGCGCACCATCCTGGAGGCTGAACTAGACGTTTCCGAGTTTGGCGTTGTTGTCCCACTTGTTAAACGCAGCCACGCGCTCGAGTTCCGCCAGCCAGTCTTCAAATGTGTCGCCATGACAAGCCGTCGGCACTTGGTGGTTCAGCAGCGTTAGGTAAGTCGGTGTCACCCTTTCCGTAGAAGTCGCAGTGGTCGTAGTCATCACTTTCTCTTGAGGTTTCCAAATTCTGTGGCAACGCCTCGGATTCGCAGGCAGTGCGAGTTGACCAGGCGACCCTCAGTGGCTGACGAGGCCCTCTCTTCCATGACAGCCTTCTCTGATCGCTCCCCCTTGCTCACACAAATCCAAGCTTTCGTTCGGGAGGAAGTAGCACGTCAGCTTTCTCTGCTACCCTTCGCTGAGCTACCCCAACAGGAGCCGCTGCCGCAACAGCCCCCTACACAGCTCGCTCCTACGCTCCGGCGGGCTATGGAAGACCAAGTTGCTGAGGCTCTACCAACGCAGCATAAACACCCTGTCGCCGTGCCACTTACTTACGGATCCGTCGCCGCGCAGCCTCCTCGTCAACCACTCGTTGCGCTACATCCTCGGCCGCTACCACCCGTTCATCATCCCGTTCTTCGACCTGCTCCTGCCTTTAGTAATCCTTGGCGCACGCAAGACAACAGGCCCATATGTTATGCCTGCGGTATTCCCAGCCATGTTGCACGACTCTGCCGCCGCCGCATGCTGCACTCTGATGAGTTTGTGCAGTCGCCTCCCTACGCCGACGTGCAGCCTTTCCACGACACTTATTATAGTCGGCAGTCGAACAGGCCACCAGGCGAGTGCCCGGTCCTTACACGTCGTTCACCTTCCCCACGTCGCCGCTCGTTGTCCCCATGCGTCGGCGCCCTTCACCCACGCAAGAAGAAAACGAAGCACCGCAGTTCAGGAGGCAGGAGCTGCGTCGCCATCGATCTGTACAAGTCCTCCATTGTCGCCTTCAAACGTTGTCGACCTTACTGTTGACGGCGTCCCTACCGTTGCGCTAATTAATACTGGAGCAACCGTGTTTGCCCTAAACGAACGCCTCTCTCGCGCTATACGAAAAGTTACGACTCCACTTTTTGGGTTTTCTCTTCGCACAGCAAGCGCCCAGCCAGTTCAGCCTTCAGCAGCATGCACAGCTAGAGTTGCTATTCAGGGCGTTCTCTATATTGTGGAGTTTGTGGTTCTGCAGTCTTGTTCTCACGACGTGATACTTGGGTGGGACTGTCTTTCGCGAAATAACGCCGTCATAAATTGTGCGCGTGCTGAAGTCAAATTATCGCCCCTGTGTGACGTGCCCCTCGTCGGCGCCACTTCTCTTCCCGCTAAGCTCGTTCTTCGAGAAGACATCGCCATACCGCCGTACTCGTCTGCCGTTGTTCCCGTTTTCTGTGGCGCTGTCTCTGAAGGCGCTGTCCTCTTTACTCCTTCAGAACACTTCATCACCCGCAAAGACGTTCCACTCCCTTTCGCCACGCTTGACATTTCAGCCGGTTTCAGCGCCATCGTTGTCTGCAATCCGCTTCCTACAGCCCTGATGGCTCTTTGCGGCGAAGCACTTGGCTATGTTCAGCCTCTTGATTACATGTTTATAACGGACGTGCCGGATGCTTCGTATGCAGAACTCACTAACTTCTGTGCACTTTCCACTTCTGCTCCGCCATCTCCTGACATATTCACACCATTCATTGCCGATGACCTTACTTCCGAGCAGCGCTCCCAGCTTCTTCACCTGCTTGCCCAGTTCCGCTCTTCTTTTGATGTCGCTCAGATTACTCTGGGTCGTCAGCCACCGTCAGCCACCACATCCGTCAGCCACCACATCGACACTGGCTCCAACACGCCATTGCGGCAGCGCCCATACGGCGTATCCACCAAGGAGCGTCAGGTGATCAGTGAGCACGTGGACGACATGCTTCAGCGCGGCGTCGTTCGACCTTCCAACAGCCCGTGGGCTTCACCGGTGGTTCTCGTCACAAAACAAAAGATGGTTCTATTCGGTTCTGAGTCGATTATCGCCGTCTTAATAAGATAACGCGAAGAGACGTCTACCCTCCACCGAGCATTGACGATGGTCTGGACAGCTTGCAAGGCGCTAAATTCTTCTCTTCGTTAGATTTACGCTCAGGCTAATGGCAGGTCCCGATGTCAGCAGTTGATTGCCCTAAAACTGCATTCATTACTCAAGATGGTTTCATCATCATCAGCCTGGTTACGCCCACTGCTGGGCAAAGGCCTCTCCCATACTTCTCCAACAACCCCAGTCATTGTGGCCATGTCGTCCCTGCAAACTACTTAATCTCATCCGCCCACCTAACTTTCTGCCGCCCCCTGCTACGCTTCCCTTCCTTTGCAATCTAGTCCGTAACCCTTAATGACCATCGGTTATCTCCCCTCCTCGTTACATGTCCTGCCCATGCCCCCCATTTCTTTTTCTTGATTTCAACTAAGATGTCATTAACTCGCGTTTGTTCCCTCACCCAATCTCCTCTTTTCTTATCCCTTAACGTTACAACCATCATTCTTCTTTCCATAGCTCGTTGCGTCGTCCTGAATTTAAGTAGAACCCTTTTCTTAAGCCTCCAGGTTTCTGCCCCGTAGGTGAGTACTGGTAAGACACAGCTATTATACACTTTTCTCTTTAGGGCTAATGGCAACCTGCTGTTCATGATCTGAGAATGCCTGCCAAACGCACCCCAGCCCATTCTTATTCTTCTGATTATTTCCGTCTCATGATCCGGATCCGCCGTCACTACCTGCCCTAAGCAGATGTATTCCTTTACCACTTCCAATGCCTCGCTACCTAGTGTAAATAGCTGTTCTCTTCCGAGACTGTTAAGCATTACTTTAGTTTTCTGCAGATTAATTTTTAGACCTACTCTTCTGATTTGCCTCTCCAGGTCAGTGAGCATGCATTGCAATCGGTCCCCTGAGTTACTAAGCAAGGCAATATCATCAGCGAATCGCAGGTTACTAAGGTATTCTCCATTGACTTTCATCCCCAATTCTTCCCAATCCAGGTCTCTGAATACGTCCTGTAAACACGCTGTGAATAGCATTGGAGACATCATATCTCCCTGCCTGACGCGTTTCTTTGTTGGGATTTTGTTGCTTTCTCGATGGAGGACTATGGTGGCTGTGGAGCCGCTGTAAATATCTTTCAGTATTTTTACATACGGCTCGTCTACACCCTGATTCCGTAATGCCTTCATGACTGCTGAGGTTTATACGAATTTGGCTGCCCAGATGGTTTATACGAATTTAATGTGATGCCATTTGGCCTATGCAATGCGCCTGCTATGTTCGAACGAATGATGGACAATATCTTGCGCGGCCTAAAATGGAGCACGTGTTTGTTACCTCGACGACATCGTTGTGTTCGCCCTTGATTTCGACACGCATCTTCTTTGCCTTACGCAAGTGTTGACGTCCTTGACCAACGCAAGCCTGCAACTGAACCTGAAAAAGTACCAGTTCGCCGCGCACAAGCTCCTGATTCTAGGTCACGTCGTACCACAAGACGGCATTTGCCCCGGCCCATCAAAACTTCGCGCTGTAGCAGAATTTCCGAAACCTAAGACACTCAAAGAACTCCGCGCCTTCATCGGCCTCTGTTCTTACTTTAGACGCTTTGTTCGCAATTTTGCCTCAATATCACCTCTGACACAACCCTTAAGTGACGCCAACAAGATATCCTCCTGGTCTCCTGCATGCTACACCACGTTCGTGATCGTACGCCGTCTCCTGACATCTCCGCCTATACTGCGACACTACGACCCCACCACCCCAACTGCAGTGCATACCGATGCCAGTGGTATTGGCCTTGGCTCTGTCTTTGCGCAGCGCAAGTCTGGCTAGTCCGAGTACGTCGTTGCTTACGCCAGTCGTGCGCTGACCAAAGTGGAACGCAATTATAGCGTCACAGAAAAAGTTTCGCCCTTATTTATACGGCAGGCCTTTCAGTGTGGTTACTGACCATCACGCTGTTTGTTGGTTAACCTCTTTAAAATACCCGTCTGGACGCCTTGCCGCTGGGCACTGCCCATTCAAGAATACGACATTCACGTCATATACCGCTCAGGTCGCAAGCACACTGACGCTGACGCTCTGTCCCACTCTCCGCTGCCAGCCGACACGGCCTCCCTCTCCGCCAATAAGACGGTATTCTCGGTCGACATCGACACCTTCGCATCAGAACAGCACAAGGATCCTTGGATGGCCTCTCTTTTGGATCTCCTTTCTGGCCCGCCTGCATCTCCCGCTCCCTGCGTCGCCAGGCTGTCCATTTTGCTGTCCAGGATAACCTCTTGTATCGACGCAACTACCATCCCGATGATCGCAAGTGGCTCCTGGTTATCCCTAAGACTTTGCGTTCCGAAATGTGCGCGTCTTTCCATACTGACCCACAATGTGCACACGCAGGCGTTTTGAAGACGCATGAGCGCCTGCGGCAACGTTACTACAGGCGAGGAGTGTTTACTTTCGTCCAAAACTATGTCCGCTCGTGCCAGCGATGCCAACGCCGCAAATCTCCGCCACATCCAGCCCACGGTTTATTACAGCCGCTTCCGTGCCCTGCTCGTGCCTTCGACCATGTGGGAATTGACCTGTACGGGCCGCTACCGCTAACACCCGCTGAAAACGATGGATTATTGTCGCAGTTGATCACCTTACACGCTATGCTGAAACCTGCAGCGACCGCCAGTGACGTTGCATCCTTTCTGCTCCATCGTTTCATTCTTCGTCATGGCCCACCTCGGGAGCTGCTGAGTGATAGAGGCCGTGTGTTTCTGTCACAGGTGGTTGAAGCTCCGCTTGCTCAGTGCCGTATAGTTAACCGGACCACCACGGCGTACCATCCTCAAACTAACGGGCGCACAGAGCGTTTCAATCGCACCCTTGGTGATATGCTCGCCATGTACGTTTCATAGGAGCATACAAACTGGGACATCATCCTCCCATTTGTCACATACGCATATAATACGGCTACACAAAGTACTACAGGATTTTCTATATACTTTCTTCTCTACGGTCGCGACCCTTCCCATACCATCGATACGGTTTTGCCTTATACACCAGACACGTCAAAGTGTGCTCCCGTTTCAGCCGTCGCCCAATACGCCGAGGAGTGCCGTCAATTAGCCTGAAAGTTCACCTCCGCCGACCAACAACGACAAAAAGCCAATCGTAATGGCGACTCTACGAATCCGAACTTCGCTCCCGGCACACTTGTTTTGTTGTCCGTGCCTTCTACCACGCGTGGACTTTCGACAAAGCTTCTCTCGCAGTATGATGGACCATACCGCATCGTCGAACGCACCTCTCCGGTCAACTATGTCATAGAGCCGCTTACATAGACATCCGACAAGCGCCGCTGTGAACGGGATGTTGTTCACGTTCGCCGCCTGAAACATTTCTATGACCCGCTCGTCTGCACGTCGTAAGTCGCCAGGATGGCTCCGCTTTTGCACCGGGGGTAATTGTAATGAAGAAGAAGAGCACAAGAACAAGGCCAGCCAGATCGTCTCTTCCATGCCTGCTGTGCAACCAGTTGGCCAACCGGATCGCCAGTGCTTAGCACGAGTGTGAGTCGTTCGGGCAACCAGCTGTTCCTGCTCTGCGTCACCTGCCTTGTCGGTTACGATCAGACGTTACCGTAGGAACTGTTCAGTGCATCCATTAATATATATATATATATATATATATATATATATATATATATATATATATATATATATATATATATATAGATTGTTAAGGAAGTATAAACGAAGAGAGGAAGAAAAAAAGATCGCGAGACGCTGGCTGCTGCGGGTTGTTGGTGGTCAGCCATCTTAACTACTCAGACTGATCTTGAATATATATTGTAAATATAATCTACCATACTCCCGACATCCCCCTAACATATTGGTGGAGGTGCTGGGTACCACGGCTGGAAACGGAGTTCCGCAGTGGACGACGCATCACCGTCCGCACTATGAATGACGTTGAGCACTCGGGATCCACGTCGTTGCCGCCTCCTACGTCACCAACGCATGCTACGTCGCTGTCACCTTCGGTTGTCATTGTGCAACCCAAGGATTCTCTAACTTTCTGCGGGACCGATGGCGCCGACGTTGAAGAGTGAGTGGCCATGTACGAACGCGTGAGTGGAATCAACAGATGCGATCCTGCGCTTGAAACCTAACCTGCTGTTCTCCCTAAGAGGCACGGCAAAGGTGCGGTACGAAAACCACGAAGAGGAGCTAACCAGCTGGGACCAATAAAAGAGAAATTGACAGAGTTGTTTGGAAAACCAGCCGCCTTTAATATTGCCGCAAAGCAGGAACTGGCTTCCCGTGCCCGATCCCCCACGGAGCCCTATGTCTCGTACATCCGTGACGTGATATGGCACTTTGTCTTAAGGCCGATCACGACATGACAGAAGCTGAGGAGGTCGGGCACGTGCTTAAGGGTATTGCTGACGACGCGTTTAATCTGATCATGTGCAAAAGCTGCTCTACAGTTGATGCAATCATTAAAGAGTGCCGACAATTCGAGCAGGCCAAAAGCCAACGCGTGTTGGAGCCATTCGCCAGACTTCCCAATACTGCCGCAACGTCGACGTGTGAAGACCAGCCCGCATAGCCGCATGCGTCGCCCTCAGAGGACGTGATGCGAATCGTTCTACGTGAACTGGATGCGATGACACCCGGGGCTTTCAGTTCTTGTAGCCCCATTGCTACCACGTTTTCAGTTCCCCTCGTACAAGCCATCGTTCTCCAGGAACTTGAAAACATTGGTTTACATTCTGTGTGTGCTGTCACCCATTCCAGAGCTAACGAATGCCCTTCTACTATTTTCGCTCCACCCCGACGCTTGTCTCAGCGTTATCGCAACTCGACTGAGCGCAGAACTGCGGACGACCCGCCGATATGTTTCACCGGTCGCCGCATTTGTCATGTCACCAGATACTGTCGCAACTCATGGCCCTCAACACCTTGCACGCCGACCAACCTGAGCCGTTTTGATGGAAATGCCCGCAATGTTTCGGCCACCGCCGAGTCTAACAGCACCGACAACTCTCCCAGGAACACGTGGTACAGCCGCTAACCATCGCCGCGCGGACACCAGTTTCGTTAACCGCGAACACGTCGCCCATGTTCCCGTTCGTCGCAGCCACGTCGCCTGTTGCCCCCTGTGGCATTTGGCCGCACCCTTTCGGAAAACTAAGAAATGCAGCACTTCGAGGTGGTGCTACATTGCGTACTAACGCAGCAAATCCTCTATCTGTGCCGACAAGAAGTGTAATAGACCTTAAAATAGACTGCGTACCTGTCCAAGCACTCGTCGACACTGGAGCCCACGTATCTGTGATGAGTGCTAGCCTACGTAGGCGCTTAAAGAAGCGCCCGACCCCAGCAGCTGGCCGAGTGCTTCGTGTGGCCGCCGGTGGCGTGCTGGTTGTTCATGGAATGTGTACTGCGCGTTAAGTTACAGCCGGCCGCCCTACTTCTGTTTTCTTTGCTGTGATCGGCAACTGCCCTCACGACATTATCCTTGGATAGGGCATTTTAACCACTCATTCTGTTCTCATCAACTGCGCGACCAGCGTTCTTCAGTTGGAACTGCCTCAACTCTCCGATGCTCCGAGCGCCGCCCCACTGCACGATGTGCGTAAGTCACCCGAGGCAGGTACTTACGTCACTTTGACCGCCCAGCCACAGGTTCCTGACGGTGAACATGTGCTCCGCCCCATCATCGACATGCTTTTGAACCGGAACGTTGCTGTTCCGCATACGCTGGTGACGGTTACCAACAGCGTCGTTCTACCACTTCTGAATTTCAGCCTATGCCCTCAAGTGATTCCAGCCGGCATGTTCTTGGCCAGCGTTTCTAGTGGTTCCGAATTTCACATTGAGAGTGGTTCCCGTTGTCTAGTGGTTGAATTTCATATTGGGCTTATTAGCGCCAATTGCAGCTCACAGCTATGATTCCTTAACGGATGACATTGCGAAAATTATTGCACCTGACCTCACCTCTGCACAGGCCACGGACATACGTCACCTGTTTGAATCGTACAGTGACATCTTTGATTTCGGCGACAGACATTTTGGCGAAGCATCTGTCATGCACCACCGTATAAACACTGGAGACAAGAATCCTATTCGTCGGCGTCCCTATCGGGTATCGCATGCTGAACGTCGAGTCATTCAATAAGAAATAGATAAAATGCTCCGCAAAGTGGTCATCAAGCCATCAGCCAACCCTTGGGCTTCGCCTGCCGTCCTTGTGAAAAAGAAAGATGGTACCTGGCGTTTTTGCGTCGATTATCGCCACTTAAACAAGATCACGCGCAAAGACATCTACCCACTACCACATATCGATGACGCCTTGGACTGCTTGAACGGAGCTAAATACTTCTCGTCGATCGATATTCGATCCGGCTACTGGCAGATGTGAGTTGATGAAATGGACTGCCAGAAGACGGCCTTCATCACGCCGGATGGCTTATGTCAGTTCAAGGTCATGCCCTTTGACCTATGCAATGCTCCTGGTACATTTGAACGTATAATGGACTCTATTCTTCGAGGCTACAAATGGACCACCTGTCTTTGTTACCTTGACGACGTTATTCTTTTTTCTCCCACGTTCGGCAACCACCTTGCCCGACTCGCTGCAATTCTCGCGGTCTTCCGAAAAGCCGGCCTTCAACTGAATCCCGCGAAGTGTCAATTCGGGCGCCGTCAGATTACAGTGTTGGGACACCTCGTTGACGCAGCCGGTGTCCAACCAGACTCGAAAAAAATTCGCGCCGTACGCAGTTTCCCTGTGGCACGTTCTGATTCTGACGTGCGCTACTTCGTCTGCCTGTGTTTTTACTTTCGCCGTTTCGTCAAAATCTTCTCGGCTTTTGAGAGATCTTTTAAGAAGGAGTCCAGCAAGGCGACGGCTCCGTCGAAGAACTGCTGCTTCAGCCTCCGTCTTCGGGTGTCGATTACCCCGCACCTTCCACCACAACTGTTACGAAGAGTTGCGAAGAAATGGTTTGATTTACAGGCGATGGATGATGATCGCAGCGCAGCCCGGCCTCTCAAACTCTTCATTCTCTTCATCTTCTCTCTTCTTGTCCGCGCCTTTCGTATCCGTTGCAATATATATATATATATATATATATATATATATATATATATATATATATATATATATATATATATATATATATATATATACCAGTAAAAAGCAGTTCTGGGTCCGGGTAAATATTCACAGTGAAGCAGACGCGCGTATACTTCACTGTATATATATATATATATATATATATATATATATATATAGCTTGATTACTCATATTCAAACCGGAAACGAAATGCATGATTTACTGTCAAATTTCTTCCCATTAACTGTTCAACCAAATACTTTTGTGCACATATTGCAGCGTATGAATTGAAGCTACTAATTTAACAAAGCACATGCACTTGGAACGAATTTCGAAACTCGCACCAGTTTTTAAATGAGCATCGTGAAACTTGAGGCAACAGAGCATTGTTGTTCCATTTATTTTTTAAAGAAATATTCTTTCCACTGAAGCTGGAAAATTACTGGAATACCAGTGCATTCCGTCGAAATCTATGGGACCGCATGTATTGAAACTGGTATCATACTCAGAATTCTTTGCAAAGGGATATGATATTCCAAGTCGCCGGGTACAAATTCATGAATTGCAACATGTGCCATAAGGTAATGTGTTTAAACGTTAATTATGGAATTAGTTATTCAGCAAAATATTCATTTAGATTATTCGTGCAAATAATGTCAGCGTCATAGAAAATCAAAATATGCCAATTGCATGATTTGTCATCTCAACTGCAGATCATGTCAGCGTCATCTCAAGAAATAGAGTTGTGCTTTAGTTCAAGGATTATTTTTGAGAATTTTTTGCCGATAAGAAAAAGAAAAACACACCTTGTATTTACCAGTTCAGTTACTACAAATAATGTGCTATGACAGGTCGCGAGGAGGCTCAGACCTTTTAAGGTCTTCATGAACCAGTTCAAGGTTCAAGGTTCAAGCTTATGATTTACAGCCAGGGTGCAGTATTAATGCGAAGCGTTCGTTCAGCCACTCTGAGCCGTCTCTGTCCGTCCTACGCCGCAGTGCTGGCGGCGCCTATCAACTTGAGCCACTGGTCATATGCTCGCGTTCGCGATGCCGTGGTGGTCACCATATCGTCATCATTTGAACTTCGTCATCCGTCTCTCACGTCTGATTCTCGCGCATTACCTGCGCACGAGCCAGGTGGCACGCGTAAGGTGATCCGGGCATTTCGGCTTCGGAACACGGCGTGGTTGTTCCCTGCGCACTAACAGCGATTCAAAAGCAAGTTTCGGCTGTCGCCGTAGCGTTGATTTCCGCATATCTGACGCGCCGCATCCTCGTTCCTCCTCAGGTTGGCACCGGAATTTTACGGCCATTCTCATCCTTACCAAGCCATTTAATCAAATATGGAAGCCTGCTCTTTCGTTCTGCACATGACGCCGGAGTACTCCAACGCGGTGCCGAACTCCAGTACGGCAGCATCATCGCAGCAACTAGGATCGACGACCCCCGGCTTTTGACGCCGACAAAGAAGCTCTTCGAGGGCCGCAACGTCGTCAAAAAGTGCGTCAAAAAATATAAGTATCTTGGTATTCATTTCACACCCAACCTCTCCTGGTCTCACCATATTACCACCATATGCGCAAAACCTTCAAAATATTTGGGATATTTACGTCGAAATTGACATAACTGTCCTACTCACGGTCTTCAACTAGCTTATCAGACCTTCGTTCGCCCACAGCTTGAATTCGCAGCATCTATCTGGTCCCCCTATCACAATTATTTAATTAACATGCTTGAAGCTGTTCAGAAAAGGGCCGCCCGTTTCATTTTACGCAGTTATGATAATCATACCAGCATAAAGCAAATTAAGCTCAATCTTTCACTTGAACCCCTTAGTGCTCGTCGCGACATTGCCCTTTTATGCATTTTTCACAAATACGTTTACAGCAACAGACCACTCGCACTTCACCTTGATGCTCCTTCCCTTACATCACGTCGGTTGCATAATCACTTAAGTTTCGCGTGATTATATGGGTCAACTCACGCCTTCCACTCATCTGCTCTTCCTCGCGCCATACGTTTGTGGAATGGTCTTCCAGACAGCATCGCATCCGAACCAGACCACGATAGCTTCCGTCAACTTCTGCACTCTTTCTTTTCGCAATAAAAACTTGCCACTAGTTTTCTAATTTTGTTTTACTTCCGGTGCCATGTTCTGTATACCACTTATGCATTTATTTATTTGTTATTTTTACAGCTTTAAGACCAAAAACATCAGTCATTTTTTGTACCACTGCAGGTGTTTTTCTGTTCTTTTTTCGGTATCCCACTTTGTGCCCGACTGTATTTTTTATATTGATAAATGTTTTTCCTGTGCACGCAATCAGTTCCTGCGTTTGTATCATGCCCTACCATTGTGCGTCATTGAAACCCTGCCAACTGTTTCTGCGCCTAGAATCCGCATGTTTGGCAGTCTATCTTTGGTTGTAGTTTCTTATCTTTTTCCTGTTGACATTGTTATTTGTGTACTTTATAGTTCGTGTGTGCAGTTTTGCCATATGTGTAATGCCAGCCAATATTTTTTTTCGTATTATCCTTTTTCCCGCCCAACCTTATATTTGCCGTCGTACCACATTATCATCGATTCCTCTCCTTTGTGTTAAATTGCAAATTCGAGCCGTACGTTCGTACACTGACAAGTTACTTTGCACTTTTCATTACCCCGCTTACTCAATGCCCTGTCAAGGGGCCTGCAAGGTATGTTAAATAAATAAATAAATATTCTTTCATTATGTGCAAGTGCTCACGTGCATGTACTGCTGATTATGCTCACATGCCAATAAAGGGCGTGCGCACTTGTGTGTATTCTGACAAAGGCCGCGCCACGGCCGAAACGTTAAAACAGAAGAAAAGGCAATCTTCGGAAGCGTGCTCCTTCGTTCCTTCAACTACCTATGCACCGGACCTACAGAACTTTTCCTTGAATTATATATATATATATATATATTTATATATATATGTATATATATATATATATATATATATATATATATATATATATATATATATATATATATATATATATATATATATATAGGAGCATCCGCTGAGATTGCCTGAGTTGACAGTAATGTTGGCCTTCTGACGGCACATTAACAGAAGAACGCAACATCTTGCAACTCTACCAACAAATGCATAATTTCCCCCAAAAGTTCAAAAAATGTCGTGTACATGGCACCTTACAACTTTCAGTGTAATCTATGATTCGACAGAACATCGCATGGTGAGGGGCATAGATTATTCTTACGGTAAACAAGCACTCGACACTGAAAAAAAAACTATTATTCAAGACCTTTACAGGTCCCTTGTTCACATAAGTAAACGAAAACTTTCAGTGTGCGATGAAAATTTTGAATGCTGCCTGGCCAGGGGCCCTTTAAGGTACATAATGTAAAGATACAAACATGCTTTTTTCTTTCATGTAAGATTGGCCGCAATAGCCAGGTTTGATATCACGACCTTATAAAAACCTAGAGGCATAACTACTGAAGCAGCGAGGTGGGTTTCATGGTGGTACAAACGAATTTATTCTGTTTCATTGCGCTTGCACCAACACTTAGCAGACAAGCGAGGACGGTTTGTGTAGCGCTGCATGTGCATAAGGAAATGCAGTATTTCGACGTTAGTTATTTCGAGCTTCAGAAACGAAAGGAACGTTGTTCAAACTAAGACTGCTTAATAGAAATATTTCAATGAAGAGGGTCCACTGAACGGTGATCAGTTTCAAATGAATTTGTATATTCACTTGTGCCGCTTACTGAGCTCTATAGAAAACGTTACCTGTGGGCAAATGATATAAGACGACCGGGTGACTTCACGCAATCACACAAAATGATGGATTTGTAAACTGAGGCCAACAGAATTTAGGGATGTCGAGCTTGTGTTTGCACAATATGAAGCCTGCTACAGTCATCTCCATTTCATATGCTTGTAATACCTTTTTTGGGAATTAGCTTTATCAGATTCAGGAAACTGCGGTGACAAAAGGACGCTCTTGCTTTCTTTAAAAAACCCGGGGATGCCAACGACAATACGATTGGGGAAACATAACCAAGAGGCAGGGGATGAGAAGGGCAGACGCGCTTTCGAGATTGCGTCTTCTTGAAGCAATACCCAGCCACCCGAATACACCGACAAATTGCAACGAAAGGGCTGATGCACACTCGAGCAGCCGCACGCTCGTATGCGTAGCGCTTATCAATCACTGTTTCTTGGTTCGCGCTCAGTATGAAAGCCAATATTGTGGTCTTGTTTTTTTATATATATGTATGTTGTTTCTGTCCACTACACAGTGTGCGCCGTCGCGCGAATTTTCAGTCTTGAAGGTCCGTGCGCCATGTGGTGTGAAAACAGTGAATTAAAGCGATGTCAGGAATTCCTGGCTATGAACAGTCCATGGGCATCCCCCGTCGCCCTAGTTACGAAGAAAGATGGTTCTGTGCGGTTTTGTGTGCACTACCGCCGCCTGAACAAGGTCACTCGCAAGGACGTCTACCCTCTCCCGCGTACAGACGAGGCGATTGACAATCTACAAGGAGCAGAATTCTTTCCATATATAGGTTTGCGCTCAGGGTATTGGCAAGTACCCATGACAGACGCCAATCGGCCGAAGACAGCTTTTGCCACGCCCGACGGCGTATACGAATTTAACGTAATGCCTTTTGGACTTTGTAATGCTTCCGCAATGTTTGAACGCATGATGCACACAGTTCTGCGCGGCTTGAAGTGGCACACGTGCTTTTGCTATCTTGCCGACGATGTTTTCTTTTTTTTTTTTGCTACTGGCTTCACCACGCACATTCAGCAGCTCCGGCATGTTTCAACGTGTTTAACAAACACAAGAGTACAAGTAAACCTGAAGAAGGGCCAATTTGCTTCTCGGTGGCTTACAATAATGGTTTACGTCGTATCCAAAGGTGGAATTCTCCTCGGCCTAGCCAAACTTCGGGCCGTCGCCGTATTCCCTAAACCAACGTCCATCAAAGAAATGCGCAGTTTCATCGGCGTGTGTTCCTACTTCAGACGCTTCATTCCGTATTTCGCCGCCATCGAATCGCCTCTGACAAAACTACTTCGAAGAAACGGTCCCCTCACTTCGTGGTGGTGCGAGTGCGATGTGGCCTTCGCAAAGTTCCGTGGTTTGCAACCGTCTCCGCCAATTTTGCACCATTACGACCCGACAGCCACTACGAAAGTGCACACAGATCCCAGCGGTGTTGGCCTCGGCGCTGTTCTTCCCCAGCGCAAGCAGGGGTTTCCTGAATATGTCGTGGCATGTGCAAGTCGTGCGCTTACGAAACCTGAGACCACTTACACTGTGACAAAAAAAAACAATGCCTGGCTATCATCTGGGCTCTCGCCAAGTTCAGGCCTTATTTGTACAACCATCCATTTGATGCAGTCTCGTACCACCATGCACTATCTCGGCTGTCGTCCTTGTAAGATCACTTAGGCCGTCTTTCTCCTGCAGGACTTGGATAATCGCGTGCTCTACCGCGGCAGACGCCAGCATTCTAACGCCGACACCCTTTCGATGTCTCCCTTGCCTGGCCATGGAGAAAGAAATTCAAGAGGAGGCACTCGGCGAAAACTATCAGCAGGAAACACGTCACACCTAGTGTCAACCCTATCCGTTAGTTGACGAGAGCAACGGAAAAAAAGAATGTGAAATGAACTTAAAGACGTTCTATTTCTTTCTTTCCCGCTGAAACTAAAACGTTTTTGCGTATAAATGAACTTATACTTTGCGACTTATTTTTCTTGCGTTACCTTGCAACAAGCTAGCGGCAAGCCAGACGCGCCATAAGTGTGCGTTATTCGTCAGACGTGCCGTACAGGCGAGCGAGGATGGCTGTGTATGTGAAGCTCGCCTGCTCGGCGACCCGTCTCTTTTAAATGTAGCGTGTTTGTTGGGCTCCCGGCGTATTCTTGCGTTTCTCCTGCACTTTGACACAGCAGCACTGCACTATTCGACTAGGCAAGGTGGCAAATTGTTTCCGTCTGCGACGCATTTCAAGCCGGTTGGCTTTTACGCCACGGAAGCGAGACTTGTGACGCAGTTAGCGAAAAATGGCTCGGCCGTCCTGACGTAGTTCATTTGAGTTAACGACTCATGCTGCGAGATATATATATGAGTCCCAACATTATTATAACTTATTTTGGTAGGTTTTGGGCACGCTCGCCACACCGGGCGTTGTGACGAAGTTAGCGAAAAGCAGCTCGGTTGTATGGCGCAGTTAGTTTCGCGTATACTGAATCTTACTGGGACAAGTTCGTGACGCATTCTCTCACTCTCAAAATTATTGTAATTGGTAACTACTTGGGATTCTTTTGAGGCACGCTGACCGCGCCTGAGGTTGTGAAACTGTTAGCAAAAAAGCAAGCCGGCTATGGTCACAGTTTGGCGTGTACTGAATCTTAGTGAGACGTTTTTATGACGCTTTCTATGGCCCCGCAACATAAACCTTCTTTCCATTCTCACGCTTGTCGAAGACGCGACGAGCGATTGCCACTAGATAACACTGGAGCGTGTTGCTTGCGCTGGCAGAACGCGCAAAAGATTACACTGGGGAGCTAAAAAACCAAGAACTCAAAAATTCTATCTTCAGAACGACTGAAAACGCGCTTTGCACTCACATATTTTTCTTGACTGCGAGTTGAAGGCATTCTGCGAGCGTCTAGCATGGTCTGGCTGAGAGCCTGTGTTCTGGCCACCTCTGTGCATGCAGTGTACTATCGCGTCAGCTGAGACCAATTGTTTTGGAAACGAGCAGTCGCGCGTGCATTTGTGCTCATAAAGTGCAGGAAATAATGACCGGGAAGAGGGTGGAATGCTTGGAAATCAGATGTTTTCTTCATAATACTGTCACGAATTGTGCATTTACATCCAAGCTGCTGGACACAGCATGAATACTTGGTGCAACAGCTCACCGGCGAACAACGGCGTATCATCCGCAAACGAACGGACTGACAGAACGCCTCAATGAATCAGACGCTCACGGATATGCTTTCCATGTACGTGGATGTGGAGCGCAAGAACTGGGATGAAAGTTTGCCTATGTCACCTTCGCAAACAACTCGGTTCAGCAAGAGACTTTACATCACTTCACTTCACTTTATTTCCTTAAAGACCCCACAAGGGGGTGTTGCATAAGGGTTGGGTTGTACAGAGATGTTAGTAATTCCACAGGTTTTTAACAAGACAGGTATATGGATACACTTTGAATAAAACGTGATGGACAGGTGATAGAAACAATGTCGTGGGGAAGGCCATTCCAATCTGAAGCTGCGTGGCAAAAAAAAATGATGCAGAAAACGTTGTAGTGCCAGAACGGGGTCGGGTGACTTGAAGTGGATGGCCCGTGCGGGGGGAAGTGCGCGCGGCGGGAGCGATGTAAGGTGGATGGCTGAAAGAAATGTGATAAAACTTGGGGTAAAGTGATAGTGTGGCGATCCTGCGGCGAGACGAAGGAGTGGGCAGACTAAATTCATTTTTTAGGGATTACACGCTGATATCGCATGAATAAGAATGAATCAAGCGAGCAGCCCGATTTTGCACTGCTTCGATAGCGTTGATCAAATAAACTTGGTCGGGGCTCCAGATGGGTGATGCGTACTCAAGTTTGGGTTGAAATAGCGATTGGTAAGCCAAAAGTCTTACGTGGTAGGTGAGTGACGTAGATGACGTTTTAGAAATCCTAATTATCGGTTAGCCGATGAAATGATATTCGTGACATGGGTGCGCCAGGAAAGATCAGGGGTTAGTGTTACACCAAGGTATACACCAAGACAACACCGAGACAACACCAACCTTGGTTACACCAAGACAACACGAATGACACCATTCCGTCTCCTACATGGTCGTGAAGTCACAACTATACTACATGCGATGCTGCCACATGAATGCGATGGCATTGAAACAGATGCTGAGGACTTCACTCAGCGTACTGATGAAGTACGACAACTTGCTCGCATACGTATTCATAGGCAGCAGGATTACGACTCGAGACGCTGTAATCTGCATCACCAACCAGTCTCCTGCGAGCCCGGAGAGAGAGCTTGGGTTTGGACTCCCCTTCGCCGTCGTGACCTTTCGGAGAAGCTGCTAAGGCGCTACTTCGGGCCCTATAAAATTCTTGCTCACTGATGTCAATTATGAGGTTGCTCCCGATAGTCCGCATTGCTCAAAGCGTCGACGGCAACTAGCAGAGGTTGTGCACGTGGTCCGGATGAAGCCCTATTTGTCCGAGTGAATTCACTGCACCGCAAGCGTGTCCTGGTCCTGTTGCCGTGACGACAAAGCATTGGGACGACGCTTTCTCGGAAGAGAGGCTAATATCACGACTGAAGGCTAGCAACAAAACAAAACGGACTGAAGGACAGGAGCAGCGACCACGCTTCTTTTCAAATGAAGACGAAGTTGGCGCGTCGGGTCTGGCGGTCTCTGAATGCAGAGGTGGTTTTTGTTTCAGTCGTCCTAGTCCTGCGTACTGCTTTTTTTTTTGATGTCGTGACAATATATAGTACCGCTTTGAATGAGTCGGGTATTTTCGACGCCATGTATGTAAAAGGGAATTGCTTTTGTTTGTAATGTCGCTTATTCACCAGATTCGCACGTTTCTTCTCGACACGCAGTATTCTTATAAGGGCTAAATACCAAAATGACACATGCTTGTAATTTGCTTTTTCCAGCTGTTGCCTTCCGGTGGAGTTTCGTAAGGGAACTACTGCTGCTTTCCTGCTGCCACAACGTTGGATGAAGGCACAAAACGCCCGGAACAAGGATTTATACTAAGCAAAATATACATTTCCTCACTTACAAAGCATTTTGCGTCTACTTTATGAAATAGCACGTAGCACATACTCGATGGAGGCTTGTAAAGATCATTCGCAATCATTTTAAACCGCGTGCGATTGAGCAGTAGAAAAAAAAGGCGCCGAGTAGCTCAGCGCATGCCAGCTAGCGTTCAATACGCGCACGCCCAAAACCGAAACCAGAAGGAGTCAACCCCATCCGCTTGGTGCGCTAGAGCCGATTCGGCCGCTGGGACCTATGGGAGCGTCCGCTCTTGTTGAGTGTCTTTCTATATGTCCTGAAGACAAGGACTGCTGCTCACTATCCCACTTTACCTTATTTTCGCTCGACCTTACTACCATCGCGTCTGAGCAGTTGAAATAGCATTGGATTATCCCTATTATAGGCTTACTTTCTGGTTCATCAGCACCACCAGCCACTCACCATTTCGCCATTCGCGACAGCCTGTTTCCCCGACGCAATTATAACCCCGACGGGCGCTAGTTGTTATTAGTAGTAACCCGGAGTCTCCGTTCCTACATGTTCGATGCTTTCCGTGCCGATCCACAGTGTGCATAATCGGGAGTTTTCAAAACTTATCAGCGCCTTTGACAAGCAGCACTACTCGCGAGGGATGTGCAGTTACGTTCAGAAGTTCGTTCGCTCTTGCCCCGATTGTCAGCGCCGGAAATCTCCACCCCTCCTCTCGCCAGCCGCTCTGTAACATTTACCTTGCCCTACGAGGCCGTTTGGGCGCATCACCATCAATTTGTATGGGCCCCATCCCCTGACATCGGCCGGAAACCGCTGGGCCATTGTGACGGTTGAACACCTCAGGCCATACGCCGAAACTTCCGCCCTCCCGGCAGCTACAGTGCGCGATGTTGCCTCCTTCTTGCATTGTCGATTCATTCTGCGTCATGAACCACCTGAGGAACTGCTCAGATATCGCGGACGTGTCTTCCTTTCTGAAGTAGTTGAAGCCATTCTGAAAGAGTGTCACGTTCTTCATCGCACAACTACGGCGTACATCCTCAAACAAATGGCCTCAGAGAACGCTTCAACCGTACGCTCGGCAACATGCTTGCAATGTACGTCGCCTCCAACCACAGAAATCGGGACGGCATTCCACCCTTCGCAACGTATTCAGACAACACCACTACTCAGAGCACCACCTGTTTTTCACCCTTTTTCTTATTTTATGGTAGGCATCCGTCGTACACCATGGACATAATTGTACCACACCGGCCGGATGCATCTGAATGTGCGCCCATTCTGCCGTGATAAGGCACGCTGAAGAGTGCCGCTATCTTGCGCGGGCCTTAACCTCCAATGACCGAGGCCGCCAGAGGAGCATTCCCCGTGACACCACCTCTGCACCCACCTTCATTTCTGGAGCACTTACGTGGCTTTCCGTTCCTTCCGCTGGACCTGGGCTCTCTTCGAAACTACTGCACAAGTATGAACGGCCATGCCGTATTGTCGAGCGCGCATCCCCCATTAGCAACGTGATCGAACCCACTGAACCGTTCTTGGAAATGCACCGTCGTGGACGAGACATTCTCAACATCGAATGCCTCAAGCCGTACTATGATCTACTCCCATTGAGCAGCTCTTAGGTCGCCGGACGGCTGCCTTTTCGTTCCTGGGGGTAATTGTAGAAAAGAATAGGAACACTATAGTGGGCCATCCTGTCCAGCGCCTTCTAGTGGGTGAAGCTCTCCAGAAAACGCCGCTGGTGCTGAGAGGCCCTGCCCTGCTCTAACGGGCGGTCCCAAACGTCAGGGACTAATAAACGCCTTTACAATATATATATATATACATATATATATATATATATATATATATATATATATATATATATATATATATATACATTTCTGATCCTTCCGCAAGGCATACCAAGAGTGGCCACTTTTTAACAAGCAAGAAACTCTTCGTAGTGTTTTATATGCTGCGACATCAGTGGTCCATCACTGTGAGTTTGCAGCAGGTTCACACAGACCACGACGATACTATACGTTTGCGTATTCTGAAGCGATTGATTAAAAAAAAGAAAACGTGGAAAGTTTGCCTTTAAATTCTGTACTACAGATTCGTCATTGTATATCGGGATTAATGGCGTTAAAATTTTTATGCTATAAAGAGCTCTATACCATACATTTATGTTTTTCAATATCAGTTTTCCATACAAATTTCATTGGTGCCAATGGCAACAGCAAAATTTTCTCTGTTTGCCTCATGATATGTCGTTTGCATTATTTAGGTACGCCTAGTGCTGCTCTTTCAACAATGCGTAGCTATTTTGCTATTCTATCCATCCTGCCTGAATTCTTATTCAGCCTCTTTAGTCGTATTTTCTTCCGATGACGTTCACACACGTTCGGTGACCACTGCACCTGGATGTAGTTGACGTCCAGGCGGCAGGCCTCGAGCATGGCGGTGGCCGTGGAGCCGGTGACGTGGCGCGCCGTCTTGAGCGTGTACACCGCCTTCTGCAGGTAGGCGAGGAAGATCTCGACGAGAGCCTTGAGGACAGTGCTGTAAGCACCGTCGTAGACCACGAGAAGCACGCTGGCTGATCCCAGCACCACGTTGATTACGATAAGCAGTGGTATGCTCCTTATGTCCACCATGTACATCATGTCCATGTTGCGGATTATCACGAACACAATGATCAGTACGCCCTGTCCCCAGACTCGGAGGACACCCTTGGTGATGAAACGTTTCTCTTGCGGCAGCGACACGAAGTTGCGCGACGTCTCGAAATGGCGCGCCTTCGCCAAGAGTTTCTTGAACTTGTTGGCATTGAGAGAGAGCGAGACTACGCTGAGAAAGGTCTTGGTAACAACGGTAAAGTGGAGCACGACGTAGAGCGTGTTCAGGAACATTTTGCGCATACCGAAACTGAATAGAAGCGTCCAGAATATGAGACCGGACTCAATGATGAACAACGTGGAAAGGCAGAGGGCCGAGTACCAAGTGTAAGGACGCGTCAGCGTTCTCTTCAGGGGAGCTCCGCCGGGAGAGTTGGTTGCATCCTGGATGAACCACGCACCGCACCAACGGAGGATACGTGTCGAGCGTCGAAAGCTATCTTCGGAAAAACCCATCGTCGGGCGCTGGTTCGAATACTTGTTGACGTCTTGCGACGAAAAAAAAACTCCCGAGGAGACGCGCGCTCAGCGAATCTCTAGTTCTTTCGCCAGTGTAAGCGCGCAATTCTTGGCCTAATTCAACGACTTCTGGCTTCCTCCTTCTGCAGTGGAGTGCCTCTTTTCTCGCCCGAGAGCTACTTCTCTAGCGTGCAGACTGCAGCGAAAATCGGAGAACTAATAAAACGGACCCTCTGGTGAACGTCAATGCCCGAGATTGCGACAACAAGCAGAGTTCTGCAGCCGGTAACGCCACTGTACTTTCCTAATAGCGACAAGGCAACGTTGACTGCTGTCGATGTCCCTCAAGGCCAACCTCACTATTTGCATTCGCCGGCGCTCTGAACATTGAGATGAACGCAACGAAGCGCTGCATTTAGCCACGAACAGATGAACGCAGACCTCCGAAGAACACCATCACAGATATCAGTCTTGCAGATACCATCTAGTTGGCTTTGTTATCGCACTGTTTCGTTTGTCTGAATATGCTAATGTTTGACCGTAAGCGTAGGAGTGCCCATGCAATAGAGACACGATGAGCCTGGGGCGTTAGTGTGGAATGGGCTGAACAATATTGTTTCTCCGCAATGTGATAAGCGAATAATTGATTTGACAGGGCGTGGCTGCTTTTCGCTCACACACGAGCGCTAATGGACGAGCACTGCTCCCTCTATTGCAACTGATGCGACTCGCTATATATCCCGTTTACTTTTCCCACAGCGCACCAGTGCAAATACACATGTCGTAGACATGCGTTAGGTGCGAAGCTCGTATAATGTCCTTTTTGCGCTACTACATAGAGAGAAGCAAATTGTCTTGTTCAAACAAAGTGCTGATCAGCTCAATTTTCAAATAAGATGATTGCGATCTCACTCGCATGTATCTTAGCGTGAAACCCCACGAAATTATCACAGTCAGCCGATGCGCCAGCGTTTGTTTTGCGGAGCGCACGCACACAGCCGCCAGCGCAGGATCACATTGAGAGGGGCAGACATTATCGCTATTGAAAGCGTCTTGCACTTCTAGCTCTCTCGTCCCACAAATACATAAATGAATATAAAAAAAATAGACAAGTACATTTGTAATAGTGCAGCAACGGATTTTACCGATATTTACTATTTGTGATGCGAACAATAAAGTGAATAATGTGGGGAAATATTGAGCAATCTAACAAACGATACGGGAATTTTGGAAAATTTCGTAATTTTGCAGCTGGCATGCAAATTAAACGAATCACATTTTGCATTTTGTGGCCACTAGGCGATCTTATACTTGCGGGTCGGCTGCGGTAAATGATCGTTGCTGCTATATAGCAAAATTGGCAGTTTCTGGCATGAACATTACAAACTCGAGAAATGCTGTGTGCGTATTGCCTTCTATCTGTGCGTAGCGTACCAAAACATCTGTCTTGGTTTGCCTACAATCCAGAGAACCACATGATGATTAAGAAATGTTGTAGCCGAAAGACGAACTGAGGCATTAAATGTGGACTTTGGAATAGGGGGGCTTAGCGGCTTACTTTTCTTCCGTTGCCTAGCGACAGGCGAATGACGCGGCTGATGCATGCGTCATTCGTCCGACACGCCTATGGACACGCCCCCAAACCATATGGCCAAACTGAGCGACACCGGCTGCGCAACTGAGCGTTGGCCTGTTCGGTGATCCGTCTGCCTGTTTTTCTATTTTTGGATTTAGCCTAGTTTGCTGGGCTCTCGGCGAATTCTTCCTTTCCTTCTGCACTTCAACCCGGCACCACTGTACTATTGGACTACGGCAAGGTGAAAAATTTTGTTCGACAGTTTGCGACGCATTTCAAGCAATTAGGCTTACGGCACGGAACCTAGACTTGTGACGCAGTTAGGGAAAAACAGCTCGACCATCGTGAGACAGTTAAATTGAAATAATGACTCCCACTGCGAGATGTTTGCGAAGCTTTCTATGAGCCCAACATTATTTTAACTTATTTCGGTAGTTTTTGAGTGCGCTGGTCGCACAGGCCACTGTGACGCAGTTTCGCGTGCACTGAGTCTCACTGGGACAAGTTTTGGCGCTTTCTCTGACCCCTAACATTATTGTAACTAAGTTCGTTTCTTTTTTGCAGTTAGTGAAAAGCAGCTCGGCTGTGTGGCGCAGTTTTTTCAAGTGTACTGAATCTTACTGGGACAAATTCGTGACGCTTTCTTTGACCCCCAACATGATTAGAATGATTTTCGTTGCATATTGGGATAATATTGAGGAACACTCGCCGTGCCTGTCGTGACGGAGCGAAAAGCAGTTCGGCCATGGCTACAAAGTTAGTTTGGCGTGTACTGAATCTTACTGCGACAAGTTTGTGACAATTTTTATGTCCTCGCAACGACTTAAACCCTCTTTCGGTACGCATGTTTGTCGAAAGCGCGATGAGCAATTGCCAAGAGTGATAACACGGGAGTGTGTTGCTTGCGCAGGCAGAACGCGCAAAATATAACGCGAAGGAGCTCAAACACCAGGAACTTCTAACTCGAAAATTGTCTTCTGAACGACTGAAGACGGGCTTTGCACCCACGCATTTGTCTTGAGTGCGAGTAGAAAGAATTATGCGAGCGTTCAGCATGGTCTGGTTGAGCGTGTGTGTTGTGGCCACCTCTGTGTATTCGTAGCATACTATCGCGTCGATTGCAGCCAAGTCCTTTTGGAAGCAGCAGCACCCCGCGTATATGTGCTCTTAAAGTGCAGGAAATAGAGCCCCTGAATGGGGAAATGTTTGGAAATTCGATGTTTTCGTGCTATGCACGGTATTGTTTGAGATGAGTCGGGCATTTTCTACGCTATGTATGTAAAAGCGAACTGCTTTTGTTTGTAATGCCGCCCATTCGCCAATTTCGGACGTTTCGCCTCTACGCACAGTATTCGTATGTGTTAATACCAAAATGGCATATCCTTGTAATTTGCTTTTTTCAGATGACGTCGTCCGGTGGAGCGTCGTACGGGAACTACTGCTGCTTACCCGGTGCCACAACGTTGGATGAATGCACAAAAATCCCGCAACGACGAGCATTCATATAGAATAAAATAAACATTTCCTCATTTCGCAAGGCGTCTTGCATCTTTACGAAATTGCACGGGACACATATTCGAAGGAGGCTTATAACGATCGTTCGCGATCATTTTTACTTAACGATATCGCATGAAAACCGCGGGCGGTTGAGCTGTAGAAGCAAAAAGAAAAAAAAGACTCGTCGATCAGAGCGTTTTCTTGTTGTCCGCAGTTCTACGCAGCGAGGCGTTGTACAGTGCCGCGCACTACTGTGTAGAGAGCGCGAACGGCCGGCTTTGCTCTGCGGGACGGCACCTGGCGCAGGTAGCAGGACGGCGTGCCCAGGAGTATGCGCGGCTTGATGAACGTGCAAACTTGCGCATGTTGCATTAACGAGTGGTAGTGTTCGTAAGCGCCTTTATCTCGAACAGTCCGGGAGCGCGGTTCATTTTTTGCGAAAGGACCGGCGCACGTTATCAGCCCACGCGCTTCATTCTATGACATTTGCCTTGCCGCAAGTGCCCTCCGATCGAGTGCTCATTAAAGTAAATAATCGCGCTTTTCAAAGTCGCCACTCGTCAAAAGCAGTTCTGCAGGTTCTGCATGTCTGTTAGGCCGCGCTTGCTCCTGGGCACACTATCTTGGACACAGTGACTGCCGCCAGGTGTCGCCCTGCAGAGCAAAGCCGGCTCTGCAGGGCTCTGCAGGAGAGCTTGAGATTTTGCGCCGAATTGACGTGCTTTTCGGGGCTCCGTGGCGACGACGAAATCATAACTTTCTGTGCATGCTTTGAGTTTGCTGAGGTTTTTGATTTGCCGGTTTTTTGCCTTTAAATAGTAATTGGGTGGTTTTCTTTTTTTTTCTTTCTTTGTCTCTCGTATTTCGTGTGCGCGAGTGTGTTTCGTGTACATTTGGTTTTGCAGGATGATGCAGCCGGGTGGGACGTTGACTTATTAGAGAGACTAATAGTTATTAGTACTAGTCGAGGCTACTAATAGTTGAGTTGACTAATACTACTAATAGTAGTTGAGACTAATAGCTATTAGTGGTTTTACTGTGCGTGTTTTGGTAGGAAAGTGAGAACGTGGGCGCGTCATATCTTGGGTCTCCGCAGCATTGATTGCTTTTGAAACAGTGGTGAGAGCTGCTTTGCGACATTTAGAGGATTTGGATCTTGTGCGTATCGGTTTTTTGCTAAAAGGCACGTGCTCTGCATTGATATAGTAACATAGTATTTGCAAAAAGCCGTGCAGTATATGGCGAGAAAACCGGGAAAGCAGGAAGTGCACGTGGGGTCCCTCAAAGCAGATGAGGAGACGGATGAGAACGGAAAAGGCACCCAATTAACCGGCACACACTATGATAAGGCTACTAGGCTGCAGAAAATGGAGGCTTTCCTGGAAGAGCTTGTCAAACATGTGTAACAACTCAAAAATAAGCTAAACAGGGAGCGTGATGCACGAAAGGTAGTTGAAAAGAGACTTGAGGCCGTCGAGGAAAAGCTGTACAGGGCCACCATTCTGAACGACAATGTGCGTGACAATGGAACTCAGACCCCCAACGCGACAGCAGAGTGAGTGTCAGCAAAGTACGTAGAATGCGTGCAGCGTGATGAAGGGTTAGCTGGAAAGAGCGGCACCTACCTTGAGGCTGCCACGCGGAAAAAGCAGGAGCACAGGGGAGAATGCCCATTGTCGAATCCGAATCACGCGGAAAAGGACAAAGGGAAGCAGGGAGAGGTTGGAGAAAGTGAAAGGGTTATTATCGCCGGCGACTCAAACCTGGCTGGGGGCTCAGAAGCAATTGTGGAAAGGGTGAAAGGCGATAAAAGAGTGGCGGTAGGGACATTTCCGGGGCGGACACTGGGGTCTGTGATGGAGCGAGCAAAAGAAAAGCTCGCGGAAAGTGCTCACACGCGCGACCTTGTCATATTAGCAGGTGGGCTAAATGACGTCCTAAACAGGAAAGGGACAGGACTAGCCCAGCGCTTGGCGAAGGGAGTGGACGACTTGCGCGAGCTATCCCCTCAGGTGCAGATTGTGGTGAGCACGGTGCTGCAGGTGCCTGTACGTCACTGTCACGTACAGCCGTAGAGGCTGCTAATGAAGTCATATGGAAAATGAGCCGAGAGAAAGGCTTCGAGGTTGTCGAAGTAAACAGGGAAGTGAGAAGGTGTGGAGGTTTTAAACGAGACGGGATCCACTTCAATTACAGGCTGGCACGAAAAGTGGGCTGGCGACTTGGTGGTCGCGCTGTTGCTTCTTTAAGGGGCCCACGGACGCTCAGGAGGCCAGGGTACGTAGTAATGAAGAAGGTCCCGTAGGGGAACCTCAGAAAAGCGTCGCCTTCGATAACAGAAAAACGAGGAAAGCAAGAAAGAGAGCTCGCTATGCAATAGGCTACATAAACATGCAGGGCGGAGAAGAAAGGAAAAGTGGGCAGAGATGGATGAGCAGTTAAATAGCGAACAAATAGGAGTGTATGCGGTGACAGAAACGCACGTTACAGACTCAGAAGAGCGGCCAATGATTGAGCATTATGTTTGGGAAGGGTGCAGCAGAACTAAGTCGGAAAGAAAGGAAGGGGAAATCGGAATGCTCATCCATCAGGGAGCCAAACGGAAAAGAATAAATTCAAAATGTCAAGAGAACCTTTGGTTATCAGGTACAATGCGTGCGAAAAAAACTTGGCTGGGCGTTACGTTTTTGTGGACCGGAAATAATTGCACAGAGAAGAATGAAGAGTTAGTGGAATGCATAACCGCTGATAATAAGGGTTTCGCGAATGGTGCTGAAATTATCCTATTAGGTGACATGAATGCCCACATACAGGATTTAGATGGCTATACTGACAACAACGGGAAGTCAATGCTAGACCTTTGTGAGCAACATAACCTCGTTATCGTGAATACAGGGCCTAAGTGTGAAGGGCAGATCACGTGGGAAGTGGGAAACCAGCAATCAACCATTGATTACTGTCATGACAGAAGGAATTCATGATAAGTTGAGAAAAATGGTCATTGATGAGAAAGGGTATAACAGCATAGGGAGTGACCATAAACGCATCATATTGAAAATGGTATATGTAGTTGGGAAAGAGAGCAAGGAGCGCAGAATGGCCAGTCCAAATTTGAACGCTGAACAAATAGCAAATACAGTCACTAGAGTCGAGGAGGAACTAGGCAAATGGCCAAATAAAGAGTGGGAATATAGTGAGCTTCTAAGTGTAATAACGACAGAAATACGGAAAGAGAAATTACATGTTCGTCGGAAAGGAAAAAAGAAACCAAAAAGCTGGTGGAACAGGGAGATACGAGAAGCGATCGCCGAACGACAGAAAGCATCGCAAGAGCTCAGGCAGGCAAAGAAGGCGCAGTTGCCGCAGGATGAAGTAGCCAGTAAATGGTAAATATACCGGGAGAAAAAGTCTATCGTTCAAAAATACTGGTGCAAGCAAAATCAAAAGGTGAAAGTGAACGTTCATCATCATCATCGTCATTTATTGTCCCTTAAAGGACCCTGTCGTGGTAATACATAAGGGGGGAGCGTATGCAAGGTAGGTAATAGAAACAAAGGTCATAAAAATATAACAATGCAATGCATGGACATAAAAAGAAGCAAGGAGCGCGATAGTTAAAACGGTGCTTGTCAATATTGCCTTTATGCCACAAGCGCCACACACGTTGGCGAATCGTTAGGGCAGTAGGGCGAGTACACAATGGTTACAGGGGAAGAAAACAAAAAAACTCAATACACGAAAAAAGATAAAATTTCATATGGACACAAATCGGAGCAAAAAGAACATGTCAACCAGGATTATTTAACAACATCGCCTTACACCTTGTCGCGTCGTGCTCATTAGTGAGTGAATCGGGCAGCAGGTTCCATTCTTCAATTGCGGTCAGGAAGATTGACTTGTTAAAAGCATTAGTGGAGCCATGAAGTCGTTGGACGCTATTTGAATTGACTAGGCGGCGCGATGTACGAATGGGAGGAGATGTAAGGGAACCAAGCAGATAGGGAAAATTGAAATATATGTTATGGAATAAACACAGGCGCGCAACTTTTTATCTCAGAGCTAAGGAAGTGAGGCCAAGTGATGATTTAATGGAGCTTACGCTCGAATGAAAGTCGCATGTCGACGATATGAAGCGTGCTGCACAGTTCTGGGCGGATTCAAGCATGCTAATTACGTTGGACTGATGAGGACTCCATATCGCGGATGCATATTCAAGACTACTGCGGACAGAAGTTTCATTTGCCAGTTTTCGTATGTTAGCGGAAGTGATCTATGTTATGTTATGTATCTGATGTTAGCGGAAGTGAAGTGGGAAGTGATCTTTTGATAAAACCAAGTGTACGTGAAGCGTCGGCCGTGATTTTTGCAATGTGATCAACCCAAGTTAATTTGCTATTGATTGCGATGCCAAGGTAACGATAAGATTCTATCTGCAATAGGTCCTCAGAAAATAAAGAGTAAGGATAAGTTAAATTAGAGCGCTTCCGATAAATTTGCATAAAACTGCACTTCCAAGTATTTAGTTCCATCATCCACAATGTGCACCAATTTTCAATAAACTTCAGATCGTTCTGGAGGGCAGCTTGATCGTCTTTAGTATTTATATGCCGGTAGATAATGCGAAAAGGCGGATGTTGGATTAGATGTTGAGTGGGAGGTCGTTAATAAAAATTAAGAAGAGAAGCGGACCCAACACAGGACCCTGTGGTACTCCGGAGGTGACACAAGGTGATATTGAAGGAAGTCCGCCTATTACGGTGAACTGAGGGCGAGCTGTGAGAAAGTTGCGAATCCAGTCTAAAACAAGTGGGTGAAGGTGAAGACCTGAAATTTTGGACATAAGACGTTGATGTGGGACGTGGTCGAATGCTTTGGAAAAATCAAGATAGATGACATCGGTTTGGAACAAACAATCAAGGTTTTAGTGCAGGGCCACGGTAAACTCAAATAACTGTGATTCGCATGAATAGCCATGACGAAAGCCATGCTGATTTTTGAAGAAGAAGGAGTTGGAATTCAGGCAGGATGCAATATGCGAGTATAAAATATGTTCAAGAAATTTACATGGTATGCAAGTTCATGAAATAGGACGATAATTCGATGGGTCGCTCCGGCTGCCAGCCTTGAACACAGGAACAACTTTGTTAGTTTTCCAGTCACTAGTTATAGAACTGTTCACTAGAGATTGATCAAAGATTATTTTTAGAAAATGAGAAGATACATTTTCTGTAGGTTTTAATATCTTCGCAGTGATGTGGTCTGGCGCGGCGGCACTGGACAACTTTAGTTTGCCTATCAGAGCACAAATGCCAGCAGTAGTAATGTTGATAGGGGCCATCGCAGGAAAGCTAAAAAATTTTTTTGGATGTGGTGTATTCCAGGCAGGCTCATGTGTGAAGACTGATATAAAATAACCGTTCATGACGTGAGATCGAAGTTCTGGAGGCACCTGTGAACAATCCCTATATAAAAGGGTAATGCAATGAGTGTTGCTTGATTTGGGTGATAACATCCGCCAGAATTTCTTTGGGTTTGTTTGTAGAATGCCATACAGATCGTTGTGGAAAAACTTTCTTTTTGTACACCTTAGGCGACACGTGTAATCATGTAGGCACGCAAAATATTTCTTCCATTTATAAGCCAGCGCATTTCCTTTAGCTTCACGAAAAAGTCGCTTTTTCTTTTGAGAAAGCCTCCTTAAGGAGTTAGAGTACCAGGGCTTGTTGAAGTCGCCGCGAATGCATGTCAGCGGAACATAGGTTTCGACCAGTTCTAAAAGTTTATTTTTGAAAGCTAGCCAGTTTTCTTCGACAGACCTATTAAATGCGGATTGCCTGAAATGTAAAAAAAAAGTTCTCAAGCTATGACTTGATACGGGCGAAGTCTCCCTTTTTCTAATCGCGAATGAACTTAACGGAGCGCTGCCGTTGGGGAAACGGAAGTGATAGGTTGAAAATAACTGTGTTGTGGTCACTGAAACCGTCAGTGCTCGATATAGATTGGATGTAAAGGGCTGGACGTAAAGATTAAATCAAGGGTGTTACTGCCACGTGTAGGAAAGATTACTGTTTGGCTGAGGATGAATGTCATGACAACGTCAACGAAATCTTTGGACTGACGAGAAAATTCGCACAAGTTTCCCAAGTTGATGTCAGGGAAATTAAAGTCACTGCAAAGGATGTAATTGGTTTTAGGAAAATGAGTATTAAGATCGAGCAGAACCGAGTAAATATCAGTAGTAAAGGAACTGTCACTGTCTGGAGGGCGATAACAAGCAATAACTGTCCATGTGCTTGTGGAAAGGGTAATTTTGACACAAAAAATTTCATGGCAGGAATGAGTCGTAAGAAGAGAAGAATTAGGGCGGGTTTTAATACAGGCTAAAACACCCCCACCCCTGCGCGAAACCCTGTCACGTCTGTAGATGAAAAACGGTTTACTGTTTTCAAGCAGTTCCTCTGGTTCATCTGGGTGTCACAAATACGTAAGAAAAAGAAGGCCGCACCTAGAATATTTTGAAACCACATAAAATTATTACGCAGGAAGTCAACAACAATAAAACCACATATCCTAGATGAAGATGAAAATAGACTGGAAGGAGAAGCGGCAATAATTTACATCCGAAATATAACAGCCGAATCTTTCAAAGGCAATGCTGAGGTTATATCTGAAGGAAAGAAGAGCATGAAAGAGACTCAGGTGGAAAAGGAGCTGGTGCTGACAAATTTCAACTGGAAGAAAGCCGCAGAGTAAATTCCTAAGCACACAGCCACAGGGCTAGACGAGGTTCCCGTTAGGCTGATTAATGAACTAGGACCATAAAGTAAGGAAGCTCTGGTGAAAGCAGAGGAAAAAACTTTAAAATATGGACGAATACTAGACAGTTGGAGACAAAGTAGAATGAATTTAATTGATAAAGGTAAGGGGGAGAAAGATGGAATTCACTCGTGTAGACCGTTGACCAGTAATATACATCGGTATCGTATATGTATCGGTAATGTACAGGCTACCAACGCAGGCAATCAAATTAAAGCTTCAAGCATGGGTAGAGAATAATGGCATTCTGGGAGAACTTCAGAATGACTTCAGAACAGGTAGGCGTTTAGATGATAACTACTTTGTTCTTACTCAGTGTATTGAAATAGCAAAGGTAGAAAGCAGACCATTATATGCGGCTTTTTTAGACATTACAGGAGCCTATGACAACGTAGACCGCAACATTTTGTGGGTTATTCTGGGAGGCCAAAGCTTAGGTGATGATTGTCTACAGATTTTGAGAGAGATTTACCTAGAAAATACTGTTTGCGTTGAATGCGAAGGGATGAGGAGCGATGAGAAAGTTCATATCAATAAAGGACTGAGGAGGGATGCCCTTTATACCCACAGCTGTTTATGATGCACATGGTGAGGATGGAGAGGGCGCTAGAAGGAAGTAATATCGGTTTTAATCTCGCATACAAACAGGCGGGTGCAGTAGTAGAGCACCAACTTCCAGGTTTATTTTATGCGGACGATATTGTGTTGCTAGCTAACAAGCAAAGGGATTTGCAACGTATTGATGATGAAATCAGAATTCCGGGCAAGTTCGTAATCCATTTCTCAAATGATATTGCGCAACAAAAAAATGCGCTTGGTGTGTCGTCCTCTCCCGTCCGTGTCGTTTTTTGTTGCACAATATCATTTGAGACTGGATAATATCTGTGGACACGAAGGCAACAATTTAGGTTTGAAATTCAGTGTTACAAAATCAGGTGTTATGGTATTCAATGAAAACAGTGAACAGACAGTGGCGATACAGGGTCAGGAAATGCCTCGGGTAACAGAATATAAATACCTTGGTATAAACGAAGGCAATATATATATGGAAACACAGGAAAAACAATTATAGTGAAGGGGAAGAGAAATGCTGCCATAATGAAGCACAGACCGCTATGGGGATACAATACGAGGTGCTCCGAGGTATGTGGAAAGGTGTAATGGTTCCAGGACTTGCTTTTGGAAATGTGGTTGTTTGCTTTAAATCAGGGGTACAATCAGGACTCGATGTGAACCAAAGGTCAGTGGGTCGCCTCGCATTGGGCGCTCACGTGAAGACTACTAAAGAAGCTGCGCAGGGTGATATGGGCTGGACTAGTTTTGAAGTGAGGGAAGCTCGCAGTAAAATTGAGTATGAAGAATGACTGAGGAACATGGAAGAAAGTAAATGGCTGGGAGAGTGTTGAGGTATCTGTACAGGAAAAACATTGATTCACAGTGGAGGAAAAGGACTAGGAAGCTTATTATGCAAAAAAGAGGTGAGGTGTGAGTGTGCAACACGAACCCCGTTCGTGTTGTCCACTTCTCTAGTCTTGTGTCCTGTCTGCACGCCTCACCTCTTTCTTGCATAATTTTACTTATTTATTTATTTAGGAATACTGCAGGCCTTAGAATGTCCAGGCAGGAGGGGAAAGGTACATACAAAAGAAAAGAAAACACAATAGATTGACGAAGGAGTAAAAAAAAAGCTCAGGGAAAAATGTAATAGAAAGTACAAATGCATAATGAGTAAAGCACCTAAATAATGTACAGAGAGTGGCAGATACAAATTGAAACACTGTTTCACAAGCACAATTTCACAGCATTGGAAATGTAATAGAAAGAAAGGTGAGTGCATAATTCAAAATTACTACAACGCGTAAATCAATAAGTATAGCACAACAATACAAATTGAAACAAGATTTCGCAACAAGCACTAACATTAGATAGTAATAGACGCTATTGAGTCAGTGCTGAGAAGTTTGTTGCAAGGCAGGCTGTTCCATTCCGTTACTGTTCGAGGGAAAAAGGAAGACATAAAGACATCTATTCTACCATTATAAGGCGTGAATGAGGCAGCGTGGCGATGTCTTCTTCGGTGGGCAGTAAGGGGTGTTATGTAAGGTTCGGGAGAAAAAGATAGTTTATTGTTACTCAGTAAGAAGAGAAATTTAAGCCTGCGAATTTTTCTTCTTAGTTGCAAAGACTGAATATTGTGTTCGGCCATTACCTGACTTGGGGAATCACTTGAGTGATATATATAGAAGATGAACCTTACTGTTTTACGTTGTATCATTTCTAGCGCATCGATGTTAGTTTTAGTATAGGTATCCCATACAATAGCTGCATACTCGAGTTTAGGACGGACAAGAGAGGTGTAGGCGATAAGACGGGTTTCAGAATGAACGTGTTTTAATTTATGCCTGAGGTAGCAAAGCTTCTTAAAAGGTGAGTCGCAAAGTTTAGAGATGTGCGTGTTCCAACTAAGGTTACCTGCTATTGTAACACCTAGGTGCTTATATTCATTCACCCCCGTAAGAGGTTTGGATGGTAGGCTATAGGTAAACAACACTTTATTAATTTTTCTAGTGATCTTCATAAATACTGTTTTATCAATGTTAACCTGCATATCCCAGCGCGCACACCAAGCTAGTATGTCTTGAAGGTTAGAGTTTAGAATAACTTGATCTTGTTGGCAGGTGATCTCATTAAAGAGGAGACAGTCATCAGCAAATAGTTTTACTTGTACGGGTTGAGTAACAATGTCTACAATGTCATTAACATATATGTCAAATAATAATGGTCCAAGAACACTACCCTTGGGAACACCAGAAGTGACAGGAATGATACCGGAAGAACTACTACTACGAATTGCGTACGGTTAGAAAGATAGCACGCATCCAATTTACGAGATGTGAAGGAATGTTGAGATGTTAAAGTTTTTCTATTAGCTTTGCGTGCGATACAAGATCAAATGCTTTCCTGAAGTCCAAGAATATGATGTCAGTTTGCCCTGATTTGTCGATAGTGCTAGCGAGACTGTGAACTACAGTGGTTAATTGGGTTACACTGGAGAGGCCCTTTCGAAACCCATGTTGCATAGGAGATAGAATGGCTCTATCGTCGAGAAATTTATTGATTTCAGAAGCAATAACATGTTCTAAAAGTTTGCAACAAGATGAGGTTAGTGAAATGGGACGATAGTTTGCCACTAGTGATGGATCGCCTGTTTTTAGTATCGGAACAATACGAGCAGATAGCCAGTCGTTAGGAAGCACCGCCCGATGAAAGGGATGCACGAAAGATAATTACGAGAAAGTGTGATAGCATTTCGGCGTACCTGTGAAGAAACAAGTTTGGTAAGTTATCAGGCCCAGGAGATGATTTTGTCTTAATATTCAGAAGCATAGAAAAGACGCCAGACAAAGAAATGAAACTACAATCATCGTTGTGTGCTACGCCATTCGCACGAGGGGAAACGGGCGAGTTCGAAAAGACACTGCTAAAACAAGCATTGAAGTGAACAGCGATATCTTGTTTAGCGACGACAGGATTGCACTCATGCATAATATGGTCAATTGATTTACTTTTTTTACTAAGATAACCCCAAACCTTGGAAGGAGAAGTTCTGATGAAGTTAGGAAGGGTTAACTGGTAATAGCGAAGTTTAGCAACACTGATAGCCTCATTTAATTTTGCTTGGTAGGGTTCTACTCTGTCACGAGAAATACCCTGTCGTCTTAGTCGCTTGACCTTTCTCTTTATGTGCACTATGTCACGCGTCATCCAGGGAGTAGTTCTAGATGTTTTCTTGGTTTTATTTGGAATAAAGTTGTCAATACAGTGCGTACAAATATTCTTAAATTCATCCCAAAGTTGAACGGTGTTATGTCCCCCAAAACCGCTAAGACGAAAGTCAAGATAATCCAGTATGCTCTCATCCCTGGCGTGTACAAAATCATTTACAGTAGTAGTTTTACAATGAGTAGATCTGAGAGGATCAAGGTAGCAAGAAAAAGCCCCAAGTTCATGATCCGAAATGCCATGTTCAACAGAGACAGAATAATTATCTAAAGTCCGGCTAATAAACACAAGGTCAAATATTGAGGCAGAAGCAGTGCTAATTCATGTTGGCTCAGTAACCACTAGCTGCAAGTTGTGCTTCAACATGATATTACGCAACTGCTCGTTATTTGTATTAACATCAGCGCTAGGAGTTCCGTAAATCCAGTGAACTCCCGGAAGATTGAAATCACCTATGAGAAAAATTTGGTCGTGCACAAAAGACGCCATGTGATCCCGCAGATCATTCAGAAATTGCGGAGCGGAATCGGCAGCGCGGTAAACAGCAAAAATCAAAACACAGGCATTATGGCATAAAATTTTTAAAGAGATCACTTCAAGATTATCTGCCTGACGTAGGAGAACTGCCTAGATATCTTGTCTCACCAAAATAGCAACACCGCCAGCTCTAGTAGGTCTATCACGATGGAAAGCACGGTAATTAGAGGGAAAGACATCCGTATCTTCTATTTCGTCATGCAGCCATGTTTCTGTGATGACGAGAATGTGTGGGTTACGCGCAAGAATAATCGCGTCAAGCTGATCACTCTTGTTGACAACACTGCGGGTATTAATATTTAAGATTCGGAATTCTTGAGGAGGAGCAAGTCAGTCCTTTTTTGAAGCACTGCGATATTCATGGATTTTAACCCTGGTGTTTGTGGCATCGTTTCATATGAAGTTTTCATCGTTGACCCGCAGTTTCGCGTCTATCAAACTAACTTTTTTGCCCTCTTTTTTTTCAGCCTTCGCGCTGTCCCAAAGCAATTTACGTTTTCTGGACTTTCATGTGAATAATTATATTGCACAGAAATTCTGGTCCCTTTTAGCACGAGGCGTTGTTCGTAATGAATCCTCACCAACTACCTCAGCTTTCTGTCGTTCTAGGAAGCTTACCAGCAAGTATGCGACCTATAGGGTGCGGAACACAGCAACAAAGAACGTCAAGTGGAAAGTCAGAGAGGCCGAAATAATTTCATGGGTGGCGGCAATGGAAAAGAAACCTGGCATGAGTAACTACTTAAGAGGAAAAAACGAAATCAGGAAAGAAACAATTTATGATAACTAAAGGGTAGCTCATTACTTTTCGAAGCGAGATCGGTATGCCTTAGAACACGCACCTATAAAGCGAGATATAAGAAGGAAGAAAAAGCATGTGCTTTCTGCGGTAAACCTAGGGAAACTGTGGCGCACGTTTTATTAGATGTGAAGGCGGATAGAAGACGGATGGAAGACGGATTAGATATTAAGTCGATATTAGATGAAGACGGTCGAAGACGACCCAGCGGTCGATTTAGGCACCACTGGCCTCCTTGAAGCCCTTGGGTTCAGAGGGAGCAGTGGAAAAGTAAACACGTCCGCAATAGGCGATTGGAGGATTGGTGGAATAAAAGTAGGGAAACGACAAAAAACGGAGACGTACAAAAGCACAGTTTGCAACAGAGGATCAAAAAATTTGGTTGTTGGAGTTCATAGCGTTTTTTTTTTTATTGTTTAACAGAGATAGGACATTAGGCAGTATAACAGGAAGAGCTTGGTGGCGCAACCCACCGCCCCGTTCCAAAGGGGACGCTCATAATATCCATCCATCCATCGGGCCACTCGCGCGCTCTAGACAACACTGGACGGCACTGTACATCGTAGCGAGGGCAGGTAAGCAATAGGTGCTCGGTGGTTCCCTCACACCCACAGGAGTCGCACACCGGGGACCTTTCATCATCATCATCATCAGCCTGGTTACGCCCACTGCAGGGCAAAGGCCTCTCCCATACTTCTCCAACAACCCCGGTCATGTACTAATTGTGGCCATGCCATGCCTGCAAACTTCTTAATCTCATCCGCCCACCTAACTTTCTGCCGCCCCCTGCTACGCTTCCCTTCCCTTGGGATCCAGTCCGTAACCCTTATGACCATCAGTTATCTTCCCTTCTCATTACATGTCCTGCCCATGCCCATTTCTTTTTCTTGATTTCAACTAAGATGTCATTAACTCGAGTTTGTTCCCTCACCCAATCTGTTCTTTTCTTATCCCTTAACGTTACACCTATCATTCTTCTTTCCATAGCTCGTTGCGTCGTCCTCAATTTGAGTAGAACCCTTTTCGTAAGCCTCCAGGTTTCTGCCCCGTAGGTGAGTACTGGTAAGACACAGCTATTATATACTTTTCTCTTGAGGGATAATGGCAACCTGCTGTTCATGATCTGAGAATGCCTGCCAAACGCACCCCAGCCCATTCTTCTTATTCTGATTATTTCCGTCTCATGATCTCATGATCCGGATCCGCCGTCACTACCTGCCCTAAGTAGATGTATTCCCTTACGACTTCCAGTGCCTCGCTGCCTATTGTAAATTGCTGTTCTCTTCCGAGACTATTAAGCATTACTTTAGTTTTCTGCAGATTAATTTTTAGACCCACTCTTCTGCTTTGCCTCTCCAGGTCAGTGAGCATGCATTGCAATTGGTCCCCTGAGTTACTAAGCAAGGCAATATCATCAGCGAATCGCAAGTTACTAAGGTATTCTCCATTAACTTTTATCCCCAATACTTCCCAATCCAGGTCTCTGAATACCTCCTGTAAACACGCTGTGAATAGCATTGGAGATATCGTATCTCCCTGCCTGACGCCTTTCATTATTGAGATTTTGTTGCTTGCTTTATGGAGGACTACGGTGGCTGTGGAGCCGCTATAGATATCTTTCAGTATTTTTACATACGGCTCGTTTACACCCTGATTCCGTAATGCCTCTATGACTGCTGAGGTTTCGACAGAATCAAACGCTTTCTCGTAATCAATGAAAGCTATATATAAGGGTTGGTTATATTCGGCACATTTCTCTATCACCTGATTGATAGTGTGAATATGATCTATTGTTGAGTAGTCTTTACGGAATCCTGCCTGGTCCTTTGCTTGACAGAAGTCTAAGGTGTTCCTTATGCTATTTGCGATTATCTTAGTAAATAGTTTGTAGGCAACGGACAGTAAGCTGATCGGTCTATAATTTTTCAAGTCTTTGGCGTCCCCTTTCTTATGGATTAGGATTATGTTAGCGTTCTTCCAAGATTCCGGTGCGCTCGAGGTCATGAGGCATTGCGTATACAGGGTGGCCAGTTTCTCTAGAACAATCTGTCCACCATCCTTCAACAAATCTGTTGTTACCTGATCCTCCCCAGCTGCCTTCCCCCTTTGCATATCTCCCAAGGCTTTCTTTACTTCTTCCGGCGTTACCTTTGGGATTTCGAATTCGTCTGGACTAATTTCTCTTCCATTATCGTCGAGGGTGCCACTGGTACTGTATAAATCTCTATAGAAATCCTCAGCCACTTGAACTATCTCATCCATATTAGTAATAATATTGCCGGCTTTGTCTCTTAACGCATACACCTGATTCTTGCCGATTGCTAGTTTCTTCTTCACTGTTTTTAGGCTTCCTCCGTTCCTGAGAGCATGTTCAATTCTATCCATATTATACTTCCTTATGTCAGCTGTCTTACGCTTGTTGATTAACTTCGAAAGTTCTGCCAATTCTATTCTAGCTGTAGGGTTAGATGCTTTCATACATTGGCGTTTCTTGATCAGATCTTTTGTCTCCTGCGATTGTTTGCTGGTATCCTGCCTAACGGAGTTACCACCGACTTCCATTGCACACTCCTTAATGATGCCCACAAGATTGTCGTTCATTGCTTCAACACTAAGGTCCTCTTCCTGAGTTAAAGCCGAATACCTGTTCTGTAGCTTGATCTGGAATTCCTCTATTTTCCCTCTTACCGCTAACTCATTATTCGGCTTCTTATGTACCAGTTTCTTCCGTTCCCTCCTCAGGTCTAGGCTAATTCGAGTTCTTACCATCCTGTGGTCACTGCAGCGGACCTTGCCGAGCACGTCCACATCTTGTGTGATGCCAGGGTTAGAGCAGAGTACGATTTAGCATTATGTATAAATAAATGGAACTCTCTTCCGTCTAACATCTCCGAGATATCAGATCCTTCAATATGTGACACGGCGCTGCCGGGCCATTTACAAAGTGGTAAGCATTGCTAATGTGTATCTGCCTGTATTGCTTCCTGTATTAGATTTATTTTCGCTCTTTGTACTCGATATTCACGCAGTGTTCTTTCGCATGTATTTAGCCTCAGTGTTCAAATGGGTATTTAACAAAATGTTCTATAGACGTTATCAGTGTGTTTAGTACATTGATAACGGCAGCGGTTGCGGGGAAACTGGATAAGCTTAAGTTCAAGGTACGGTGCAATATATTCCTGCTGTTTGTGAAAAATGAACGCAATGCGAATATGTCAAGTTGACAAATTACGCAAGGCGTGCAGAAGCAGAACCGAATTAATTAAAGCTATCCGCAGGGTCCAGGCCACTCTACCGAAGCGGTCGACCCTCAAATCAACGCTTCTGTGCCCGTCGCGGTAGCTTTGCGGCTATGGCATTGCAAGAGGTCGCGGATCTGATCCCGGCTGCGGCAGCCGCATTTCGAAGGGGGCGAAATAGAAAACGCACGTGCACTTAGATCGTGTGGCACGTTTCAAAACACCACGGTATCAAAATTAATCTGTAATCCGCCACTACGGCGTGCCTCATAATCCGATTGTGGTGTTGGCACATACAGCCCCGTATTCCAATTCAAGGTTAATACTTCTGCCACGATACGATGTGCCATGTTAGGTAATGACAATGCTCACCCCTCTCCGAGGTTAAAAAACCTGGCGCATAACAACGCCTCAAGCAAACACCTCTCCCTGTATACTCTGTGTACTAAACAGACATATAGCAGTGATGCACGCAAGGTAACTTTTACCGTGAACTCACCAGTTGCGTGTTAGACTAAACGTTGAAGAAATTAAGCGTTCGCCGTCGAGATCACCGCTAATTATCGTCAATCAGAGGAACCAGCACAGAAAGCTTCGCTCATATCGATTCCCACAGTGCGTGGTGGGGGTGGTGGTGGTGAAAACTTATTTATTTGCAGTGAACTTGCTGCGGGGAGACTCCGAGTGGTCGGAGGTACTTGGCTTCCGATGGGTGGGGCACTCAGTCATGGGCTCCGCTTGCGGCTGCTGCTCTGCGTGCCCGGTCAACCAGACTCAACTGATCTGCCAGCCTCTCGCTGACCAGCAGCTCCTCCAATCTGTAGCGTGTTGTATGGGGCGTACGGCAGTGATTGCCTGACATGCCCACGTGATATCGTATAGGGTGGGTTTAGCTGAGCACCATAGGCAGCGAGGAAGGTATGCTGTAGGATGTATTTTATTGAGGATGTGCAAATTGGGATACGTGTCAGTTTGGATTTGCCTCCAACTGACCGATTCTTCTTTATTTAGTGTTTGGTGGGGAGGGGAATAGGTTCGCCTAAGTCCTCTATAGGGATTTAAAATGGCCGAGTAGTCGCACGCGACTGCAACTGGTTCCTCCGGGGCAGAGTTGGAGGACGCTCGGCTCGTATACTCTCGAGCTACCCTATCCGCGGCCTGGTTTCCCTCCTGCCCCTTGTGTCCCGGAGTCCATATGATCGCATGCTGAATCGTGTGTGTGTGTATTAGTATGCTCGCTAGTGTCTGTCGCACTCAGGATGATACTGTGGGCAGGTTGGCTGATGCGCCCTTGTAGGTAATTGCGGCAAGCCACCTGGGAGTCCGTCAGAACTGTGAGCGATCGGCTATGCCTTTAGCCGTGGGCAAGAGCGAGCGTAATGGCTGTTTCTTCAGCCTCGGTAATGTTGTGGCAGCGTATGGAGGCGCTGGTAAGTTCATGGAGTGTGTTGTCCAGAACTGTGGTTACTGCCTTGGAGTTCGTGAGGTCGTAGTTGGCGGCGTCAACATAACAAGTGATGTTCTTGTGCCCATACTTTCGTTCGAAGGCTTCCACTCTGGCTTCTCGGCGGCCGTGATGTAATCGGGGGTACGTATTACGGGGTATGGGGGCGACCTTATAGATGCCGTGAAGGAGGTCTGGAATGGGCTCGCGGCTAGCTGCTTCATGGAGCTCACCGGTATAGCCAAGGTGGCGAAGCAGGGCGTTGGTGTTTGCGCAAGTCGCTAAAGTTGTGTGATGAGTTGCGCATCGCAAAGTTCTGCATAGGTGTTGTGCAGACCCAATGCGAGAAGCTTGCCCGTAGGGGTGCCCGGGGGCAGCTGCAGTGCCGCCTTGTAGGCCTTCGGGAGCATGGCATCAACTTGGTCCTGTTCACTTTTGGTAAGTCGTTGATAGGGCCAACTGTACGTCACCCTACTAACCACGAGGCTGCGTATGAGTTTCAGGATGTCCTCCTCGCGCATACCGTGGCGACGAGTGGCGACCATGGATATGATTCGGGTTACCTGTAACATGGTAGTGGGGAAGAGGGTAAGGGTGTGGTTTACATGGCGATTTGACTGGATCCACATTTTCAATATACGGATGATGGTTTTCTCGGGGATTGGTTGGAGGCGGTGGCCTGGGTCCTTCTGCGCTGATTGGGGGGCTTGCGTTGCGAGATTCGTAGAAGCTCAGACTTCTCGGTTGCACAGGCGAGGCCACGTGCCTGTACGTATTGTTCGACGCAGGTCGCTGCTTGCTGCAGATTATGTTCCTTTTCTCCAAGGTAGCTTCGTGTGGCCCCGATGGTGATATCATCCGCGTACATAGCGTGATGCGCTATAGTTCATGCGCAAGACCAACCATGGCTACGTTGAAGAGTAGCGGGGAGATCACGGAGTCCTGTGGAGTGGCCTTGTTCGGAACCTTGATGATGTTTGATCGGATTGGGCCGAGAAAGATTGTGGCGATGCGATCCGACAGGAATGTTTGAACAAACCTGTTGGTGCATTGTCCGCAGCGAAGAGCAGCGAGGCCACATTGTCAAAGACGGCCTTGATGTCCAAGGCCAGAATGATGTTTTCTCCTTGTTTTGGGACAATGTCAATGACTTCTTATTTTAGCTTATTTTAGCTATTCTAGCAACATCGTCGGTTAAACTGTGCGCCTGGAATCCATATATAGAACGCGGGAGAAGGTCATTGTCCTCGCGATAGTTTTGCCGGCGGTTAGTGATAATACGTTCGTAGAGTTTACCGAGGCAGGAAGTAAGTGATATCAGTCAGAGGTTGTCGATCTGGAATTTTTTGCCCGGCTTTGGTATCATCTTCACCTCTGCGTGCTTCCACTCAGCGGGGGGGGGGGGGGGGGGTAGCGTGCCGCATTACACATGGTCGTTTAGGAACTCCGTGAGTTCTCGTACGGCAGTGTCGTTGAGGTTCCTGATAAGAGAATACGTGATTCTGTCAGTCCCGGCTGCTCTGTTGCGAGTGCTGCTGCGAATGGCAGCATAGACTTCGTCCACCGTTATCGGTCGGTCGAGGGTGTTGTTTGAGCCACCTTGATACATCGCTCGAGAGGGAGGCGCATGATAATCACCAAAGCACTCGCGCTGGACTTGAGCAAGCAGCTCGTAATCTGTGCCCTCAAAGGCGTGTATGGGGCGCGTCATTGATTTGTTTGTTTCATTTTTTTGTTCGAGTAGGGACAAATAAAGCTCGTAGAACATGACACGTGCGGACCGTACCCAGTGAGCCTCGAAGTGAGTGGTTGAATTGGCCCCAATTCGTCCGCATCAGTTGCGCAGCATACTGCTCAGTCTGGGCGGTGACAGGTCTGAGACGTCAGCCTGAGACGTCGGTTATCTTTTTGGGTCTTCCATCTGCGGATGAGGCTTCTTTTGGCTTCCCACAGGTGCAAGAGGTGGCCATCCACTTCCGGGAGTCGAGATGTTCTCTTAACAATGGTGGTACAATGGTCCCGAATCTCTTTAAGTTGGTCGCACCAGTCGGTGAGGTTTGTGAGGTTGCTAATTGAGTGCTCGCTATCGCGACGGAAAGCGTCCCAGTTTGTGATGCAAGGTTGTTCAATGGAGCCACGAAGCGCACTCTCCGTAATTTGTGTGCGAAGAATGCAGTGGTCACTACCAAGGGATTACTGCAAGTTGTCCCATTTATAGTTTGCACTGCCACGGGCGAAGGTGAGATCGGGGCAAGTGTACCTGCATACACTGTTGCCGATCCGGGTAGGGGTTGCGGGATCCGTAAGGAGTTCGAGTTCGAATTTTTCGGTGGCAGCCGCTAGTTGTTTGCCTTTGGGATCCGAGCGGTTGTATCCCCAGTCCCCGAGGACTATGAGTTCCTTCCCCTGGGCCAATTTACTGGCACCCTGGACGAGAGCATGGAAGTGGGTAGCTTTCTGCTTCGGGGGGCTGTATACATTGACGATGATGATGCTTCGCTTCTTGATATTCTTTTTGCGCCTGAGAAGTAGCCCCCCTATCACATGGTCGATGTTGGTGTCTGGGATGTTGTCGAGGCCAATTGCATTTTGCGCTTTGTTTATCAGGATGGTCACTGTACCTTTTCTCGGGCTATCGTAGGACTCATTGCCTGGGAGTGTGGGTGATGTTCCCGGTTCCTGTAGCGCTATGACATCTGATTGAGCAAGGTGTGTGTTAATGTATTGTTGGAGGAGGCTGCGCTTTTTCCGGAAGCCGCGGCAGTTCAATTGCCAGATTTCTATAGGTTCACCGGTGGGTGGGGTTGTGCTGCCCACGGTTAAATCGTGGTGTGGGAAAGTAGGGGTGTCAAGGTGTCCATTTGCGAGGCCGATGTGGGAGCGAGGGTGAGGTCAGCGAGTGTCGACGCAGGTTTTGAATAGAGTTCGGGGGCAAGCGACTCCAGGCTTATTCTGAGAGGGACTTGATCTGCCGTAGTGTGGGAACTGAGGGCTGCCCTCTTCTTTCGTATAGTGCCGCCTGTTTCGGCAATTTGGGCCTCCAGGCGTGTCTCGAGGGAGTAGAGGCGTTGTGTGAAGATGGTACTGAAGTGTTGAGAGAGTTGCTGGGGGGGGGGAGGGCGCAGAGAGCATCTCGCGTATTTCTTCGCGTGTGACTGCGGATTCTGATGGGGTGTGAATCGAGGGCGGCATTATAGGGGTTGCTTGCCTGATAGGGGTGGTTTGTGAGGGGTGTTCGGTGGAGTCGGGTGGTGATCGGAGACGCGCCATTAGGGCGTGGAGTTGAGTGCTGTCCTTAGCCTGTCGCGCCCTGACGGCAGCCAGATCCTGTTTGAGCTTTAAATTTTCCGCGAGAAGGTGTTCGGCGGAGTGTCGAGTGTCGGGTGTCGCCCCTACTGCTGACCGGCTCACTTTGGTATCGGTGACGACTGAGGGGGTGTAATTGTGCTTCTCGGCAGATTTGCTGAAGGCCTGCTGGTACTGTTGGCGGGTGGGTTGTTGCTGCTAGGGCCCCTTGGCCTTTCGGTCCTGGTTCTGCGGCTGTTGCTGCTCGCCAGGTGCTGCAGGAGGTAGGGGAGGGAAAGACTGCGACCGCGAGCGAGAATGGCTGCGCGAAGTCTCCCCCTCCTTGCTGAACCATCTGTGTTTGGGATTGGGCGGGTTGCGCCGGGCGTTGCGCACCCGGCGTTGGGTTGGTGCAGCGAGGCGGGAGGGTGGCCCTGGCCGCAGGGCTTTCAGTTTCTGTGAGCAGTCCGTGGCGCCTGTCAGGTGGCTCTCCCCAGACAATTTGCATTTTCAAGCGCAGGGGTGAATGTCCACAGGGTCGAGAGTACTGCACTGCCGACAAACTGGAGCGTTGGGCGTAAGGGCTCACGTCCGATCTTTGTCCCGGTTGTAAGCAGACTTGGCAGGCTTGACGCGTCGGCTTGTATGGGTGGCAGGCTACTCCACCCCCCCCCCTTACATAGCGGGGACGAGGGGGCCCTCGAAGGTGATCACAGCAGATTTAGTAGCACCAAGCATTCGCGCACTGTGCACTGGCATCGCTTGCGTGCGCACGCGGAGGTTGGCAGCGAGTTCCTCCGGAGTGGTACCGGGGTCTATCCCGTGGATGACTCCACGCAGCTTGTCTTCGGGGCCACCACGTAAGTATTGAACTCGTGGGTCTTCCCTCCCAAAGTGAGGGTGGGTACCAGGCGAAGAATTTGGGCTGTGTCAAATGTGGCGTGCTGGCAATAATAATGTTCGACTCAGGGCGGGTGCGGATGATGAAGTGGTCACCCGTGCAATGTTGTTGAGAATTGTCCGCCACCACAAAGTCACGGGATATCTGGTGTGTCGTGAAGTTTTCAATAACCAGACCCTTTTTCGGCAGCATGATGATTTTCAGGTCTGTGCGTGGGAGCGGCGGCAACTTCCGGCGTAACTGGCGCGGCTCCTTCTCGTGTAGCGTTGTTATCTCGTGTGGCCTATTATGCATTAGTGCTGGCGGAATTTCTGTGTCAATAATAATAATAATAATACTTTATTGATGACTTGAGAATCATACAGTGGAAGAATCGGGCCTGCCAAAGCCCCAGTGGGCTTGAACGGCAGTGCCTGCCAGACAGCGACAGAGCCATCGGTAACTCGTTATTAGACAACAGTGAGAAAAAAAACACGCACACATGACAGGCTTCCCATCACGCATTAATGTGTCTAAGAGCCTTTCTAAGACCATATTGACACGTGTACTTATCTTTATCAAGCGACCACGTTTCGCCGCTTAACAACTGTTATCGCACGGCGCGGGACGCGCCTGCATGCATCCGAAGTTTCTGGAAAGTTATCGATGCTTCTATCCCGTTGTCTGTTGTCGCCGAACCTTGTGACACCATTCGCGTCACGCGAATGGTGTAGAACTTTGTGGAAGGCACGCGGGTCCCAACGGTTAATCTGGAACATTCGACGACTGATTTATAAAAGCCGACGCGCTTGACCCGCTGATCAGATTTACGACGATCGCCGACTGTGTTCGCCGCTCTCGCTGTGCTTTAAGTGTAGCCTGTTTTTGTGGGCACAGGTTCGCCCAATAAAAGCTAGTTTTTTTACCTTTCACAGTTTCCTACTGTGTTCTTTGACGTCACGACCACGTGACATCTGGTGGAGGTGCTTTGCGTTCATGTACCGGACGCCCCCACAAAGCCGCGACCCAAGCCCTCACTCGGAAGACACCAACGTCGCCAAGAACCAGCGAGGTAGCCGCAGGCTGCAAGGACTGCCCCCGTAGCACGGACTTTTGCCTGAGACGACTAGGAAGATGGCCACCAAGTCCACCCCAATGGCAGCCCCAGCGTCACCCGTCGTGCTGCAGCAACCCAGGGAGCCTCCGACGTTCCGCGGTTCAACTTTCGAGGACCCGGAAAGCTGGCTTGAGACGTACGAGAGAGTCGCTACCTTTAACAACTGGAACAGCGACGACAAACTGCGATATGTCTTCTTCGCTTTGGAAGACGCGGCCAGGACATGGTTTGAGAACCGAGAAGCCACCTTAACGACCTGGGAACTTTTCCGAAGCGGCTTCCTGCAGACATTCGCAAGCGTCGTACGCCGAGAACGAGCCCAAGCGCTATTAGAAACCCGGGTGCAGCTACCTAATGAGACGACCGCGATCTACACGGAAGAAATGAGCCGTCTCTTCCGCCACGCCGACCGTGAAATGCCCGAGGAGAAGAAAGTCCGCCTGCTGATGCGTGGTGTGAAGGAGGAGCTTTTTGCCGGAATGGTACGAAGCCCACCGAAGACCGTCGACGAGTTTCTTCGCGAGGCCACCAGCATCGAGAAGACACTCGAGATGCGAAACCGGCAATTCGACCGCCGCACGAACTCGACAAACTACGCCGGAGTTCAATCACTGGCCACCGACGACCTGCGCGAGACTATCCGAGCGGTCGTGCGGGAGGAGCTACAAAAGCTGTTCCCACCATCGCAGCCTCAAGTGGCTTCGATTGCCGACGCCGTGCGTGAGGAGCTCCAACAACAACTTGGAGTAGCCCCTGTATCGCCCCAGCCTGAGCCGCAAGCGATGACCTACGCTGCCATCGCACGCCGTCAAGGTCCCCCTCCGCGACCGCGCCAGGGCCCTGTCACGCCGCAGTTCCGTCGTCCGCCGCCGCCAGCGCCAGCACGACCACACGTCGCCCAGCGCACCTACGCGAGGAAGACGGACATTTGGCGCGCTCCTGACCACCGCCCGCTCTGCTACCACTGCGGAGAAGCGGGGCACATCTACCGCCGATGCCCATACCGGGAGATGGGACTCCGAGGGTTCGCCGTTAACGCGCCGCGACCACAGATTGGCGAAAGACCTCGCGATATCGCCGACTACCTCGCCGCTACTCAGTGGAGCTCTCGACGACCGTCGCGTTCGCCATCACCAGGCCGCTACCTGTCGCCGCAGCGCCGACCATACACTGGCCCAGCCCGGGGCCGGTCAGCGAGCCCATATCCGGAAAACTAAAGGCAGCAACCGATGGAGGTGCAGTTGCTGTTCGTTGAACTGACGAAGATCCTCCGCCGCCGACGAAGATACCGACGAAACTACCTCGACGACATAACGACACGCCGCCGTCCCGACGAAATCAGAAAGCCAAGACTACACCGATGAAAGACGACTTGACGACGCGACGTTCCGACTTCAGTTCAACACGACGCAGCCGTGATCCGACGCCAAGACCTAACTGTAACGCAAGACAGAGAACCACCGACCTCGACGTGCTTCTCGACGGCCACGCAGTCGCCGCCTTAGTAGACACAGGAGCCGATTACTCCGTCATGAGTGGACCCATCACCGCCCAGTTGAGGAAAGTTAAGACTGCATGGGAAGGCCCTCAAATTCGGACCGCTGGAGGACACCTCATTACGCCGACCGGGATCTGCACGGCAAGAATTACCGTTCATGACCGGACTTACCCTGCCACCTTCGTTGTCCTCCAACAGTGTTCACGAGACGTCATTCTCGGCATGGACTTCCTGAATCAACATGGCGCAGTCATCGACCTGAAGTCGAAATCGATAACGCTGTCACAAGAACAAGCGATACCGCCTCAGAGCTGTCGTAGTCACCACGCCTTGAGTGTGCTCGAAGATCAAGTGAGCATCCCGCCGCGCTCCAACATTATTATTTCCGTCGGCAGTGAAACACCCGCTGACGTAGAAGGCGTCATCGAGGGCGACCAACATCTACTGCTCGACCGTGAAATTTGCGTCGCAAGAGGGATCGCTCGACTCCACGGAGGGCAAGTGGAAGTTATGCTAACCAACTTCAGCCAAGAGTTCAAGCACATCAACAAGGGCACGACAATCGCATACATCGAGGAAATTGTGGAAACCAGCAATGTTTTTGTCCTCTCGGATTCAGCCGCATCTACCCCGACGAGCATTGTCCCCAAACCAGACTTCGACGTGAATCCAAGTCTTCCTATGAGTAAGCAGCAACAGATCAGAAGTCTTCTCCGACGATACAAAGACTGCTTTTCGACGTCATCGAGGATTCGACAAACACCAGTTGCAAAGCATCGCATAATAACCGAAGAGAGCGCTCGACCACTCCGCCAGAGCCCTTACCGAGTTTCGACGCGAGAACGTGAAGCTATTAGGCAACAAGTCGACGAAATGCTGCGCGACGACATCATCCAGCCGTCGAAAAGCCCGTGGGCCTCTCCTGTAGTCCTGGTAAAGAAAAAGGACGGAACCCTACGCTTCTGCGTCGATTATCGTCGACTGAACAAGATAACGAAGAAGGATGTGTACCCCCTTCCACGGATAGACGACGCATTGGATCGGCTCTGCAACGCTAAATACTTTTCGTCGATGGACCTCAAGTCTGGCTACTGGCAAATAGAAGTCGACGAGAGAGATCGCGAAAAGACTGCCTTCATCACGCCAGACGGCCTCTACGAGTTCAAGGTCATGCCATTCGGACTGTGCTCGGCGCCTGCAACGTTTCAGCGCGTCATGGACACGGTGTTAGCCGGACTGAAGTGGCAGACGTGCCTTGTTTACCTGGATGACGTCGTTGTCTTCGCCGGAAATTTCGACGATCACCTTAGGCGGCTGCGACAGTGTTAGAAGCCATCAAGTCATCAGGGCTCACTCTGAAGCCGGAAAAGTGCCGTTTCGCTTACGATGAGCTTTTGTTCCTAGGCCACGTGATCAGCAAATCAGGAGTACGCCCCGACCCACAGAAGACAGCTGCCATCGCAAAGTTCCCGCAGCCAACCGACAAGAAGGCGGTGCGCAGATTCCTTGGCATGTGTGCCTACTATAGGCGCTTTGTCAAGGACTTTTCACGCATCGCGGAGCCGCTAACACATCTAACCAAATGTGATGCCGCGTTCAAGTGGGAAACGCCGCAGGCCAAGGCATTTCAAGAACTCAAACGACGCATGCAGTCGCCGCCGGTACTTGCACACTTCGACGAGGACGCCGATACGGAAATCCACACTGACGCCAGTAGCCCATGCCTCGGTGCCGTCCTAGTCCAGAGGAAAGAAGGACTTGAAAAGGTGATATCGTATGCTAGCCGGTCGCTGTCAAAAGTGGAAAGCAACTATTCTACGACTGAAAAGGAATGCCTCGCCATCATTTGGGCTACAGCTAAATTCCGTCCTTACCTCTATGGCAGGCCATTCAAAGTCGTCAGTGACCATCACGCATTGTGTTGGCTAGCTAACTTAAAGGACCCTTCAGGACGGCTGGCGCGGTGGAGCCTCAGACTACAAGAATATGACGTCACGGTAATATACAAGTCCGGAAGAAAACACTGCGACGCCGACTGCTTATCGCGCGCCCCCATTGATCCCCCACCGCAAGACGACGAGGACGACGACGCCTTCCTTGGGATAATCAGCGCGGAAGACTTCGCTAAACAGCAACGAGCCGACCCGGAGCTAAAAGGTCTCGTCGAGTATTTGGAAGGGAACACCGACGTTGTCCCTACGGCATTTAAGCGCGGGTTGTCTTCGTTCACGCTACAAAACAACCTGCTCGTGAAGAAGAACTTCTCACCAGTCTGCGCCAGCTACCTTCTTATTGTACCGTCAGCGCTGCGTCCAGAAATACTGCACGCCCTACACGACGATCCAACCGCTGGGCACCTCGGATTCTCCCGGACGCTGTCGAGAATACAGGAAAGTTATTACTGGCCGCGTCTGACCGCCGACGTCGCCCGTTACGTCAAGACATGCCGAGACTGTCAACGACGCAAGACACCACCGACAATGCCAGCAGGATTACTACAGCCGATCGAGCCTCCTCGCCGACCATTCCAGCAGATTGGGATGGATTTGTTGGGGCCGTTTCCGATATCAACATCCGGGAATAAGTGGATCGTCGTGACAACGGACTATCTCACCCGTTTTGCGGGAACTAAAGCTCTACCAAAAGGCAGCGCAGCCGAAGTGGCGAAATTTTTCGTCGAGAACATCCTGCTGCGACATGGTGCCCCAGAAGTCCTCATCACCGACAGAGGAACGGCTTTTACAGCAGAGCTCACCCAAGCCATTCTGCAGTACAGCCAGACAAGCCACAGGAGGACAACTGCCTACCATCCGCAGACGAATGGTCTCACGGAGCGCCTGAACAAGACCCTCGCCGACATGCTAGCAATGTACGTCGACGTCGAACACAAGACGTGGGACGCGGTAACCTTCGCGTACAACACGGCGGTGCAAGAAACAACACAGATCACGCCGTTTAAGCTGGTTTACGGCAGGAACCCGACGACGACGCTTGACGCCATGCTGCCGCATGTAACTGACGAAGAGAACGTTGACGTCGCTAGCTATCTCCAGCGCGCCGAAGAAGCCCGACAGCTCGCCCGCCTGCGAATCAAGAGCCAGCAGAGCACCGACAGCCGACACTACAACCTCCGACGACGCTTCGTCGAGTACCAGCCTGGCGACCGTGTTTGGGTCTGGACCCCGATACGCCGACGAGGACTCAGTGAGAAACTACTCCGACGCTAGGACCTTTCTAAGACCATATTGACACGTGTACTTATCTTTATCAAGCGACCACGTTTCGCCGCTTAACAACTGTTATCGCACAGCGCGGGACACGCCTGCATGCATCCGAAGTTTCTGGAAAGTTATCGATGCTTCTATCCCGTTGTCTGTTGTCGCCGAACCTTGTGCTATCAGATTTCATCGCGTGACGCGAATGGTGTAGAACTTTGTGGAAGGCACGCGGGTCCCAACGGTTAATCTGGAACATTCGACGACTGATTTATAAAAGCCAACGCGCTTGACCCGCTGATCAGATTTACGACGATCGCCGACTGTGTTCGCCGCTCTCGCTGTGCTTTAAGTGTAGCCTGTTTTTGTGGGCACAGGTTCGCCCAATAAAAGCTAGTTTTTTTTACCTTTCACAGTTTTCCTACTGTGTTCTTTGACGTCACGACTACGTGACAATATTTCGTTTTCACATCTTGTATGCTTTGAGGAAGTAAATTAAACATTGCTGGGACATAATAGTTACGAAGTCTTCGACCATATCTCGTCATACAGCGGGGTTTAACGTAAGGATTCTTTGGTCTCAGGGAACGAACAGGCACATAAGGAATTTTATACTGACTTATCCAAAAATGTTTTAAGATAACAGTTTCTAGCAGCAAAGAATTGAAATCAGGTAAAGACAAAGTTTTGAACACATCAGATTTGGGGGAAACATCATAAGCAACATATTATTATTATTATTATTATTATTATTATTATTATTATTATTATTATTATTATTATTATTATTATTATTATTCGCGCCGGCGCAACGCATGGGGGAGCGTTTTTCGCCGATGCAACCCCGGCGGCGCCGTGGCTAGGCAGAGTGCTTGCAGGTCCGGCTGTCTGCATGGTTAGCGCCCGAGCTTGGTCGTACTTTTTCTGGTGTTGGCGTTGACGACGCGAAATCGCCAGTTTCTAATTCACGTCGATGTCAGTCGCCGGCCCCGGCGGTGCAGACGAGGTGGGCTGAAGCACTGGGACTTCGTCTTCGCTCATCGAGGTGAGCTCGTGGAGGTCGTGGGCGTCCATGGGGACCGGGGGGTTGTGGGGTCTAACCGCAGGTTGTAGGCACGTGGAGGTGGTCGTGCCGGCAATTATAGCATTATGGGAGCGTCCATATGGGTGACGGAGAGGGCCGCGTCGCCAAGCCCGGTGGCCCGTACTCGCCGACGCGAGCTAGGCCTAGTGGGTCAACGCGCGTGTGGTAGCCTCTCGAGCCAATAAAGAAAGAACGAAATGTTCTACCGGCTCGGGGAAAGGTGTCCAGGTGTACCGGATCGTGATTTCTTGGTGGCCCGATACAATGCCGGCGACGATATGGAAGTATTATGCAAAATAGAAGTGAGGCGTGCAGACAGGACACAAGAGTAGAGAAGTGGACAACACGAACGCCAACACGGCGTTCGTGTTGTCCACTTCTCTACTCTTGTGTCCTGTCTGCACGCCTCACTTCTATTTTGCATAATGAATCCTTACCAACTAGCTCAGCTTTCTGTCGTTCTAAAAATGATATGGAAGTACTCCGGTCAGGGAGTGCACGTGTTCGGCGGAGCTCAAGCGCCGCACATCCGCTCGCTCCGAACGCCCCTAGCGGTCTCCCCACAGTGCGTGGGATCTGCATTATAACCATGATATTCTAGACACTTTCGTTTAAGTTACTGACTGCTTCCTCTTACTTATCTTGCTTTTAGTATCCTTGTCTACAATTTAAAGTCTTTATAAATGAGATTTATATACTAACCTGAAATCATCCCCCCACCATCTATGTAATACCCACTAGGGCCTTTAGGTATTGAATAGAGAAAATAAATAAACAAATCTCCAATCGTGTGCAATTTTCAAGATTTCTAAAACATGGTTATGCATGAAAATGTATATGCCTCTGAATGAACCATTGAGACAACAGCCCCCCAGGCACTAACAAAAAAACTAATTCAGCAGGACCTTCATTAAAGTTTTGCATCCATCCATCCATCCATGCACTTGATACGGAACAGTATTTGCGATGACAAAGAGGCGAGCAGGGTGAAGACGACGACGACGATTAGAGGCTAGCGCGGGCTGTTGCCTCTTGGTCAAGTGCGGCGTATTGCCTTGTAAATATACTTTAATATAGCTTTTCGTCGGCGTCTTCTACGTAACATATCTGGTGGAGGTGGACGTTCCCTGTACCTCGTCACAGAGCTTCGCAGTGGACGGTACGTCGAGCCTTCCTTCATGGCTACCGGCGACGACAACTCGACTCCGCCGGCTCCGACACCTGCTGCTACTTCGACAACCTACATCACTCTCCTCGCTCCCCGTGATCCTGGCGTATTCTCGGGAAAAGATGGGGAAGACGTCGAGGACTGGATCAGCCTGTATGAACGCGTCAGCCGCAATAACCGGTGGGACCCTACTATCATGCTCGCCAACGTAGTCTTTAACCTCGGTGGCACACCTCGAGTTTGGTTTCGGACGCACGATGATAAGCTCACCAGTTGGGATTCGCTTAAGTAAAAGCTCCGAGACTTGTTCGGCAACCCCTACGGTCACCAACTTGCCACGCAGAAGGCGCTTTCCGGCCGTGTACAGAGGTCAACAGAGCCCTACGTCACGTAGATTCAGGACGTCTTGGCTCTCTGTGCCGCAAAGATGACGCACACATGACTGAGTCCGACTCTTACATCCTCAAAGGCATTGCCGATGATGCCTTCAACTTGCTCGTTTTTAACAACGTGGCGACGGTGGATGCAGTTATAAAAGAGTGCCGCCGCCTGGAGCTCGCTAAAAAACCGACGTGTCGACCAGCAGTTTGCCCGTCTGCCCAACACCCCAGCGACATCTTCCTGTGCCGACGCTCCTCGTCCCAACAACTCTGGCGATGTTACCAGAATCGTCCGGCGTGAGATCGAGGCCGCCTATCCGGCTGCCTTCGACTCCAGCCCCTCCAATGCACCGGCAGTCACGGTTTCCCTGATCCAGGCAGTTGTCCGCCAGGAGTTCGCAAACATGGGTCTTCACACCATCTGCTCGGCCCATCGCCCTGATACCCACTCGGCTTCTTCGATTCCGCCCCGTCCCGCATCTTCTTACCACCCACCACGTTTCCGCAACCCGTCTGCATGACGCACTGCAGACGACAAGCCCATTTGTTTTCACTGCCATCGCATCGGGCACCTTTCGCGGCACTGTCGCAGTCCTTGGAGTTCCCCGAACCGGTGTACTTATACTGCCTACTCTCGCCCTCAGGTGGCCCTTTTCGTCCCTATGCTGCCCGCTCCGATAATGCCGCCACAGATTCTCCTGCGCCGAACCGCCCTTATTCTCGTTCGCCTTCGCCCCAACGACGAGAACATCGCTCTCCGCCCCCCCCCCCAGCCCCGTCGCTCCTATTCGCTATATGTCCACCTCGACTAGGAGCTCGCCGGCAACATTGCCATGTTCGCTGCACGTATTACTCTTTAGAAAAATTTGTATTGACTAAAAAAAAGTCGCAGTTTTGCCCAAAAGGCGAAGCATCGATTGCGCTAGAAAATTAATGCACAGCAATGCGAAGTAAGGATAGTAGTTTTATCGGCCATGTAAACTTGGAAACATTCGCTAACTGAATTAACAAGCATGCTGTCAGCGCGCACAAGCACACATGAACACATCACACTCGATGAGCGCGAACACTCGCTGTTAAAATGCTCGAGGCTGGTGTGAGCAAGCATGACGGCAGCAGCGAGCGCAGTGACCTTCGTGCGGCCTATCGCTTCAATGCAAGAGCGGCGAGGGCGCCCACAGAGGTATGAACCATCTGCAGATCCCTTTTAAGTAAACTTTTAAGTTACGTCGCGCGCCGCCACACGTGGCTGTGGCACACTTGTTGGTGGAGTCGAAACCGCGCCCCCCTTCCCACGCTGCCTCCCCGCGTTCCTCCATGTATGACGCGTGAGATTGAACCGTGGTTGTCAGTTCCCCATTGCCCCCGGTCGCGAAATACGCAGTGGCTGGCGGAGCACAACGCCGCCCCTTTCGCGCGACGGAAGACGTCGCGTTTCCTCTCCGCTTTCTCCTTCGCGCGTGCCAGATTGAGCCGCGAACGCTGGCTTCCTTCGCTTGCTTTCACTCGGACATAAGACATACGGCGCGCGGCGACGGCAAAAACGTTGCTGCGGTGCCCATATAATTGCTAACGCAATGACAAACACCCTGTATAAAGGCCAAACGGCCGCAACGCAAATACGCTAAAAAGGAAGCACAATGTACAGCAAACAAAACTCGTAATGCGACTTATAACAGTGCACAACATTCGCGTCCACTGAAAAATCAGAAAGCGCACTCACGGCACGCATCTGTTTACAAGGACCACTGTTCAAGCACTTTGCTCACTGTGAGAGAACGTATATCAAGGATATTGAAACAGTGTCGAAGACAAACCTGCTGTCGGTCATATGGAGGATATAACGCTCCAGTGAAGAGTCGTGATTACGTATCGCTGAAGCTACAATGTGGGGACATTTTTCTTTCGATGCGGTACAAGAATTAAGATGCGTTAACTCATAGGTCGGCAGACATGCTGACGGTTGCTCATATTCATTCACCAATATTTTCCCCCGCTATGTACTCACTCACGTGCACTTACGCTCGTCGGCACTCACGCCATTTCCAACACTCACTCGCGTTCGCAGTCACCTCCACTCATGCTTAGGTCTCACGCCAATACTCACGCCTGCTTCTGCTCACCCGCATTCTTTGCGTACACACCACGTACACTGAAACAGAGCGTCACTCACTCCCGCTCACTCTCTTCGTCCCTCACTAAAACTCAATTTAACGCCTGTGAAGTGAGTGTGTAATAAGTACGGGCCAAGGTACTTCCTGAGTGTGTATGAAGACCTATACACAGTAAGCATAGACGGTAGAAAATTGTATCGAATGTGCGGTCAATCTTCTCGTTTGTTCAACTCCGCCGGAATGGGTCAACTCTGTATAGGAGTGAAGACTGTACCTGTTCGTTGAACCATGTCTCCTTGCAAAGTTTGTGCTGCAGGGTGCGAAGAACATTGCTAGCGTCTGATACAGAAAGCGTCACGGGTATCCGTATACTTAGTGCGTGTGTAGCAGTATAACTGTCTGCTAACAAATTTCCCACAGTTTGAAAGTGGCGGGCTTGATACTGAATACAGACCATATGGTCAGCTACAGAAGCGAAAGCAAATGTTTTCACAGTTTCATAGATGATGGGGTCATCTACAGTAAATAGTAGGCATTTATTTTTACATCACGGAAGGGGGATCACCTATTGCTCAAATACCCAATGAACATTTATTTATGGACACTCACAGGACTTGTGATCAAAACACACACAAAATATCCAGATACGCGTATCTATATAAGGATTTACCTTTTTTTGTGTGCGGGGGGGGGGGGGGGGGGGGGGGCGGGGGGTTGGAGAATGAGCTTTCACTTGGAATGAATTTCCAGAATGAGGCCAATTTGGATATATGCCCCTGCGAAGCGGCCCTAAGGAGGTAGTGTTGTTCCACTTACTTTATTAATAAAACAATGTTGTATGCATTGAAACAAAATAATAACTGCAACACCCATGTATTTCGTTCCACACTTTAGGAAATAATATCTCAAAATTGGTACGTGTCGTCCAGGAAATTCATTTCAAGCGGATATGTCTTGCAAGCTCACGAGCTACAATTCGTATTGTGCAATATGTGCCATAACGTAATACATTTTTTAACACTCTCCTCTTTAATGTTTCACGCCAGAAGGTACATAAAAAAATAAATTGAGAAGTTAATCAGTGAATCCATTTTAATTAGTTGAACATGTGTTTTTGCTTCTGGCACTAGCAATGCCCACCTCTTCAAATAATCCAGCTCAAGGTCAAGAATTATGTTATCTCCCACAGGCGATATTTAAAAACTCCATAAGAGTTAAAAACGATCACCCTGTATATGTGCTCAAAAGAACGCTGACTACCATGCGATAAAATTCTGAAAAAATTATGTTTAGCATACGACGTGAACTGCTTTCTTTTTATGTGAAAGCCATGCACTTTTACAACAACTCACTTCGAAATTCATGAGCATTTTCAGCAATTAATCGGCTATACGAAGATAATTTTGCTAATGTAATAAAAAACATTACGCGGGTAGCTGTGGCATACTTTCCTGCGCTGAAAAGAGCGATTCGACGCGTTATAGCATATGCGTGCAGATGGCGCGTATTTAGTACTGCTATTTGTTAACTAATATTCTACGATAGGTCGTGTTGAATAGCATATACATCGGTTTACCACGTGTTCCTTTCTCATGAAATCACCATGTCTTGTTTTTGACCATTGTTTTCGGCTAAGATACCACACGAATGCGCCTATATAGCCACGCATTTGCAGGGTTGCACAAACATCGCGCTGGGTTTGAAGGCGGATACGCCTGTAAAGTCTGTAAAACTTACAGGTGCCGGAAGCACGAAAGCAGCGAATAGAAGGCGAGCGAGAGAAACTGTGTTTAACGCTCTGCTGTGCAGAAACTCGATAGGTGCTGCAGCGAACGGAAGAAGCAGTGTACTGAGCCCAGTTCCTACAATCGACTTGTCGATCACGTTTGTCCACAGTTTTCACAAGACATGCACGTACGACATGAGTGCACGATTGCAGGATGCACGCTGTAAGCGAGAAACCAACACGAAAGGAGAGACCACATACTTCATTAGTTGCGTGCATAGAGCTTCGACAAACAGCACAGCACTGGATCATCGACTGTTCACGTGATACGCAGTTTATTGTGGGTGAAAACGAATATACGGGCGTGTAACGCCGTGAAAGGTTGCTTTGGAGCTTTGATGCGAACATTAGACAGAGAATGAGTAGTGTTTATGGCTTTATCTCAGGTTCCAAAAGCACTTCGTCGCAAAAAGTGGTTCTTTCTTGCTGGTCTTGGTTTGAAAGAAGCTGATACGCCTCTTGACAAAAGTTATGGCTGCATGCGAAGGCCGTCATGTCCGGAGAACTGGATTATACCTCAGTAGGCCGACTGGAATCTGCATGGCAAGAGTTACTGTTTATGACGGGACGTACCTTGCGTACTCCGTTTCCTTGCAAGAATGCTCACGTTATGCCCGCACGGACTTCCTGAGCCGAGACGCGCAATCATAGACTTAAAGTCCAAGCCGATAACGCTGTCCACAGAGCAAGCGGCAACACCGCATAGGATTTTCAGTCACAAAGCCTTGAGTGTAATTTAACATCGTCAGTATTTTAGTCGGCGAAGAAACAACAGGAAACACAGAAATCGTCCTCGAAAGCCACCAACATCTGCTGCATGATGAAGAAATTGGTGTCACAAGGGGAATCACGCAGTTACGCTCAGAGAAAGTGGACGTAATGCTGACAAACATAACCGAGGAATATAAACACATGACCAAGAGCACAAAGATTTCATAGATGACAGAAATTACGGCAGTCAGCGATGTACCTGCCCTTTCCGATTCCGCTGAAACGACAACGGCGGTACATGTTCCTGAACCAGCTTCCGATATTAATCTGAGACTTCGCAGGCATAGTCAAGAACAGCTTAAGGGTCTCCTATAGCAGCACAACAACTTATTTTCGTCAACATCAAGGATTCCACAAACACTCAGTTGTTAAGTGTCGCATCATAACCAAGCAATCCACTCGTCTACTCCGCCGAATCCCATGTCGATTTTCTACGAGAGAACGAGACTCCAAAAGGAACATGGCGACGAAATTCTGCGCGACGAAATCACCCACCCGTCAAAAATTCCATGGGCGTCTCTCGTAGTCCTAGTGCAGAAGAAGGATGAAACACTGTGTTTTTGCGTCGGTTATCGCCGCCTCAACAAAGTCATGCAGAAGGAACAAAGTCACGAAAAAGTACGTATACCCCCTCCCACGGATAGACGACGTACTGGACAGACTCTGCGATGCAAAGTATGTGGTGAATACATTTGAATCGATGTCGAGGAGAGGGACCGAGAAAAGACGGCCTTTATTACGCCGGTCGGCCTCTTCCACTTTAAGGTCATGACATTCGGACTTTGCTCGGCACCCGAAATGTTCTAGCGCGTGATGTTTGAAGTGGCGGACTAGCATCGCCTATGTGTATTAGCACATGAGACGCCTTGGAACAGTACTAGAGGCAATCAAGCCACCTGATCTCCCTTTGAAACAGGAAAAGTGTCATTTGTGCACGAAGAGCCGATGTTTCCGCGGCACCTCACCAGCAAGTCTGGAGTACATCCCCTGGTAATTTCTACACCGAAGCCCTATATGGCTAGCTTATTCGTCCGTTCGTCTGTCGAATCTACATCGAAATCTTCTCCGACGCAACCCCATGCGCATGCGCAAAAAAAAAAAGAGACAGCGAGGCGCGCGATTAGCTGCGCCAGTAGTGACGTTATTGCTCTCCGTCGCAGCCGGGCGCGCCCGCCGCAGTTTCTCCACGGCTCCGAAATGGGTAGGCCACGCGTCATACGTACTCCTGAGAAGCAGGCAGCTTTCGGTCAGCAACGCCGCAAGCAGAACCGGGAACGAGCTCGTCTACGCCGTCCCGATGCTGCAGCCCGGGCACAAGAGCAGGCTCGTGCAGCCGAGCGCAAGCAGCAACTGCGTACCGAGGATCCGGCAGGCTTCCAAGCCGTCGCTTAATGCCAGGATTAATCGAGTGATAAACACCGAAACCACACGTTTCAGCATCGCCGGTTAACCACCTGTACGGAGTGTATTGGCAGTGATTTTTTTCATGATGTTTTGTGTATTCGTAATGTATTCTTAATATGGTGCCATTTTATTATTGTATACTTCGCGGCTTCTAAATATGCATTCGTGGTTATATGCTATATTTGCTTTCTTTTTCTATTGAGCTCCTTTTCGTAATACATAAAGCGTAGTGCAGTGAGGACGAAGGACAAGTCGAGACAGGAGAACCGCTGGTGATGCGTATATTCCGTGGAAGGAAGCCTTCACGCAAGTGGCACGTTTGGAGATTGTGGATTATACGAGGCACGCGATAGACTCGGTTGCCGAAGGCCTGTATTGCAGAGGGAAGGCTGAATCACGCATGAGCGACGAACATAGAGAGGAAGACAAAAGTAAAATAAAAAGAAAAAGAGTAGAACGATACAAAGATAAGATAGCAACGATTCCCAACCTGCACAAAATATCTCACAGTCTTAAGAAGGTAAGACAACGTTCCGGCACCAAGGTTCTGTTCCCAGCGCCAAATAAGTTTTTGAGTTTCTGTATACTGGCCTTTCCCACGAGAATGCGTAAGCCAGACTGTAGTATCAAGTACAAAGGTGCCCACATCCCATGGAAAGGGGCGTTGTTAAAAAAAATTACATCCTCTTGTGAAAGACATTACATTGGCCAGACCAGCAGGTGATTGAATGTGCGTCTGCAGGAGCACAACAGTAAAGTCGGCAAGACCACTACAGACGGTCAACTGGCTGCCCATTGCAAAAACTATGACGCGCAGCCACCTTGCCACCCTCTTTTCGATCTGTCTGCTGTTGTGTATCGCCATTGCAACAACTTGACCGTGGGAATTGTGGAAGCCACCGAGATGGCACGTGCTGGAGACAAATGCGGCAGTTGGCCGTCAGAGGCTTTGTCAGAGAAAGAGCTTTAATTTTTGTCATAGACGGCACGTGGTAGTTTACCTTCTTCCTCTGTGTGGGTTCGTACCTTTTGCAGATTATTACGGTTGTATATTTATATGCTCAGGATCAGTAATAAAACCTTCGTTGAAAGAAAAAAAGGCGCTTGTCCTGTCTCGACGTGTCCTTGCTACCTTTTCTGTATTACGGTGAATAACAACATGCCCAAACCTATTCCTTCTGAGGTTCCACTCCTCCTGTTTATAATGCAGTCACATGTGCACTCGCCCACAAAATATTGCGGCGCGCGCGAGTGCGTGGCGAATAGTGTACCTGCTGGATATGCTCCCGTAGGGAGCAGGGTTAACTTTTGCGGCGTCGCTCGCACCGCTATTCGCATCACTTGCTGCAACATAACGTCAAATGTTCAATTTCGCCGCTGAGAAGCCAACTTTACGGGCGCGACGCCGACTCGTTGTTTTCGTCAGTGCCATTGGCATGGCAATCAGAAGACCGTCGAGCTTGCGTTGTATTCATCGGCTCCAGGTCGCAGGTATGGTATTCAACGATATGAAGGGCTCTGGTGATTTGTGTGCCCCCTTTTTTTATGTGTGTGGCACCTTTGATTTCGTACCCTCCTCTTGCAATAACCCTCTTAGGGTTATCGCTTTTTGACACATGTATACCAGTGTGCCAAACTGGCACCCAACTGCACAAACCGCATGGAAGGTGGCAAAGCATTTTACGCGGTGCCGTGCTGACGGACGGACGCGCACCGGTATGGCGACTGCGTACGGGCTGAGACCAACCAGCTCCGAAAGGGAAGGATATGCGACGTGCGTTCGCCTTGTTTACACTAAAGCAACATTTACCGCAAGTAACACCCTTTAACTCTGAGATGCGTAAGCCTGGTACGAAAGGCTGTTCATTGTAAGATTTTCCGCATATACGTGCAGCGCGACACCAACGCGGAACAGAGTCTGTGTAGCGCTGCACTTATGCGGCAAGAATGTTAACTCACCAACTCGCCCAATTCGCTGTGTTGCTTGCACAATCGTTTTGTTGTGACCATGTGGGTCTACGACAGTGTGTTCGAAAGAGAGTGATTACTAGCAGATACTTGAACCGCTGCACCTTGGTTTTTCTCTACTCTGTTTATTTTATCTTTAGTCGGCGTTCTGATTTTTCATGTAACATTGATTGATCTGCTACGGTTCATTGTTTTGTATGTTTCGTAGTAAGCGAAAACCTCGCGCGCTGCCACTTATGAGACAGGTGTTAGTTTCAGCATTTACCGGCCGCAATATCTTGCTTCTTACAGCGAAGGTGTATATCTCTAGCCTCCAAGGAAATTTTCGTGTCGCGCAAAAAACTCCCCTTATGTGGACCGATCCCGGAGATAGTGCAATACCGCTCTGACCCGCGGCGGAGGTGAAGCAGGTGTTAAGCACTTCCCATACGTGGGCCGATCCCAAACGTAGTGCCATGCCGGGCCGACCCGCGGCGGAGGTGAAGCAGGTGTTAAGCACTCGCCATATACGTGGGCCGATCGCGGAGATAGTGCACTGTAAACGAAAATAAACCCCCCTGGGAGTTTTTAGCAGATGACGTGCCCTAAAGCTTCCCCTCCAAGAATATTTACGCTGATGTATGGGAGCAATACACCGCCATTACCTCGATTTACTCCGTTGGCTAGCTGCGGGAGGATTAACGCGGCATGGCACGATTTTACTCAGCTTCAAAATGCTGTTCTCGTGTGAAAACTCCGACTGGGAGTTTTAAAAAATTCCCCTCCGCCGAAACAGGTTGGTCACGTGGCGCTTCTCATGAGGCTGTGTGCCTCGCCAGCGGCCGTGCCCGTTTGGCGGAGTCGGCAGTGCTGATTGCTGAAGGTTTGTTTACATTTGTGAAGTGTCATTCCGTGACAGCGTTTAGTCATTTTATTTCCCGTATTTCCTTCCAGAAAGTCCAGGCGTGCCTGAAGCACATTGTATGTCAGCTTTAAGTACCTTAGCTCTGATCACTTTGCTGACAACGATGAATGCAAGAGCAACGTTTTCAAATGCGGAAAAATGCTTAGGTATACCTCGAAGCTGCTGACTGGATCGTGGTGCCGGCTCAGGTTCTGACTGTTTTCGTGCTGCGTGGCCGTGGCTTGTGTTCTTTCAATAGGTGAAATGCGACTTTTATGTCCCTGCGGGTACATGCTGACAACGTCCAGTGTAATGTTTGAAAGAACCGCGTAGCAGTGGCAACAGCCGCCACTGTTCTAGCGACGACTACCGTGGTAGTCGCAGATTAATGGCGTGCCCCCAGTTCGTTGCGGTGCTGTGTTGCCAGTGAGAAAGACCGGAGTGCAAGCAACTGTTTTTATGTATCTGTGTACGGATATACTCGTAAAAGAAAAACGGTAGGACATAAGTATGCGTACTGTAAATAAAGCTTCTTAGTGAGCGATGAGAATCGAATTGTTATCGCGCATTTAGGTTTTGGTCACGCCATTGCTTCCGATATTGCATTAATATTATGCTCTATCCTAGGCACTGATTTAGAAGAATGCCTGCTGGCTCTGAGTTTAAGGATTTACTCGAGAGATCAGCGATGTAGCTCCTTTTCACAACCGAGAGAGACTGCTTGACGCTAAGCAATTAGTGCGGTCTAGAAAATATACGACCGCGCACTTTCCGGTGTTAGGTCGGCTGCTACGGGTCATGCTCACACGTAATAATTTCCTGCTATGCTACCACTATATCGGAAAAATATTAAGCACGCGCACTTACATTTTTCTTGCTTACTGTAACCTACGCACTACTTTATGGCCGCGAACGCCGGCAGTTTGCAATGTCGCTTCAGTACTCACAGAGTGGCATGCTAATTTTGAAAAAATTACGCCATTAACTTTTTCTCTCGCTATTCCGAATTAACATTTTTGTGTTGATTATTGTATTCTGTTAATTTCAGAGAGGCAGATCTCGTATGAACGAGCATGTGAGTCGCTATTCTTACAAAAGCACAGCTGCTCCCTAGGTGGTTTCGAGGCAGAGAGTATCGTAGCTATATATACTGGCAGCGTTGCTTCTTGAGTATCACGTGTACGTCGGATGTTTTTCAAAGTTCTGCATTGGGTGTTTCTGAGATGTTTATGCATGTCATGATTTATGTGATTTCATCCCATACAAAAATGCTTATTTACTTTCTTTAGAACATTTATCAACTTCCTATTAACTTTAGTAGCATCCGATGGGCTTTTACTCTTTAGTAACGCTTGTCAAAAGAAAGTTGGTTAGTTTTTTTCTAGGTTCCGTATGTTAAAGAAAGTCACTAGAAGGGTAAGGCACACTATTCTAAATTTTTAAAAACACCATTCAATAGGAAGTTAATAAAAATAATTATGTTTTTTAAGGTACATAACACAAGTTACAGAACATGCATGAATATTAGCAAATAAGCTTATAATTATTCAGTGAACATGGCTGGTGCAAGGCACAGTTGTTTCATGCAAAGGTGTAAATTTGCTTCATCTTCAATCAACTTCCTAGTAACACTGGTTACTAGAAATACTTTAAGAATTCATCATCTTCATCCTAATCTACATCATCAGCCTGGTTACGCCAACTGCAGGGCAAAGGCCTCTCCCATGCTTCTCCAACTACCCCGGTCATGTACTAATTGTGGCATTGTTGTCCCTGCAAACTTCTTAGTCTCATCCACCCACCTAACTTCCTGTCGCCCCCTGCTCTTAATGACCATCGGTTATCTTCCCTCCTCATTACATGTCTTGCCCATGCCCCCCCATTACTTTTTCTTGATTTCAACTAATATGCCATTAACTCGCGTTTGTTCCCTCACCCAATCTGCTCTTTTCTTATCCCTTAACGTTACACCCATCATTCTTCTTTCCATAGCTCGTTGCGTCGTCCTGAACTTGAGTAGAACACTTTTCGTGAGCCTCCAGGTTTCTGCCCCGTACGTGAGTACTGGTGAGCCACAGCTGTTATACACTTTTCTCTTGAGGAATAATGGCAACCTGCTGTTCATGATCAGAGAATGCCTGCCAAACGCACCCCAGCCCATTCTTATTCTTCTGGTTATTTCAGTCTCATGATCCGGATCCGCGCTCACTACCTGTCCTAAGTAGATGTATTCCCTTACCCCTTCCAGTGCCTCATTACCTATCGTAACCTGCTGTTCTCTTCCGAGACTGTTAAACATTTCTTTAGTTTTCGACAGATTAACTTTTAGACCCACCCTTCTGCTTTGCCTCTTCAGGTCAGTGAGCATGCATTACAATTGGTGCCCTGAGTTACTAAGCAAGGGAATATCATCAGCGAATCGCAGGTTACTAAGGTATTCTCCATTAACTCTTAGCCCCAATTCTTCCCAATCCAGGGGTGCTATGCAGGATGCGCCGAGTTTCTCGTTCACCCGAGTTTTACCCGAGTTTGCTCGACGGCAGTCAGTGAACGGAGATAGCGCGGAACGCGCTAAAGCTACAGGCAAAAAAAATGTGGACAAAAAACCGCGCATGAGAACATGAGCGCACCCTGCGTGGCACGCTACTTCCACGTTTCAAGCGCAGAAGGCTGCACAACGAAACGCGACAGCGCAGCGTATTGTTATCAACGGATTATCGCTATTTAGCAATACCGTGACTGTCCCGCTGCCTGTCTGCACACTTGCCGTGAGCCGCTTGACACGCCTTTCTCGGGCGCGTCAAGGGCGTGACTCCTCTTTCGGGCACTATCTTTCTATCCTCCATCGAATGCGAACAGGGTACATGCGGCGCATTCTTGCACATACACTTTCACTCAAACGAATACGTTAAAATACAACAAATAAAATAACGAACATTTTTATTTCTTTAAGTATCTGTTGCTCGTTTTGAATGCTAGATATTTCTGATGGCAAACGGAGATCGAGCAAATTATTAAATTTTGCACTTCTTGCCGCGAGTGGCGACAGTGAGGCGAAAGCTTAGAAGCGGATACATTGAAGAGGGTCGCAAGCACGAGGGAGTTCATACAGTGAGAAGTCGCCTAGGGGCACTGCAGTGCTATTCTCAATAAAGTCAGTCATGACCCAGGGAGGGTCATGACCACTCTAGGCCTCTTCGATTTTCGGAGTTCTGGCAGCCCTCTGGCAGCCAGCTAGTTCCGGTTCTGACAGGAAGTCACGTGGGCTGGGATCCCAAGACAACCCGAACCTGCCCGAAGTTTGTAAAATCGAACGCCGGGACGCTTTATTTAGGATTACTAGTATCAATTTGAACGCGTTCATAGAATAGGCAGGCAGAGCGACAATAAACGCAGGCCAATAATAGCAAAATTAACCTTTTTCAAGGACAAAGAAAACATTCTGATGTTAGCTTGTAAACTCAAAGGATCGTCATTCGCTATCAGTGAAGACTTTTTCCCAGCTACACGGCAGGCGAGATGACAGCTCATTGCATTCACGAAGACAGAGAAAAAAACAATTCAAACTAACAGTTGACAGGCTGCCCATAGACAACAAGACATACATATTTGATATCGCTACTAACTCTGTTATTTCTTCCACTAGATAGCTCAGGGGCAGCACATGTCCAAAACGCCATAATCAGTCTAACTCCTATCATGCCTTTCCTACTGTATCATTATCTTTCACTAACATTCCAAGCCTTGTGCGTAAACGCGACCAGCTTTCTTCCTTCCTTGAAGATAGTAAATCTGACATACTAGCATTAACTGAAACTTGGTTGTATCGGGATATATCTGATAAAGGAATATTTGAATGTGTTCACGACTACAACATCCACAGATATGACCAAAAAGATAAAAGAGGCGGCGGCGTCCTTCTAGGAATAAGAAAAACACTTCCACCTTATGTAATTAACTCATACTCTAACCTTTAAGTTATTTGGGCTGCATGCATGTTCTCATCATCGCAAGTACTTATAGGTGTATGTTACCGACCTCCAAATTCTACTAATTCACTTATTAATGACTTGCGCAACAACATAATATTAGTGACGAAGCTTCACCCATTTGATGCCATCTATCTGCTAGGAGACTTCAATTTTCCTCTGATGACTGGGTTAACTTATCTTCATCCTGTAATACTTCGACACAATTCATCAATTTCACCTTAGATTTTAACCTGTTTCAGGCTGTTACGCAGCCTACATGGGGTAATAATATCTTCGATTTAATCCTCCCAACAGCACCTGAGAGTTCATCACATTGTGTCGATAAATGGTTTTAGCGATCATTCCTTACTGCAAGTAACTCTCAACGTACCGTCATCTTTTACAGGTTTCGCTACTAAAAATACACGATTATAACAAAGCCAATTACAACGTTATAAATTCGGAATTGGATATATTCTTTTCCCACATGCTCTTACCTTCATTTCGCTGTCGATTGGTGGAGAGGAATAGGATACTCTTCAGGAATAAGATTTCTGCCTTATGTAACCAGTATGTCCCTCTCATTAAGATAACCAATGATAAATCTAACCTTGATTCATAACTGCAGTGGTGTTCCTACATCTGGCAATGCCAGAATATTTTTCTCTCGGCAGAACCTGGCTGTTAGAGAGCGCGTCTTCCAGGTGGCGGATAGGGAGGCTCCTACCAAAGAGCAGTGTCATGAAGATGAATTGCACTTAAGGTGCACCCTTGCAATAATTTGGCAGCGTTGATAGCACATCTTATCAACACATCATAGTGGTGAAAAGGGCACCAGCATGCAGTGCAGTTTGCACTTAAAATGTCGTCTGCTACACTGTTTGCTTTAGGTATGCACATGCCTTCTCATTGTTGTCTGCAGGCCCAGGTCATGCAGGTACAGGTATTTGTAAACATAACTCTGCACCTATTCAACTCTGACGGGTTTTTTGCAAACAGGACTGCACAGATAAGCCTGATAAGGTGCGAGTGTCCTGATGCGAACAGCATAGCTGATCATGCTTGGATCAAAGGAAGCTTTGCATGCTTGCGCTATAGTTGGCGTTATAAGGCACCAATATGCCATGCAGTTTATGTTCACTTGATATACCAAAATATTGCAGGTGTGTGCTGCCAGTAACAGTAATGTATTGCTCAATTTGACAGCAATACAATATCGGACACTAATAAGGCAGACTTGCTTCTTTGGTAGGAGTGGTGCTTAGACCCGCGGACCAACAGGTTATTGTTTCAAATATCATCTGCATCACTTCGGAAAAAAATCTTGCCTGGAAGGACATGCTCAAACTACTATTGTAACATTAGCATGAACACATTGTCATGCTGCTGCACGCAGCATCACGTATACTAGCATAAAGTGCATGCTACATTGATTTTGCAAATTGTACAATATGTGCAATTATGCTGCATTCTTAGCATTGCAGTTTTATAACAAATCTCGCCTTATTGGCGTATGATATGTGTACATATTTCACTGTATACTCGTCACCCACACTTTTTGTGCTGCATAAAGCAGCAGGGCAGAGGTAAAGCTGCGCTGGCCATCACCCTTTGTGCTGCATAAAGCAGCAGGCCAGAGATAAAGCTGCGCTGGCCAGCCTTGCAGCTTTTCTCATTAAAATTATGTAGCATTTCTACATGCCTAGTGTGTGTTGCAAGACATTGTCCACCATGAGCAGATTGCATCAAGAGTGCCTTTATGGATAAGGGAAGTAGTGTTCTCGATCTGGAATTGCAGGCTTTGCATGCCCTCAGTAAACGTGACAATGTGGCGTCATTTTCTTCAAGGTTTACTAACTGTCGCTATGGTTTGCAAAATGGGGAGGGTAGCTAAGCCGGTCTCTTTGTCAGTTTGATGACAAATTATTGGTAATGTTTTTAAAGGTGCTTTTAACAGAGCGTAAGCCTACCAAAAAACTGCACCACTGCCAGTGGTCTTTTGGTGGTGACAGAAAATTGAAACTGCAGACGATTGAGTTGATCATGCCTGCATTTTCAAAAATTAAGAGAAATATCGGTAGTCGCAACTGTACTGCTGTGACTGAGCCATGGATGGCTTTCTGCACAAATTGTGGGCCCTTGCACAACATCAGTGAAGAGTCGGCAGGCCAAGGTACTGTGTTCCCTTTGATCAAGGCAGTCTACAGCTCAGTGTCGTCGCAACATCTTATCGCCCCGCAAGTTTGCAGCCTGTGCCTTCTGCTGCTGCTTCGGACAACTCGTCACCTGTGCACAACACTTCTTGTTGCCCCAGTGGCAGTGCCGCTGCTTCTAAATATTAAGTAACCACACATTGTAGGCTACAAGGACATTCTTGCACTGCATCTTATCTCCATGTGTGTTGTGTTGCTGTTTGCATACATGTTCGATAAGTGCTGTGAACTTTTTTTTATACTGCAATGTGTTGACTGCACTGTGGCAGTGTTCTGTATACTATCGATTAATATCCATATACACAAGTGCTTTGATCATCAATCTTCAAAAATGCAACCTTCATGGTGCTCCTTCCTACACAAGCTTGCATATAAAAAATTATTCTGGCCCCAGCTAGAATTTGTGGCTTCAATTTGGTCCCTTCACCAGGCATTTTTAATCCGCATTCTTGAGTCTAGCCAAAACTGTGCTGCACGTTTAATTTTTGAGCGTATCTAACCTTCAGTTTTCATTGTCATACCAACCTTGGAATTGCGGCGGAATGTAGCGCCGCTTTGTCTGCTATATTAAATAATTTATAGTGAGCATTTGTCCACTTTGCCTCTTGCTTGCCCATCCCACACATCTAGGCGCTTGCACAATCGCCTCAGCGTCCAGCACATTTAAGGCCTTTAACTTTTCTTTGCCACGTGTCATTACACATTGGAATGGTAACATTCTGACATTGCTGACATTAACGACATAACATAACAGTAACGAACGGCACGCGCGCTATCAGCATGATAGCATTTCTTGTCGGCCATGCTATCATGCTGATAACGCGCATGCCGTTCGTTACTAAAAAGTACCGGGCTCGCAGCGTTAAAGAAAGGAAACACATCAAGGCAGATGACGATTATCGTTGTGTGGCAGTAGGGGCACTCCAAAGGGTGTAAACTGTTCTTAGAGTGTACAGTGTTACGTTTCGCCTACGACGCGCGGTGTAGCCGGCGCGGATGCAGCGGACGCCGGGGCTTCGTTCAAAGCGGCGGACATTTTGGCCCGTTCGGCGCCGCCGCTACGCCTCCCCGCCAAGCGCGTCCAGGCATGTTCCAATGCCACGTGTCTTCGTGTGTGCGTGTGTGTGTGTGTGTGTGTGCATGTTGGTGCCCACGCTTGTCAAAGCGCGGCAGCCGGGGAGAGGAGCTCCCCCAACTGTGAAGCGAGGAGGTCTGATCGCCGCCGGCCCGGCGGATGCGTCACCTACTTGTCTCAACATGTCTCTCAGCGTGTCTCTCAGCGTGTCCGTGGCGCCGTCACGTGCGCCTGTGACGAGGCGTTCCTTCTTGCCCTCGACTCCGAGAGTATAAAAGCAGCTGCTCCCGGACGCCAAGAGAGAGGCTCCGATTTCTTCCGTTGAGTTACGTGCTCTCCTGTCTCTCCACTTCGGTCGACCTGACCGCCCGCTCTTTTGCGATGCTAGAATAAACAAGTTGTTCTGTTACCAGTCGACTCATGCTTTGCCAGGACCTTCGGATGCTTCCAGTTGGGCCCCAGGCCGCCAGGCCAACGCTACCCTTGGGGCTTGCGACCCATTTGCAATAACGGGTGTCAGCGCTGAGATTACAACAGTTAACGACATACTATCCGGATTCCCGATCATTTGGTCGGCTTCGCGGCAGCCAGTGCAGAGTCAATGTATCAGAACGTCTGAAATTCCGGACGCAAAACTCTTCGCCGTCGGATTTTCGTGACGTTTTGCCGTGACCGCAGGTTCGAAACGGCATTAATTAAAGCCACCACTGCTGCCATTTTGGTTACCTCGCCGCCTCAAACTGGCGCTCTCGCACGCAGATCCGCTGGCAGCCGTAGCCACCACTGCGCCAACGCTAGGCCTAGCTGCTTCGACGTTCGCTATGAAGCTTCTTGTCCTTGGGTGCCGTGTTTTTTATTGAAAGAATTCACTGCTGTCAGCAAGGGCACGGACTCTGCCTTTGCGGTCCTCGCGATTGGCTTAGAAGCTTGGAAGTACGAAAGTCAGCTTCGCCTCCGTACATGAATGGGAAGGGGCTACTGCCACGGGATAAAGTATGCATTCCTTATATATTTATGCACGCGTGTACCCGGTATTTCCTCTCACAGTACAAGCACCGATATGCCTAATACGTTTACCGACAGACCTTCAAAGCGTTTTTGAATGTGCCTGTGGCGGTCTGAGCCCTTAAGGGTAGTAATGACAGGCATTTATTTTTTTACAACTGGGCGATTTCTCAGATGTTTTCGCGGCCCCTGAGGAGATCGAAAACTCGGACGTGGAGTGTGCAACTGACCAAGAAGATGCTTCAAATGGTCCGTGGGGCAAACGAGTGGCGGAAGGTGTACAATTAAGAACAGAAAGGACCTACGCATTGAGGAATGAACGGGAGAGGAAGCGTGCCAGCTGCCGCCGTTATGAAGGAGCTTGAGCTCAAAAAACAGTGTTGGCTGATGCCGAGATGCAAGTGTCCCTCATCCAAACCAAAATAAGATCTTTAAAGCAGTGAAACACAACACTGAGGCGTCATGCGCGGGCTGATAGTATGTCAGGACAGTCGAGGTGGACTTTTGAGCTGTTGAGAGAGAATCTCACTTGTGACATAGTTCGGGCCCCATACCACTGAGCTTGCTATCAGTTGATAGAAATACATCATATTCGAAAATATTTGCTTTTGTATGCATCTCCTTTTTTATTCGTATTTGACAATGTCCGACTCGATTTGCAGTTTTTTTTTCGAAGACATTTTATTTGCTGTGCATTTTACTAACCCCTCCCTTCTATTCTCTTTTTGAATGACATAAACACTACTTTTTAGTATTCAAAGTGGAGTAAGTCTTTCTTTAATTTTTTTTATATGCTTACTAGATAGAAAAAGAAATGGGCATGGGCAGGACATGTAATGAGGAGGGAAGATAACCGATGGTCATTAAGGGTTACGGACTGGATCCCAAGGGAAGGGAAGCGTAACAGGGGGCGGCAGAAAGTTAGGTGGGCGGATGAGATTAAGAAGTTTGCAGGGACGGCATGGCCACAATTAGTACATGACCGGGGTTGTTGGACAAGTATGGGAGAGGCCTTTGCCCTGCAGTGGGCGTAACCAGGCTGATGATGATGATGATGATGAGATAGTAACAGCATCGGGCGATATGGTTTCAGCTCGTCTTGACATAAAACAAAGTTCTGAATCACTCAGGGAATTTTGCAAAGGCACTCAGGGAAAACCTGGAAAACTCAGGGAATTTGGAAATGTCAACTTGGTAGACACCCTGATAGTTTCTTTTGCGTTTTTTTTTTCATTTGGGTACCCCCGCCCCACAAAAGCAAAAAGAAGACATTGTTGCGGCGCAACCAGTTGTCGCATGGTGAAAGTTCGATTTTGTTACTTCTTAAAGCAATGAGCCACGGGACCCTTCAGTTGCCGGATACTCTTTTAAGATTATTGTGACAGCAATTGTATGGACACTCAAGGCGCATTGCTGTCGTCAGTGTTATGTTCGGTAGGAAGTCCATGGGCGAAAACATCGTTACCGCGCGCCGCATGCTGTATGTGCGAGTGAAAACGTGACGTTCATTTGAGGGATCGCCAGCCGTTTATGCGCAGGTGCGAGTAAGAGCGGGCGCGATAGGGAAAATCTGGGGGCTTTTGCTTCTTGAATATATGACTCTGCCTAGGCACTACGGAGGAGGTTTCCTAGTGCGTGTTGTAGGCGTTTCTACCTAGGCGTGCCGGCATGCGTAGTGGGGTCGAGTTTGTTTACGCTCGCACGCTGAGCTGCCGGCTCTGTAACATAGGTGAAGCAGCGGGCATCGACTCCCGATTTGGCGACCGCTGTGTCGGACAGATTGTCTCGCACCTGCGGCGCTCGTGCTAACCCTAGGGAAAATTTCAATAGAAATCTGTGCTGGTCTTATACGAAATATATATGTCCAATAGGAAAACCTCTAGGTCCCGTAGCAAAATGTACAGGTCCCATAAATATTCCTGCCGGTCCTGTATCAGGTCAATAGATAGTTCTACAAGAAAAATAAGATGCTTTATGTGTCCCAATTGAAGCAATAGAAGTAGTGATATAAACATGTATTGGACGAATAAATTGCTTTATTGCTCACAATAGATGCAATAGAAGTAGTGATCATGATATAAACTTGTATTGGTAGTATTGCTTGACAAGAACTCGACAAAGCAGACGCGCCGAACATCGAGAATCAAGGTAGAAAAGGCGTCGCTTTAATTGAGGTTTTATACATTCCAAGCTGTTTATTCGTGATGATATTTAAGTACCGTTTGTTGTTTCAATGTGTAATTTCGTAGAGATCAGAGCTGGACCAGCACATCTGTATAGTAGAACAGGTGCAGCTATATATAGGCCACAATTTGGTGTAAAAGGGGTGTCCTGTGTGTGAGCTGTTAGGCAAGGCAGCAGCAGCTACCATGACCAGCAAAGTCTAGCAGGGTTTCACGTAGAAATATTCGCTTTAGAATGAGTTAATGTACCTAATGGTTGCAGCGCTGGCGTAGAGGTAGAGCATCCGCCTCGCGTACAAGAGGACCGTGGTTCGAATCCCGGTGCCGTGCAATTTTCCATCAGATTAAAAAAAATCCGCGTGTTGATAAAATTGCATAAACAGGCCTGGAGTGCAACCTGACCCGGGTAATCAAAACCGGCAACGCACTCCCTCGCCAGATCAAGATTGGCCACCCTGGTGCAGTACTTGGCCACAACCTCCTATATGAATACAACACTCAAACCCGGCCCTCAGTCCCCAGCAGCAGCGAAGCAACTGACCACGGCGGCGGTCAAACCTGTGACGCAGCATAGGGTGCTAAGAATCCCTCGATCCGGACAGGCCGCCATTGGAATCTGAACCTGGCAACGTTTAACGCTAGAACGTTATCTAGTGAGGCGAGTCTAGCAGTGCTATTGGAGGAATTAGAGGCCAATAAATGGGATATAATAGGGCTCAGTGAATTTAGGAGGACAAATGAAGCATATACAGTGCTAAAAAGCGGGCACGTCCTGTGCTACCGGGGCTTAGCGGAGAGACAAGAACTAGGAGTCGGATTCCTGATAAATAAGAATATAGCGGATAACATGGAGGAATTCTATAGCATTAACGAGAGGGTGGCAAATCTTGTTGTGAAATTTATAAGAGGTACAAATTGAAGGTCATACAGGTCTACGCCCCTACATCCAGTCATGATGACCAGGAAGTCGAAAGCTTCTATGAAATCGGCGATGGAATCGGCGATGGGTAAAGTCAAAACAAAATACACTATACTGATGGGCGACTTCAATGCCAAGGTAGGCAAGAAGCAGGCTGGAGACAAGTCAGTGGAGGAATATGGCAGTGGCACTAGGAATAGCAGGAGCGAGTTATTAGTAGACTTTGGAGAACAGAATAATGTGCGGATAATTAATACCATCTTCCGCAAGCGGTATAGCCGAAACTGGACGTGGAGGAGCCCGAATGACGAGACTAGAAATGAAATAGACCTTATACTCTGAGCTAACCCTGGCATCATACAAGATGTGGACGTGCTCGGCAAGGTGCGCTGCAGTGACCATAGAATGCTAAGCACTCGAATTTGTCTAGATTTGAGGAGGGAACGGAAGAAACTGGTACATAAGAAGCCGATCAATGAGTTAGCGGTAAGAGGGAAAATAGAGGAATTCCAGATCAAGCTACAGAACAGCTTTAACTCAGGAAGCGGACCTTAGTGTTGAAACAATGAACGACAATCTTACGGGCATCATTGAGGAGTGTGCAATAGAAGTCGGTGGTAACTCCGTTAGACAGGATACCAATAAGCTATCGCAGGAGACGAAAGATCTCATCAAGAAACGCCAATGCATGAAAGCCCCTAACACCTACAGCCAGAATAGAACTGGCAGAACTTTCGAAGTTAATCAACAAGCGTAAGACAGCTGACATAATGAAGTAAAGTATGGATAGAATTTAACATGCTCTCAGGAACGGAGGAAGCCTAAAATCAGTGAAGAAGAAACTGGGAATTGGCAAGAATCAGATGTATGGGTTAAGAGACAAAGCCGGCAATATCATTACTAATATGGATGAGATAGTTCAAGTGGCAGAGAAGTTCTATAGAGATTTATACAGTACCAGCAGCACCCACGACGATAATGTGAGAAGGAATAGTCTAGAGGAATTTGAAATCCCACAAGTAACGCCGGAAGAAGTAAAGAACGCCTTGGGAGCTATGCAAAGGGGGAAAGCACCTGGGGAGGAATAGGTAACAGCGGATTTGTTGAACGATGGTGGGCAGATTGTTCTAGAAAAACTGGCCACCCTGTATACACAATGCCTCATGACCTCGAGCGTACCGGAATCTTGCAAAACGCTAACATAATCCTAATCCATAAGAAAGAGGACGCCAAAGACTTGAAAAATTATAGACCGATCAGCTTACTGTCCGTTGCCTACAAAGTATTTACTGAGGTAATCGCAAATAAAGTCAGGAACACCTTAGACTTCTGTCAACCAAAGGGCCAGGCAGGATTCCGTAAAGGCTACTAAACAATAGACCATATTCACACTATCAATCAGGGGATAGAGAAATGTGCGGAATATAACCAACCTTTATATATAGCTTTCATTGATTACAAGAAAGCGTTTGATTCTGTCGAAACCTCAGCAGTCATGGAGGCATTACGGATTCAGGGTGTAGACGAGCCGTATGTGAAGATACTGAAAGATATCTTTAAAGGCTCCACAGCCACTGTAGTTTTCCATAAAGAAAGCAACGAAATCCCAATAAAGAAAGGCGTCAGGCAGGGAGATACGATCTCTCCAATGCTATTCACAGCGTGTTTACAGGAGGTATTCGGAGACCTAGACTAGGAAGAATTGGGGATAAGAGTTAATGGAGAATACCTTAGTAACCTGCGATTCGCTTACGATATTGCCTTGCTTAGTAACTCAGGGGACCAATGGCAATGCATGCTCACTGATCTGGAGAGGCAAAGCAGAAGGGTGGGTCTAAAAATTAATCTGCAGAAAGCTAATGTTTAACAGTCTCGGTAGAGAACAGCAGTTTACGATAGGTAGCGAGGCATTGGAAGTGGTAAGGGCAGGTAGTGACCGCGGATCCGGATCATGAGACTGAAATAATCAGAAGAATAAGAATGGGCTGGGGTGCGTTTGGCAGACATTCTCAAGCCCCGTTTACATGAACGCGACAGCGGTGCATCGCATTTCCAAGCGCATTTGGGAAAGGCGATGCGACGCCGTTTACATGTAGCGCATTTACTCTAGCTAGAGTTACTGTTACTGTATATGCTACCGTAGGTAGCAGAGTTGCGCGCAGGTCCACCATCTTGCCTGAGAAGCAACCAACTCTATGCGGTGAAGCCGCGCTCCATTTTTGCAGGCGACATGCCTAGCGTATCGTCGATCGACCGTGGGCGCTTTTGCATCGCATGTGCACCGCTTTTCCGCCTAATCGCAAACAAAGCGCATCGAAACAGCTGACTGGATTAGATTGTGAAGAAAAAGGCGCTGCCCTTTTTTAGCGCGCGGCGTAAGATGAAGCGTGTATATTATTTCTTTTTTTTTTTTTTGGACTTGCATTCACCTGTGCACTTTCTCCGCCCTAATAACGTATGGGCACTCGCGTATCTAGAATAGATTGTGTATTCTATATACGCCGATCAGATGCAGCATTCGTGAACCGCGACGGTAACGAATAGATCGCACCGAATTACCTTAGGGAATATGGTGATGTTATTTTATAGATTCCGGAAATCCTACAAAACGTTTCGTGGGAAAAAGCTACTTCACAAGGTAGTATAAGGTTCGAAATAACATAGCGTATTAAAAACTGGACAAACTTTAGTAATTGAGGTAAACAATCAGATACTTTAATAACTTTCCTTCGCTTGAATACTGCTTGGCACTCAGGTTTTGTTTAAACAGAGATAAATACGCTACTATGAGCAGTGCAGTGCTCTTTTAGCATGTAAACAGTAACAAAAAGCACCGAGGCGCAACTACCTATTTTTTTGGCGATAAAATCACAATGAGAATTTCAGAGAAAAAAAACAAAAACACTAGTGTATGCGCGTGCAAATATTGTGATATATTGAGCTTTATCAAGTGGTGTTCTTTTGCAAAGGGAATTGTACTAAATATAATGAGGCCCATACTTGCTTATGTGCCATAGCTCTAAACATGTAGCCAGTCTAAAATATTACTGGTGAATCAATGACCAACCATTGATATTTCGACTCTGGTACCCCATTAGATCTTGTGTAGAAACATATCCATCTGCCAGCAAGCAATGGATATCAGCTATACCTGCAAGTGTGATTTCATTATGTGCCTTTACATTGCAGGGATTCCAAAGGTAGCCTTCTGTGGGAGTGTAGCGAAAGTTTTTCTCACAGGATTGACATAGCTACATTATAGGGAATAATTCAAAACACAGTTAGGCCCTTACCGTATATTAAATGACGACATTCATTCCTCTTGCATCCTGCTTCACATAATCTGCAGTAGATTAAATATCTTTACTTAGTAGTAACCTCTTTCATATCAGAAACAACCCAAGCAGTGGATAATCATGAAAATGTGAGCTGGCTTTTTTACGACTTTTCTGTGAAAGCAGCGTGGTGCATCACATGCAGAAAACTGGTAATTCCAGCTAAATCTTCTGTGTAACTGTACGTGCTTCCATTATTTAAAAAAAATGCAGACTTGCAGTAGCTTTTAATATTCCAGCTGTGAATTTTTTAGCACAGCCCAAAAAGCACGTAGCTGTTAGTCAAGCAATTTCATCTGGTACATACTTGACGCAATAGGCAGTTGACTGAAAATTTGTTTGTTCAGGTGTCTTTACCTGAACACCCTTCACTAGTTTTACAAAGGAAGAAAAACAATTACTGCAGTAAGGTGTCACGAGGCAGGTAAGGTGTCACGAGGCAGGCCGACGAAATAGACGTGAGATGCGCTAGGCCCGTTGCGTTGTTGCTACGCAGCTAGCACGCACGTGGACAGCGAACGTCAATATCGGCCGGATTACGTTTGAATTTGACTGGCGATAACTTGTGTCAATCCAGTTCGCTGCACCGGCGGCGTCGGGAAATACAAAAATTGGCCCGAACATCTGCTTCTCCGCAATGCACGCTTGCTTGGCTACCACGTGATGACGTTCTGCCAATAGAGGCGCTAGCGGCGTGATAAAACAGACGCGCAATTCTGCTACCTGCGGTAACACATACAGTAAGCTAACTCTAGCGAGAACGTAGCGCCACATGGTGTCGTATAAGGGAAGTGCAGCCGATTTCCGGTGTAACTGGTTTCCGGTAGTGGGCCGAGTGCACGTTGGTGGCTGAGTGCCGAGAAATAGAGAGCTTTAGTTTAGCGTACGCAACTTATAGCGTACGCTATACGCTATAGTGTAGCGTACGCGAAGCAGCGCACGTTTTTTTTACACTTTTCGTTGGCCAGCGAGATCTTTGGATCTCAGAGGCCATATGCCGTCGTTGCGGCTATTTCCCGACTCTAGCGATAGGTAGCGCTGACATCTCGAATGTTTCTTTCGTTAGGCTGCGACTCGTTCGAAACGAGAAGCGATCCCGAAAACACCACAAGGTTATCCATAATACTCTGTCATCGAAGCGGCCTGAGACTATTGGCGTTTTGCACTGGTCGATCTGGAGCGGCCGCCCAAATCCTCGAGCGAGCGCTCGGGTTTCACAAATCCGAATCGCCCAGCGGAGCGCAAAAACGCTCCGCGGCGGATCACACAGGAAGTCTGCGCACACGTCGCACGAACCGTTTCCGAAAACCATGCCCTACTTCCGTTCTGTACGTTTCCACGGCAACCAAACTCGCCGTTCCCCGTATGTAATTCGACCGTGGCAGTCGCATAGTCCGTCATTTCCATGTCGCGCCCGCAAGGATTGTGCATGGACAACGTGCATAGAAGGCTCCGTGCAGCACCTGCGTCACTTCGTAATCGCTGTCGTCCGCGCTCTCATCGCTAAACGCGAGCGCTGCAGCAGCACCGAACGCAGCCATTTTGCGAAGCAACACAATGTTGTGCGTACCAACCGGGTACCGATTTCGCTTGAAGACGGAAGTGACGCGAGCTATTTCCGCCCGAATCCGCGCCTCGGCGGCGGAGCAAGTGAGAGCGATCCGGCGCGGAGCGAGTTGATCCGAAACGACCAGTGCAACGCGCGAACCCGCTCCAGATCGACCAGTGAAATTCGGATTCGTTGCCGCGGAGCAAGAAATCCTGCTCCGAATCGACCAGTGAAAAACGCCATAAGCGAAAGCCGTTTACACAATCATTTGCTGCAAACGAAGTGCATTTTACAAAAGCAACGCCAAATTCAATTCGAAGCGGGCGGCGGGGTCGCCGCAATTTTGGTGGCTAATTCCTTCCCATAATTCCTAATGCGACAATCCTTCGTATAGTATACTAGAATATTATACTATCAGCCTGCGTTTACATGCTCCGCTAGAGTCGACTCGCGCCCGTAAATCTACCCTCGCCTGGCGCAATAATGCGATGCGCCTTCCTAGCGCATTACTGCTGTTTACATGTGCAACGTTAAGGGATAAGAAAAGAGCAGATTGGGTGAGGGAACAAACGCGAGTGAACAACATCTTAGTTGAAATCAAGAAAAAGAAATGGGCATGGGCAGGACATGTAATGAGGGAAGATAACCGATGGTCATTAAGGGTTACGGACTGGATTCCAAGGGAAGGGAAGCGTAGCAGGAGGCGGCAGAAAGTTAGGTGGGCGGATATGAGATTAAGAAGTTTGCAGGGATGACATGGCCACAATTTGTACATGACCTGGGCAGTTGGAGAAGTATGGGAAAGGCCTTTGCCCTGCAGTGGGCGTAACCAGGTTGATGATGATGATGAATGCACCTTTGTAGAACAAACCACTTTGGTACACAGTGCTACTACATACTCCTGTAAGCTAACAGACCAATACACAATATATCAGTTTTACCATGTCTATCAGGCACATTATTTTATGGTCCAGTAGACCAATAAAGGCTATCAGTTTTATTAGTGTAGCAGTTCTCTCGTTTCATAATCCAATAAGATAAACTTATAGACACCAATAAAATACTTCTATAAGAATTTTTCCTAGGGAAATCAGTCGTGACGGATCATAGCTTTCTCGTGCCTTACGCCGATGTACCTTGTAACATCACATATGTTTCTGTGGGAGCAGTAGCGACCGTAGTAGAGCCCGGGCCGCATATATTGAAAGATGTCGCGGGGCACGGTAGTGCTGAATTTAGCGTCACAAGATGGCAGCTATGCGTAATTATATTTATTCAATCGTGTTTTTTACTAACTGTAACAACGTGTCATCATTTCGCATTATTGGCGGCGCCTCCAGCTACACCAAAATGGCAACGGGGACACCAAAGCTAGAACCCGTATTGGTCCGTGGGTTGGAGCTCGCCGAGGCCTGCGCGTGCCAGAGGTGTACAAGATCGGCTGTCCGCCAATTTTTTTATGCAAACACCCCCTGGCACGCTTCGGCCTCCGCAGCCCAAACCCACGGGCCGCCATGCTTCCAGCTTTTATCCCCCCGCTACCCCTTGGGTGCCCTGGAGATCCTGCGCCGCCTGCTTTATTACAGAGGTTTAGAATAGGGGCCCCAAACGTTTTGAGGCCCCAAAGAAATAGCGTCGAAGCCACTGCGCATGCGCGAGACGCAACACTGCGTTTGGGTTTTGCGTTGGGAACGCTATTTCACCGATTTAGCGGGAGCCCAAATAGCGGCCCCAAAAGCCACGACCTACTGAACTCCAGATCTGCACAGGTCTCCCTCCTCCAGCACGCCTGGTCTAGTTCGCCCCTTTTGCCGCTAGGGAAAGAACGTACGAGCAGAGTGGTGCTAGTCATAACCTGTTCGCTGTCGTCTGCTTCTGCGTTCTGTTCAGCGCTTGTCTTGCCATTTCGGCAGGTACAAAGCGCTTGTATTGGCGGTAAATGAATGAATTCACAAATATACACAAAAAAACATATTTGCGAATGCTTTGCGTTTGAATAGTGAAACTAGAAGAGGAGGAGCGGTGCAAGAAATGTAAACAACGAGCATAGGTGGCAGCTGCAGTGCTATATCGATGGCATAAATTTCCTTTTCCTAGCCTCCGTAACAGACTGGAAAAATTGTTTAAAAAGATTCATAGGATAATCTAGCTTTTTTCAGTTGATTACAGATAGCCTAATGTCGTAGATTACATTAGGATTGTGCCGTAGTGAAAGGCAGATGATCTGGTAAAAGTATAGTAAAAGTATTCACGAGTAAGTCCTCCGCCCGATATGTGCAATAGGTTGATCGATTGTGTTTCAAGGAAAGGTGAGCATATCTTGTTTTTATTCTCGTTGGATGTCTAGCTCAGTAGAAAGCTTGTAAAAAATTAAGCGATCCCAGTGCTTTAAAACGTGCTGCACTGCAGGCCTTAAATCGTGTCACGGAACTCTTTTCAAACTGTAAAGCTAGCTTTTCTGCGTGGTACGGCGGCAGCATAACGGTGGTTCTTAATATACGTACGCAGTGAAGCTTTGTGCGTAATTTACTTTTTGAACTCACGACGCATTCACGGACATTTAAGAGTTAAAATGGGTGGTAATCGTTCTATCGTCGAACATTACGGTGGTTTCAAGTTTCTAAAGAGCGCAGAAGCGAATTTTACAACATGTACAATGAAACTGTTGTGTACGTTGCGAACTCTATACACAATGTGATTTATAATAATCTGCTTGAAAATGCAATAGGAGCGGTTATTTAACGCTATATTAGCGATCAGCGGACTACACGCTCCGACATTTTTTTTAGGTTCGGGCAGTCAACTTTTGGAGCCAAGTGACCGATCAAAGCCTTGTGACATCACTGTCACTGTGTTAGCAAAAATCATCAACTAGACAAGCAGTTCGTCACAACACAACAGCTGCCGTACTAATTACAACGCCGCACAGCCGCCCACCGCGTAGCAGACGAACAGGTTATAAAAGCGCCACCTACGGCCGTCGGTTGAACGAAAGTGGGCGCAAGCTGCTCCTATAGAAGCCGAATATCTGTGCAGGTCTGGAGTTCCAGTAGGTCGTGCCAAAAGCTTTGCGTCAGCAAACATGGCGGCACCCATCGAAGCGGCGGCTCTAACGTAGCGCCAAACTGGGTTCGATTCGTGGTAACGCGTAAGTTCGCAAGCTAGGAGAAGTCCGAAGCCCGAGGAGAGAACTAACATCGCCCAAGACCAGCGTGCTAGCCGCAGACTGCAAGGACTGCCCCCAGAGCACGGACTTCTACCTGAGACGACAAAGAAGATCGTGGTCAACACGACCCCAATGGCTGCCCAAGCGTCCCCTGTTATCCTACAACAACCTCGGGACCCACCAACCTTCCATGGAGCAGCGACCGAAGACCCGGAATCATGGCTGGAGACCTACGAACGAATCGCGACATTCAACAACTGGGACTCTGACGACACGCTGCGGCATGTCTACTTCGCCTTAGAAGACGCCGCCAGAACTTGGTTTGAGAACAGGGAATCGACCTTGACAACGTGGGACCTGTTCCGTAGCAGCTTCCTGCGCACCTTTACAAGCGTCGTGCGCAAGGAAAGGGCTGAAGCTATGCTGGACGCCCGAGTGCAGCTACCAAACGAGAACGTTGCCTTCTTTAGGGAAGAAATGAGCCGTTTGTTCCGCCACGCCGACCCGGATATGGCCGAGGAGAAGAAAGTCCGCCTACTGATGCGTGGTGTAAAGGAGGAACTTTTCGCCGGAATGGTAAGAAGCCCACCGAAGACCGTCGAAGAGTTTCTTCACGAGGCGACGAACATTGAGAAGACACTCGAGATCCGAAACCGGCAATTCGATCGCCGCACGAACTCTACAAACTACGCCGGGGTTCAATCACTGGCTACCGACGATCTACGCGAGACTATCAGAGCGGTCATACGGGAGGAGCTGCAGAAGTTCTACCCAAGGACGCAGTCCCAAGTGAATCCAATCGCTAAAATCGTCAAAGAAGAGGATCAGCGATCGCTTGGAGTCCCTGAGGTGCAACCACGATCACCGAAACTTCAGCCGGAAGCGATGACCTACGCCGCCGTCGCCCGCCGTCAAAGTCCCCCTCCGCGACAACGCCAGGGCCCTGTAACGCCGCAATTCTGTCGTCCACCGCCGCCGCCGCCAGCACGCCCACCCGCCGCCCAGCGCAGCTACGCGAGGAAGACGGACATTTGGCGAGCCCCCGACCACCGCCCGCTCTGCTACCACTGCGGCGAAGCCGGCCATGCGTACCGCCGATGCCCATAACGCGACCTGGGATTGCGAGGGTTCGCCGTCGATGCACCACGCCCTCGGGAAGGTGAACGCCCTCGTGACATCGCCGACTACCTCGTCGTTACTCAGTGGAGCCCTCGACGACCGTCCCGTTCGCCGTCACCAGGCCGCTACCTGTCGCCGCAGCGCCGACCATACACTGGCCCAGCCCGGGGCGGGTCAGCGAGCCCATATCCGGAAAACTAAAAGCAGCAACCGATGGAGGTGCGGTTGCTGTTCGTCGAACTGACGAAGATCCTCCGCCGCCGACGAAGACGACGAAGAGACCATCTCGACGACATAATAACGACACGCCGTCGTCCCGACGAAGTCAGGAAGCCAAGACTACACCGACGAAAGACGACTTGACGATGCGACGCTCCAGCTTCAGTTCAACACGACGCAGCCGTGATCTGACGCCAAGACCTAATTGCAATGCCAGACAAAGAACCACCGACCTCGACATGCTTCTCGACGGCCAAGCAGTCACCGCTTTAGTGGACACAGGAGCCGATTAATCCGTAGAGTGGACACATCGCCGCCCAGTTGAAGAAGGTTAAGGCTGCATGGGAGGGCCCCCAAATTCGGACCGCTGCAGGACACCTCATTACGCCGACTGGAACCTGCACGGCAAGAATAACTGTTCATGACCGGACTTACCCTGCCACCTTCGTTATCCTCCAACAGTGTTCACGAGACGTCATTCTCGGCATGGACTTCCTGAACCATCACGGCGCAATCATAGACCTGAAGTCAAAATCGATAACGCTGTCGGAAGATCAAACGATACCACCGGAGAGCTTTCGCAGTCACCACGCCTTGAGTATTCTCGATGATCAAGTGAGCATCCCGCCTCGCTCCAGCATTGTTATTTCGGTCGGCACCGAAACACCCGCTGACGTAGAAGGCGTCATCGAAGGCGACCAACGTCTACTTGTACACCGTGAAATTTGCGTCGCAAGAGGGATCGCTCGACTGCATGGAGGGAAAACCGAAGTGTTGCTGACAAACTTCAGCCGGGAGTTCAAGCACATCAACAAGGGCACGACGATCGCGTACCTCGAGGAAATTCTGGAAACCAGTAACGCGTTTGTCCTATTGGATTCCGCCGCATCTACCCCAACGACCATGGATCCCGAACCAGACTACGACATTAATCTAAGTCTCCCCGTGATTAAGCAACCGCAGCTGAGAAGTCTGCTCCGACGATACAAAGGCTGCTTTTCGACGTCATCGAGGATTCGACAAACACCAGTCGCCAAGCATCGCATAATCACCGAGGAGTGCGCTCGACCACTCCGCCAGAGCCCTTACCGAGTTTCGCCGCGAGAAAGTAAAGATATAACAGAACAAGTCGACGAAATGCTGCACGACGACATCATCCAACCGTCGAGAAGCCCGTGGGCATCCCCTGTTGTCCTGGTGAAGGAAAAGGACGGAACCCTACGTTTCTGCGTCGATTATCATCGTCTGAACAAGATCACGAAGAAGGACGTATACCCCCTCCCACGGATAGACGACGCACTGGATCGGCTCTGCAACGCTAAATACTTCTCGTCAATGGACCTCAAGTCTGGCTACTGGCAAATAGAAGTCGACGAAAGAGATCGCGAAAAGACGGTCTTCATCACCCCAGACGGCCTCTACGAGTTCAAGGTTATGCCATTCGCACTGTGCTCGGCGCCTGCAACGTTCCAGCGCGTGATGGACACGGTTTTAGCAGGATTGAAGTGGCAGACCTGTCTCGTTTACTTGGATGACGTCGTCGTCTTCGCCGGAAATTTCGACGATCACCTGAGGCGGCTTGCGACAGTACTAGAGGCCATCAAGTCATCAGGGCTCACTCTGAAGGCGGAAAAGTGCCGATTCGCTTACGATGAGCTTTTGTTTCTAGGCCACGTCATCAGCAAATCAGGAGTACGCCCCGACCCACAGAAGACAGCTGCCATCGCAAAGTTCCCGCAGCCAACCGACAAGAAGGCAGTGCGCAGATTCCTTGGCATGTGTGCCTACTATAGGCGCTTTGTCAAGGACTTTTCACGCATCGCGGAGCCGCTAACACATCTAACCAAATGTGATGTCGATGATGATGATGATGATGATGTAAAACTTTATTTATCCCTCTTTAAAGGGAAGGGGGCAATGGAATAGAGGGTGGGGAGGAACTACTTGAAGTAGGCCTCCTTTATCCTCTCAGCCCACTCCAGGCTGGCCTCCTGAAGATCGGGCCTGGAGCTGCGCAAGGCAGCCTCCCACTGCTCCTCACTAGATATTAATTGCTTGAGGAAAGGGGGAAGGGGGTGCTTAGGGCACCCCCACATGATGTGGTTTAAGTCTGCTTTGGGAGAGACACAGAATTTACAAGAGGGAGAAAGGTAAATGGCGGGATGAATGCGATGGAGGAGGTAAGGAGACGGAAAGGTGCGAGTCTGCAGCTGTCGCCACAGAACTTCACACCTACGCGGGGATTTGCCCATGAGTGGCGGAAAGGTTAAGCGGTCTAATCGGTAGTGTGTGCAGATGTCGTGGTAAGTAATAAGTCGATCCCGCGCTGTAAACGGCTCCTCCTCCGTGGCGAGGTCCGACACATCTGATGCCTGAGCCCGGACAGTAAATCCTCGGGCACTGGCATGAGCCGCCTCGTTTCCGGCAAGGCCCGCATGCGCGGGAGTCCAGATTAATGCCACAGTTTGATGGAAAGGATGGGCCAAGAGGAGAGAAAGGGCTGGCTTAGAGACCCTACCCGCTCCGAAGTTATGTATGGCTGCTTTGGAGTCGCTAACGATAACTGATTAATTTGGAATCGTGAGGGCCAGGGCTATGGCCGCTTCCTCCGCCTCCTCCGAGGAAGAGCCAGGAATGGAGGCGGCCGCAGCGACCTCGCCTTGAGAGTTAATGACTGATATTGCGTAATGATTTCTGTTCCCATATTCGACGGCATCAACATAGAGCACGTCTTTAGAGGTGGAGAATTGTTTTTGGAGAGCCTTTGCTCGCTGCCTCCTGCGCTGTTTGTGATGCACAGGGTGCATGTTTTTAGGAAGTGGGGGGATGCAGAGGTTCTCGTGTATGTGATGTGGAATGGTGTATTTAGTCTTGATGATGGGTTCCGGAGTGATAGAAAGAGTTTGTAGAATGTGTCGACCTGTTGCGGTGTTAGAAAGTCTGCTATATTGGGATGTGAGGTGGGCTTCTGTGAGTTCAGTAAGTGTGTTGAAAGTTCCAGTAAGCATTAACCTATCAGTGGAGGTACGTATGGGGACTCCCAGAGCGAATTTATATATTTTGCGTAAAAGAGTGTCGATCTTATCTGATTCTGATTTAAGGAAATGTAGATATGGTGTTGCGAATGTAATCTTACTGATAACGAAGGCCTGAATCAAGCGGAGAAGTTCGGCCTCCTTTAGTCCGCCATGTTTATTGGAGACTCGCCCTAGAAGGCGCAGGGTGTGATCGACTGTGGTGTGGAGTGTATGTAGGGTATATGTGTTGAGCCGGTTGCTTTGAATGTGTAAACCGAGCACCCGGAGCCTGTCCACTCTAGTAACAGGGATGTGGTTTGGGATGACCTCTATACTAGCCAGTGTTTTCCGGCCCCCCGGTGGGATGGCAGAAATAGCAGCTCGGATTTTTGAGGGGAGCATGTGAGATTCATAGCCCCGGCATGAGCCACGACGGCGTCTGCTGCGGCCTGTAGAGTGTCTTGAATCTGTCCATCGGAACCGCCAGTCGTCCAAAGAGTGATGTCATCGGCGTAGAGTGAAAACTTGAGATCGGGAATAGACCGCAATGCTTGCGCTATCGGCATCATAGAAAGATTAAAAAGAAAAGGGGACAGCACAGAGCCTTGGGGCGTGCCGTAGCTACCTAAAGCGTATGAAAGGGATTGCTCTGTGCCTATGTGTATCGTTGCGGTACGGTTGGATACGAAGGTACATATGTAGTCATATGTCTTTCCGCCAACCCCAATGAGATTAAGCTCTCGGAGGATGGCGGAATGTGAAACGTTATTGAAAGCTCCATGGAGGTCCAGACTGAGAATTGCTTGCGTATCTAGACTGCTATTAGGTGTAATGATGTCATGCTTCATTCGAAGCATGATATCTTGGCATGAGAGAGATTTTCGAAAATCTACCATTTCTGATGGATAAAGATTGTTGTCCTCCATGTATTTACTGAATCTGTTGAGGATGACGTGTTCGAGTGTTTTACCTAGACAAGAGGTTAGTGATATAGGCCTGAGATTAGAAATGTTGAGTGGTCTGTTTGGCTTTGGGATAAAAATTACCCTGGCATCTTTCCACGAACTAGGGAGGGTGCCTGTGTCAAAGCAGTGATTGAAGTACGCCGTGATGGCTGTGACAGAGTTGTCGTCTAGATTGCGGAGTATTTTATTGTTAATAAGGTCGGGGCCTGGTGCTGACATTGTGCGCAGGGTGGCGAGGGCATGGCGAACCTCTGCTTCCGTGATAGCGGCGCTAAGTAGCTCGTTGGGGTCGCCAGTATATTTTGGCAGGTCATACTTCTGAGCGGGAGGCAGATGTTTATGGCGGAGGTCGTCGAAGAATCCGTTGAGATGGTTTTTGTGAGCATGTAGCAGTTTGTTTATGCTATGGTTGTGGTGTCTGCGCGATGTGGTAGGGTCTAATAAGTGTCGCAAGAGTTGCCATGTACGCTTGTTATCGAGGTTGTCATGCATGCTTTCACATACCTGGCCCCACTGCTGGCAGGCCAGTTGCGTGGCGTACTCCTGGATCTGGAGGTCTAATTTGGCAATTCGGAGTCTTAGTTTTCGGTTGAACCGTTGCCTCTTCCACCGTTTGAGAAGAGACTCTTTGGCTTCCCACATGTGTAGAAGTTTGGAATCAACCGTAGTGAGAGCGGTTTCGGGGGGCAGAGTGGTAGTGTGCGTCTGGGCGTCTGAGTGTAGTTGCTGAACCCATTCTGAAATGTCCTGAATGTTTGTGGGAGCTGATATCTGGCGGGCCTCTCGAAAATTGTCCCAATTGGTAAGGCTGAGGCTTTTGGGTGCAAAGGGTTTGTGTTTGAATTGTAGTGTGATGGTAATGATGTAATGGTCGCTACCGAGGTTAACTTGTGAGTTGTGCCATGTGACGTGTTGGATTCTGTGTGTAAGCGTAAGATCGGGGGAGGTGTCCTTAGCTACGCTATTGCCTAGCCTGGTTGGTGCATCGATGTCGTTATGTAATGTGAGTCTGTGGTCTTGTATGTGGATCCATAGGGCTCTGCCCTTAGGAGTAGAAACGGAGTGACCCCACAAATGGTTGGGTGCGTTGAAATCTCCAAGGATTAGGAGGGGGTGGTGGGTGGCAGCGGCAATAGCTTGAGCGAAAAGGGAGTCAAAGCGGTAATGTTTGTCTTGTCGACGACTATAGAGATTGAGAATGTAAAGGTCAGGTGCATCATTTTTGCGAGGAATAATTTCTAGAAAATCGTGCTCTATATCGACGCTGTTGAATTGGGAGTGATCGGCAGTGAGGTGCTTTTGCATAAGAATTGCCGTATCGGGCCGGGAGACCTTATTGTTCTGATAAAGATTATAACCTGGAAAGCTAATTAGTCCGTGAGTTTCCTGAAGCGCAATGACAGCTGGGAGATTAGAAGAGGAGGCTATAAACTGCTGGAGGTGTGCTTTCTTTTTTCGAAACCCCCTACAGTTCCACTGCCACACTTCAAACTCGGAGCGGGTCGGGTTATTGGCCATTGTTAAGCGGAGCTAGTGGGGAGGCGGATCGAGCAGGTGCAGCTATGTTAGGTTGATTCGCGGTGACTCCAGCTATCCAACTTGTAGTTTGTTGGATGTGTGCTTGTACGAATTCAATAAATTTGTCGAGCTTTTCATTCCTGGATGTGTAATCTGTATTGATTTTTTCAATTGCAGCGAGTATATTATGGAATTTAGTTTCCAAAGCGGTTAGCCTGTCGTTATAATTCAAGACTGTCTCGTCTAGGCTGTCCTCTGATCGCGGAGTGCTCGGAGTTTTACGTTTGCTGGGGGGAGGGTGAAGCGGTTCCCGTTCAGTTGAGGGGCTAGTGTCCACGGGGCGGTGTGAAGAGGTTTCAGGTAGGGCTGATGGATGATGAGTCGAAAGGGTCGTGTTAGAGAGAGGGGCTTCCGAGGTTGAAGTAGAGGGGTGACGAGATTGGAGTTCTAATTTAAGTTATTGAATTTTGGCTTTTAGAATTGTATTTTCTTCAAGGAGGGATTCATTATTAGCAGTCTGGTTTGAGGAGCAGCTGGAAGAGGCTACCTTAGCCCAGCTTACCTGGGGTGGGTTGCGCGAGGAGTTGGCGAGAGTAGGGCTTGATGATAGAGCTGGCCAGGCGACGTCTTGGGTTGCGTAGCCAGGCCCGCGGTCCTTGCTTTTGCTGCGACTTCTTCGCCGGCTTGAGTCACGAGTGCGGTCTAGACTGGGAGTTCGGTTGGTGGGTGAAGTGTCTTGTTTATGCCTGGGACGTGTAGGGCGTGGTTTGAACCTTTGTTTGCACAGTGAGGAGCCGGTTTGATGGTTTCCGTTGCACACAACACATATCGGGTCACATTCGTGGTCCATGGGTGCGTCTTTCATTGCACACTTGGGGCAGAGTGTGTCGGTGGCACTAGTGCAGACGTCCTGGCGATGACCGATCCCGCGGCATCGGGTGCAGGCTTCTACCTTCTGCCTGAAGGGGCGGCATCGAAGTGAACAGCCGTCGTAGTTGACGTAGAAAGGGATGATTTTGCCTTGGAATATGACCATGATGGTTTCAGTATTGCCCAGGCGTCGTGCACCCCCAATAATCAATGTTGGGTTGCATCTACGGAGGGTTGAGGCGATGTCATCTTCTGAGTAATCTGGGGGCAAGTGAATGCATCCTCTGCAGGTATCGATGGGATCGGCCACATGGGTGGCGACTTCGTAAGGGTTACCATTCAATTGCAGACTCTGGATGTTATGGTAGAGATCTGCACGTCCCATGTCTGGCGTGCTGATTAGAACGGTATTGTTGATGGTGTTGACACGAATTTGGTCAGAACTGGTGCGGTCGGTGATGGGGAGCCCCGCAGCCTTGAGAATGACTTGTCTGAGGATGCATGCATGGATTCCAGCGCAGTTGAGGCCCCCACGAACTCTTAGGATGATTTTATAATCGCTGCGCGGCAGCGGCGGGGGCTTCGGTTCTGCTCTTGATTGAGTCCTATGAGCCACTGCGGGGTATGTTGGTGGCGAAGGATGCTGACGCTGTTTCGAGAGGTTATCGTGGATCTCGCGCCAGGTGCGCGCGCCATCGCGCTCCGTTCCTGCGCCCATGCTAGGCGGAGCTAGGCCCAGCAGCGAGACGGTCAGCCGAGAGCCCTAAAAAGGGCTGCGGCTCGCGTAAGGAACGTCTGAGTTCCTAAAGGAACTGTCAAGAAGTGCCGATAACACTCACATAGGTCCAGGCAGGAAATCAGGCTCTTGAAGCGATTGGGTAGGCACAAAAAGAAAAAAGGCAGGAGCCGAGGCAACATGCAACCGCTCGCACCGTCGTCGTCTTCTTCCTCTTCCATGTGATGTCGAGTTCAAGTGGGAAACGCCGCAGGCCAAGGCATTTCAAGAACTCAAACGACGCATGCAGTCGCCGCCGCTACTTGCACACTTCGACGAGGACGCCGATACCGAAATCCACACTGACGCCAGTAGCCTAGGCCTCGGTGCCGTCCTAGTTCAGAGGAAAGAAGGACTTGAACGGGTGATATCGTATGCTAGCCGGTCGCTGTCAAAAGCGGAAAGCAATTATTCTACGACTGAAAAGGAATGCCTCGCCATCATTTGGGCTACAGCTAAATTCCGCCCTTACCTCTATGGCAGGCCATTCAAAGTCGTCAGCGACCACCACGCGTTGTGTTGGCTAGCTAACTTAAAGGACCCTTCAGGACGGCTGGCGCGGTGGAGCCTCAGACTACAAGAATATGACGCCACGGTAATATACAAGTCCGGAAGAAAACACTCCGACGCCGACTGCTTATCACGCGCCCCCATCGATCCCCCGCCGCAAGACGACGAGGACGACGACGCCTTCCTTGGGATAATAAGCGCGGAAGACTTCACTAAACAGCAACGAGCAGACCCGGAGCTAAAAGGCCTCGTCGAGTATTTGGAAGGGAACACCGACGTTGTCCCTAGGGCATTTAAGCGCGGGTTTTCTTCGTTCACGCTACAAAACAACCTGCTCGTGAAGAAGAACTTCTCACCAGTCCGCACCAGCTACCTTCTTATTGTACCGTCAGCGCTGCGTCCAGAAATACTGCACGCCCTACACGACGATCCAACCGCTGGGCACCTGGGGTTCTCCCGGACGCTGTCGAGAATACAGGAAAGTTATTACTGGCCGCGTCTGACCACCGACGTCGCCCGTTACGTCAAGACATGCCGAGACTGTCAACGACGCAAGACACCACCGACAAGGCCAGCACGATTACTACAGCCGATCGAACCTCCTCGCCGACCATTCCAGCAGATTGGGATGGATTTGTTGGGGCCGTTTCCGATGTCAACATCCGGGAATAAGTGGATCGTCGTGGCGACGGACTATCTCACCCGCTTCGCTGAAACTAAAGCTCTACCAAAAGGCAGCGCAGCCGAAGTGGCGAAATTTTTCGTCGAGAACAACCTGCTGCGACATGGTGCTCCAGAAGTCCTCATCACCGACAGAGGAACGGCTTTTACAGCAGAGCTCACCCAGGCCATTCTGCAGTATAGCCAGACAAGCCACAGGAGGACAACTGCCTACCATCCGCAGACGAATGGTCTCACGGAGCGCCTGAACAAGACCCTCGCCGACATGCTGGCAATGTACGTCGACGTCGAGCACAAGACGTGGGACGTGGTCCTGCCGTATGTAACCTTCGCTTACAACACGGCAATGCAAGAAACAACACAGATCACGCCGTTTAAGCTGGTTTACGGCAGGATCCCGACAACGACGCTCGACGCCATGCTGCCCCATGTCACTGACGAAGAGAATGTTGACGTCGCTAGTTATCTGCAGCGCGCCGAAGGAGCCCGACAGCTCGCCCGCCTACGGATCAAGAACCAACAGAGGACCGACAGCCGACACTACAACCTCCGATGACGCTTCGTCGAGTACCAGCCAGGCGACCGTGTTTGGGTTTGGACACCGATACGCCGACGAGGTCTGAGTGAGAAACTATTGCGCCGCTATTTCGGACCCTACAAGGTCATTCGACGTATTGGCGCACTGGATTATGAGGTCGTGCCAGACGGAATTTCGCATTCACAGCGGCGCCGCGCACGATCTGAAGTGGTCCACGTGGTGCGTCTGAAACCCTTTTACGGACGCTGACGAACTACCTTATTTTATTGTTTTCTTTGCTACGGGTGTTTTTCTTTATTACTTTCGTTTGTATGCAGCATCGGGTCGATGCTTTTTAAGAGGGGGGTATTGACACGCGTGCTTATCTTTATCGGGCGACCACGTTTCGCCGCTTAACAACTGTAATCGCGCAGCGACGGACGCGCCTGCATGTATCCGACGTTTCTGGAAAGTTATCGATGCTTCTACCCGGCTGTCTGTTGTCGCCGAACCTTGTGTTATCTGATTTCATCGCGTAACACGAATGGTGTAGAACTTTGTGGAAGGCACGCGGGTCCAAACGATTAGTCTGGAACATTCGACGACTGCTCTATAAAAGCCGACGCGCTTGACCCGCTGATCAGATTTCGACGATCGCCGAATCTGTTCGCCGCTTTCGTTGTGCTATAAGTGTAGCCTGTTTTGTGGGCACAGGTTCGCCCAATAAAATCTAGTTTTGCCTTTCACAGTATTGCTACTGGGTTCTTAACGTCACCACCACGTGACAATATCTAGTTCTTTTTTTTAACCATGCAGATATTGAGCAAAAAGTTTTGAGCACGGAGAGCCCGGCGTTTTTGCAATGGAGTTTCTAGGTGAGGCGGACACACTTTGCTGCTAATGCGAGTTTCAGAAAATTAATTTTGAAAAATTCAGTCACTTTTTTATTAGTAACTTGGCGGCAGCCTTCTAAATGGCATATTTGGAGGCAGTCGCATGTGAACGCACACCCTTTCTTTTTCTAAATCTCGAAAATTGCACTTATTCTGAAATATTGATTATCGCGCTCAATTGAGTACAATCAAAACTTGGTGCATCCTCCTCCACATCAGGCGGCAGTGCCCTGTCAAGAAGTGTGGGACAAAGCTTAAATGATAGCCTGACATGCCACACTGACGCACATGCTTGCCAGGCAAAGTGTGTCGTATCAGCAGCTACAATGACTGGCCTAGAGGTTTCCATCTGATGAGATAGCGGGACCTTCTTTTCTGCGCTCCCAGCACACTCGGTTCCAATATTGCCTCGATTTACCAGTGAAATTCAATGATGAATATCTTGAATTAGGTGCAACTTTCAAGATTTGTAAGAAATGAGAGTGCATTAAAATGTGACTGCCTCCAAATTTGTGGAGTTCCAAAATAGAGGAATTCCTCTGCAAGAATGCCACATTTACCATGCTCATAACTTTAAAACAAGAAAATCTGTATGGTAATAAAAGACACCCTGTACGTATACAGTGTGCATTGGAGCATTTCATGCAACCAATATTCAAGCACCTTCTGTCTACAAAGAATTCATAAAGCAAATTTATGCATTAAGACTGGAATCAGTTACGAGCACTGGAAATACAAACACTGTTACGAACCCTGGTCACATGCCAGGCATTGTGTTGCTGCTCTCTGCGTAGGGCCTATGAATAAAAACCACCTTCAACATCGTACAGTAAGCTACCAATAGCTGTGTGTAGGAAGACTTACAGTTCTTCAAATGCAATTATGACCTAGACATTCTAAAGCTTTTCTAATTGTGTACTTTTAGTGAACAAGTACCCCAAACTTGAACAACTCTGAAGCTATAATGCCATCATTATCTGAAAGATGCACTACACATTTTTTTAACGCAGTAACAAACATTCATAATCGACAATGCCACCATAGACATGAGAGTCGTATAATATTGCACTGCGTGCAGCAAGGATAGCACAATCTCGCACAAAAGATTAGTCTCTCCCGCAGCCTTTGAGGCCCCTTTATTATGTCTCGCTTATGATCCCGTGACATGGTACGAAACCATGATGACGTAACTTATGATCATGAGTTACTCTTGAATGAAAGCTTGTGCACACATGCATATTCCTGCATTGTAATTCTGGAGTGCACTTACAGTAAGGACACTGTGAAAAGAAGAAAAGGCCAACAGCAAGAACCAGGCAGCGCAGTGCTATTTGCACCTTCTCGGCGGTTGTCGGTTTAAGTCACCTTCACATCAGCAGAGTCGTGTTATGCGGCGAAGCATATTTAGCATCATGCAGTGAAGCATATCTGAAGTTAAAGGGGACACTGTCACGGGGCCCCTGCTGGTGCTTATGGTTAGCCGACACTATCAGCTTAAGTACTCGTACTGTGACCTCTTCATGCATTTGGACAACACCAATCGCCATGTGAAAACCTCTGTTCACTGCTAATCTCGCAAAGAGCCTAAATTGTTTCTAAACTACAAATTTCACCAAGTGGCAAACTTGGCAATGCTTCTGGAACCTCATTCTCAAGTACTTTAATACTACCAGGATGCTTCAATGTCAAACTGGATTGAAAACCTGGGATGAGATTGCGCAAGCTTCTAGCTTTCTGACTGTTTGCTTCACCTTCTACATCAGTGAATAGGCAGTGTTCAATAGGCACTCCCGCTTCACCAAGCAGACGAGCGCTGACGACAGCACGGTGAAGGCGAATAATGAGAGCGCAAGCAAACACTCAGAATGCGAGATCTCGCCCTTTGATTTAGAGAAAGGAAGGATAATTTCAACACCAAGGAACCCAAGTATGCGTTCAACAACAAAAGCTTCTGAACGGGCCACTTCCACATCAGCACTGCGGAAAGACTGATTAGCTTATCACCCAGCAGAAATTTTCAGTCGTGGCAGAAATTTTCACTGCCACAATCGCAGGTTCAAAGATATTTGCATGATGACATTTTGTGCCAAAAAGAAGATCCGTTTGAGTGATGGTGTAAGCGTGGTGCCCACTGTTGGCTCGGCTTGTGAAGAGCGGCCTGCTGATACCAGACACTCTAAGCAGCTGTTTTCGATGTCTGAATCGATGGTGACATGCTCTAGGTGTCACTGCTCTTTGAACATGTGGAGCTGTTGTCCTTGCTTCATGAAACATTAAGTAACTACGGTTATGACATTGTCAAACAAGTGTTGTATTAGAGAATTTTGTTAACCACGAAGCATAATATCCCTGTACACTATTTGCTATGCAGTAAACTATTTTGCTCCTCTGGTTGGTGAAAAAAAATGGATTTTTGCAATACCAGTAGTATTCATATTCGAAAAGTATTCGCTTCGCACTTAGGTTTCATTATTCGAATTAGCTTTGAAATTGAAAAATTCATATTTCCACACCCATAGTTTTGCTCAAATACCTGGAGCATAAGTCATTTGAGGACGTAACTTCAGGATTAGCAACAGTATGCCACCAAAGAGTCAACACAGTTCAAATTTTTTTTACATTCTTTTACAATTGTTTCCTAATGTACAATTATTAAAACCATCTTAAGCCTCAATAATTGACTAAACTAAACTTTGATAACAGCTGCATGCTTGGATCGAACGGTGCATGTTCCGGCCACTCTAGGGTACCAGTTTAGGGGAAAATATCCGTTACTTAGGAATTCCACTTGGTGACCTTGTGCAGAGAAACCCCGGCTGGACCTTACCATCTGAATCTGCTGCACAATGGCTATCACTGGCTTTTTTGGTGTTCTCGATGGCATCCACTTGCTTGAGAAGCTCGACCTCAATGACGTCTGACCACTGGCAGCACTTATTTCTGTTTATCACAGATGAAAATTGCCTATGAGCTCTTATTTCGCCCAAAACACACACTTTTGCCACATTTAAGAATGTGGCACTCTCGAAGTCAGTGTGGTCAGCATGCCTGGCATGCACTTTCATCTCCTGCGTCAGAGTGAGTTACTATCCCAGATTGATGTGCTACAGAGATGACAGAGAGGTTGGCGAAGAAGTTGTGCCCAGACAGATATAATGATAATATTTATGTCTATTGCAATTCAAAGCCATCTATTAGAGCACCTTGCACCACCAGAGAAATCCTAATGGCTTCCTTTTCTTTCATCTCATAATGTGGGCGGTAACACCCCATTAAATGATCCCCAAGATGGTTTTTGTCAACCCTGAGGAAATCTCTCACAGAAAACTTGTAGACAGTCTTAATAAGTGTTGTCAGATTACATTTCAATGTGTTCTTTATCATCACTGTGGTGGGCGTAATTTCAGTTCATGTGCAGCACTCACACAGTGCGCACTCCTTGCAGACATCTGTAACTAGTGGCAGTTCACCAGCATATTTGAAGGGAGGAAAAAAGAGCATGGCCACACCAACCACATCACAGCATGTGTATGCATCAGATGACACTGTGGAACCTAATTCTATGTCAGCAGGAAATGCATGGCTGCTGTCGCTATTTCCAGTGCAAATATTTGTCCCACGGGTACAGAGAAGTCATTATGGCAACCACATAATCCAGGCAGCTTAGCGCTGGGCAACTGCAATTTTTATGAAGCAGCAGACTGCATTCAAAGCCAGGCAATGTCAGACTTGTCTGGGAAAATCGGTGCTTGTATACACAGGGGCCGGACCACTTCAAACCACAGTCACATTGGAACTCTGTCCACTCTTGTAGGGTGCATTTTCTGTGTAGTCGTTGCCACTGCAGGAATAATTTTCTTCCAACTGCACAAAGAGAAAATTGCAGCACTGTGCTCTGCAGTGCTTGGTGCAAAGGCAGAACAGCCATGAGCCTTCTCCTATCCACAATTCAGAAATCCGCCAATACATAGATGGCTCACAGTGGCATCCCTACAGGCAGCACACACCACCTATATGCCGCCACTTAGTTTGCAACACACTGAGGGTCTCCATGCCTTTATGTAAATGCTCAAATATACTACAGGACAGGATCTTTAGGGAATAAAATTTGTTTCACGGTCCTCACATCTATGCTGTGACAAAGCCAACTCCAACTGCACAGGTAGAAATTGCTGTGGAAAATTAAATTTTACAGTTCCATGTACCATATTTTCCATACAGTACTATAGTCTGCAGGATCTAATTTGGGCTGAAAAAGCCCCTCTCATTAAGCACCACGGCAAATTTTAGTTATAGGTACATTGGTACGTTGGAAGCCGTCAAGGGAGCATTTTCTCAAACAAATATTTCTAATTAGTTCATTACTAAAGGAAATGGAAGAAGTTGAAATGTTGCATTTTCACGCTGCCAGGAGGCGAGTGCTAAAAGCAACAGCACTCAACCCCTTTGCCTCCAAGTGATCTTCCTTCTTCATCTTCCCCCATGACGGAGCCAAGGGTTCACGTCACACTCGCATGACAAGCCCTGTCTTTTCTTTCATTTTTTCCTTCTCTTCCTTTTTTGCTGTGGGGCACACATCCAGGGATGGCATTTAACATTGTTTGGCTTACGAAAGTCACGTGCCATGGTTGGTGATATTGCAGGCAGCACGTTTTACATAGAGACATTTGTGCATGTAACCTTGACTCTGGCTGAAGCAGGGTTTCGTTGCGACCATGATGGCTTTTGTTTAAAATTTCAGCTGTTTTCCCACTGTGCATCATTTTGGTAATTTGGAGACAGGATTGTTAGTGTGTGATCTATGCATTGCACTTGTCGGTTTGCAACTTCCAATCTTGGTGAGACGCCTTTTCAAATAACAAAGTGCGACTGAACTTCCTGAAGGCATTTGCCTTCAGGAAGTTCAAGGGAAGCAGCCCACATCCGCATACCTTATTCACAGCTGTCAATTCTTTTTTTGCTGCTGCTCCGTATTAAAGATGGGAACCCAAGACTGTGGAAGTAGCGTGGGCTTGGTGGTCTGGAGCTTACCATTGGTTGTCGGATCGAACCGCTGGCACCAATTCTTAGAAACTGTGCACCCAGGTGCTCAGGATCGTGCCGCTGACTGCATTTTCCAGCGGCTCGTGAGTCCTCAGGGGGCCAGGCAGGAGATACGGCAACAATGCAACGAGTAACAATGAATGTTTACTTCACATTGTTACGGAGTGGTGAACTCTGCAAGTTTCCCGATGGAGAGCGACAGACATGCTAGTTTGATCAAAAACTGAAGGCTCAAGTCCATTGGCGAAGACGCCCTTTATAGTGTTTGGAATACCCTTGCTCAAAAGAAGGAGAGAGAAAACACTTTCCACGCTGGCGGCCGCCGCTCGATACATGGAAGTATTCAACAAATTTTCTATCCCCCCCTGGCTCAGCAGAAGGAAAGGCACTGACGTGCGCATACACACACACACACACACACACACACACACACACACACACACACACACAAACGCTGGCACCTTCCCTGCCGAGGAAGAAGAGAAAGTACGAATGCACACACGAAGCTTAACCGTCCCACTTGCTGAAGGGAGACAGCACTGTGGAAACTACGCAGACATCAGGGTGTTGTGCAAGCCGTGGGTAAGAAGGTGAAAATGCCTGTACAAATGATAAGGTCTTTTTGCTATTGGGGCCTCCTAGGCGTTTTCCAACGGTTGCAGGCGGCTCGGCGTATGTAAAAGGTCCAGCCTTTCACTGTTGCTTTGGCGCCGCGACACAAATCGTTGACCACACAGGCCAGTCATAATATCAGTTAGACTAGTTCTTGCGCACGCTCAAGGACACTGAGCTTGAACGACGCCGTGAATGCTCTATCTTTTCAGTGCTATTAGAACTGTTCTTGTATTTTCTGTGTATACGAAGTCGATTATAAATCTCTTGTGCATTTTGCAACGTGGCCTTAGATATCCAAGCACTGAAACGCAGCTACATGATCAGAGTGAGCAGCATTCACTTGCATATCGTGAGTTGCCAGAATAAATTGAAGATATTGTGCTGCGACTATCATTACTGCGTCATGAAGCAACCAGAAATGACAGTACCATGCTTCACAATGCGACTTTCATTTCTACCCTGGTGCGCTTGTACTTCTCTGGTCCCCTTTCCACTGTGTAGGGCTCCCAGAAAAGCTTTTCTCAGGACAGGGGACCATACTGTGAGCTCAACCAGGTGGCACCCATCACCACAACATTGCCCCAATCAGTCTCACCTTGTCATCTCTCGTCCTGTCCAGTGACGTCCTTCACATTTCAAGGATGAAGGTTTAGCACTGTGTTTCCGATGACACACTTTAGAGCTCTGGGACAGCGCTTCCGCTGCCAGGGGTAATGCTACAGAACAGCGATTCCACTGACCCCAAGCAGGTACGCCATGTTTGAAGAGACAAAGATAAAACCTTGTGCAGGCTGTCCGACATGCCTATACCTCTTTTTCTGCGCCTCTTTCTAAGCAACAATACTTTCACTGGTGAACAGGAAGGCAGCCTTTGTTTCTTTTTTTCATTATCGTTTCTCAGTTTTACAAGGCCACAAAGAAAAATAAAGAAAACAGGAAAGATTGCAAACCAGCCCTGCAATTTTCCTGAATTATTGGAAACGAATATGTGCGAACAGAGGATGCCAAATGAAATGAACAGCCAGGTGCAACAACAAGTGACATCATTCAGGTGGTGCAGGCGGTTTGGCGGGCCCATAAAATGCCTTAATAACGAGATTTATTTGAGCGTGAACATGGTGAGAAGGCTGCTTCTGTCTTGCAGTGGTGTAAAGACTCCTGCACGTCTGGAGGTTAAAATGCTCATCATTCTATCACACATGGAAGTATTCCGACTATTTAGTGGAGTCATGGGAAAGCCACTCAAGCCTACATTAGCAAAATGTGTGGTACTGATTACAGCGAACACACTCCCTCATATTCATGCAACCGAATACAAACATACTGAAACCTGAGGTGTACCTGACGAGTGTACCTGCCAACAGCCCATAGGACAGGAAAGGCAAATCCCTGTGCACGCATAGTGAATTCGTCACTGCTGTGCATGCTCATTTCGGCAAACTGGCATAACAGATGAATTGCGAGTGCAATATGTGACTGTAAAGCACGTGGCGCATCTTTGTCACCATAGCTTGAGCTTGGTGAGAATCAAGTGGTTTGATAAATGTACAACAGAGTCAGCAATGGTGGGACAGTTCTTAGAAACTTCACAGAATGCCCGTCTGCCTTTACAATGTAAAAAAAAATTGGCTTTGATCCAAGAGCCAGATCTTTTTGACTGGGCAACATTCATGCACCAGCTCTGTCAGTTTTTTGATGCTCCCACTACTTGTGCTGAGGTCGCGAGAAAAGCCCGGAGAGAGTATAAAATTCGAGAATCATGTACCTCTTACACATTGTGGATGTCCTTGCACTGTGCTAACGCATGAACACCACCACGTCTCAAAATGATCGAATGCGACATATTAAAGGCACAAACACTGTTACCTTATACGTCCTTGTGTTTTGATCGCACCGATGGTACGACCTGTTGGGAACTCGGCGCTGACGCCCGTGGTTGTACCTGGGTCGCAAGCCCCAAGGGTAGCGTTGGCCTGGCGGCCTGGGGTACAACTGGAAGCATCCGAAGGTCCCGGCAAAGCATGAGTCGACTGGTAACAACGAAACAACTTGTTTATTTTAACATCGCAAAGAGTTGGCGGTCAGGTTTGACCGAAGTAGAGAGACGGGAGAGCACTTTACTCAACAGAAGAAATCGGAGCCCTCCCTTTGGCGTCCGGGGCAGCTGTTTTTATACTCTCGCAGTTGAGGGCAAGAAGGAACCCCTCAAAAGACGAGCACGTGAATGTACAATGGGCTAATGGTGACGCACACTGTCGTAGCGATGCCGTAGCACCATGTCGAGCACGATCTCGTAGCACCCTGTCGTAGCGCTGCCGTAGCACCATGTCGAGCACGATCTCGTAGCACCCTGTTGTAGCGCTGCCGTAGCACCATGTCGAGCACGATCTCGTAGCACCCTATTGTAGCGCTGCCGGTCGGGCACAATGACTGTAATGAGAGGATGATCCCTGCTTTCGCATCGCCTGGTTCTGGCACAATGACTGGAATGCGAGGGTGATCCTTTGCGGTCGCATCGCCGCAGTCGCGCCTGGAAACACCTGCCGATGGGCGTTGCGGCGACGACGATCGGGCCAAAATGTCTGCCGCCCCGCCGCAGTCGCGCCGGCAAAACCACGTGTCGCAGGCGAAACGCAACAGACCGCCCCGCCGGGGGAAGGAGATCCCGATGGACAGGGGACTGCATCCGCTGTCCGGAGGGATGTCGCTCGATGATGCTCATAACCGAAGTCGGGCGTCCCTCGACGTTTCTTGAGCGCAGCGCACAGAGAAGGCCTCGTTCTCTCGTTCAGGTTCGCACGGGACACTGCAAAGTGACTTCGGGAGAGTTCACATTTTTGTTCTCGTTCCCGGCAAGCGTTAGAACTACGCTGAAACTCAACCGCTCAGTCAGCAAGCACGGCACAACCCTCACTAAGCCCTGCCAGGCTCTTTCCCCTTTTTATACCACTGCCTAGTTCCTTACAGTAGTCTAGCATCACTCAGAACGCGTCCACAAATTGAAAAATTGCACTAGAAAGCATATCATCACTTTGAAACACTAAACAAAAACAATATGTTAAAAAAAATCCTGCCTCAGGAAGAAAAACATCAGTAACAAACAATTTTGAGGCTGATTCCTACGTTAGGGGCTTCGACTTAAGCCATCGGCGTTACCGTTGAGACTCCCCTTTTTGTAACGCACCTCAAAGGAATATTGTTGTAAAGCGAGGCTCCAGCGCAGGAGGCGGCCATTTTTGGGAGAGATGGTCTGCAGCCATTGGAGAGGGCAGTGATCCGTCTCAATGATAAACCTTGAGCCGGCTAGATAGCATGACAATTTCTGAACGGCCCACACGAGACACGCACACTCTTTCTCGGTGGCGCTATACGCCTGCTCACGACTGGTCAGCTTACGACTAGCATACAGGACGGGGTGTTCTACTTCTCCATTTTCCCGTTGGCACAGTACAACGCCCATGCCTCGCTCACTAGCATCGCACTGAACAATGAACCCTTTTGTATAGTCTGGCGATCGTAGCACAGGCTGGCTTGTTAGGGCACTCTTTAGGGCGCTAAAAGCTCTTTCCTTTGTCTCGTCCCAGACGACTGTTTGAGGCTCTGACCTTCTTAGAGCATCCGTCAGGGGAGCCGCGATATCAGAGTACCTGGGGATGTACCTCTGATAGTAGCCGGCGACACCTAAGAACGACCGAATATCGGTCTTCGTGCGCGGTTGCGGAAAGTCTCGCACAGCGGCCACTTTTATTTCAGAGGGGCGGCGACGACCCTGACCAATCACGTGACCGAGGTAGACAACCTCGGCCTGGGCTAACTGGCACTTAGGAGCCTTGACTGTCAAGCCCGCTTCGCGCAGGCGGGTTAGCACTGCCCGCAAGTGTGCCATATGCTCAGACCAGGATGCGGAGAATATCGCTACGTCGTCTAGATACGGTAAAGCGAATTCTTGCTGTCCCCGCAACACTTTATCCATGAGGCTTGAAAAACAGTATGGCGCGTTCTTCAAACCAAAACTCAACACTTTAGGACGGAATGTTCCCATTGGTGAAATGAACGCCGCATACCTACTAGCCTCTTCTGTAAGTGGAACCTGCCAATAACCCCTGACAAGATCTAGGGTGGAAATAAACTGAGCGCTACTAACTTTCTCAAGGCGCTCCTCGATGTTAGGGATCGGATAAATTTGATCCTTAGTGATGGAATTAAGCCTGCGGTAGTCGACGCAAGGACGAGGTTCCTTGCCCGGTACCTCAACTAAAATCAAAGGGGAGGTATAATCACTCTCACCTGCCTCAATAACACCGAGCTGTAGCATTTTCTTTACCTCAGCCTCCATAATATCGCTCTGGCGGGGTGACACCCGATACGCCTTGGATCGTACTGGCTCTGTGGAGGTAAGTTCTATATCATGAGTAAGTACAGAAGTCCTACCAGGCCTCTCAGAGAACAGACCTTGAAACTCTTGTAATAGCTGGTGTAGTTCGGTTTTCGGCTCGGGCGACAGCGGTGCTTTACTGATAAGGTCACTAATGACTTAACCGGTGTCTTCCCTGTTCGTCACTGAGCCTAGTCCCGGAAGCTCGACCGGAAGCTCTTCAGGAACGTTTACCATCATGCACACCACTGCTTCCCTTTGTCTATAAGGTTTGAGCAGATTACAGTGGTAAACTTGCTGTGCTTTCCGCTTTCCTGGCAGACTTACCACGTAGTTAACGTCCGACAGTTTCTGAACAATTCGTGCTGGGCTCTCCCACTGCACGTCTAGTTTGTTGTTTAGCGATGTGCGCAATATCATGACCTCATCGCCCACCTCAAAACGACGGGCCCTGGCGGTCCGATCATAATAAACCTTGGCCCTCTGCTGGGCCTTTGCCATTGCTTCACCTGACAACTCCTGTGCCCTTCTTAAGCGTTCGAGGAGCTTAAGCACGTACTCCACCACGACTGGGTCGTCGCCCCTACCTTCCCATGATTCTCGAAGCATGCGAAGCGGAGATCGAAGCGAGCGACCGTACACCAGTTCAGCTGGCGAAAACCCCGTAGCCGCATGCGGCGCGGTCCTTAAAGCAAACATCACCCCAGGCAGACACAGCTCCCAGTCAGTTCGATGTTCAAAACACAACGCTCTCAACACGCGCTTCATGACGGAGTGGAGCTTCTCAACGGAATTCGACTGTGGGTGGTACACTGAGCTGTGTAACAGCTTTACCCCACACCTTTCGAGAAAAGTTGTCGTCAAAGCGCTAGTAAACACTGTGCCCTGATCTGATTGGATTTCCGCAGGGAAACCAACTCGCGCAAATATGGACAGTAGTGCATTAACTATCTCAACTGAGCTGAGTTCTTTAAGCGGCACTGCTTCAGGGAACTTTGTCGCTGGGCAGATCACAGTCAAAATGTGTCTGTACCCCGTGGCTGTTACCGGCAGAGGTCCCACAGTATCAATAACGAGCCGTCTAAAAGGCTCCGTAATGATAGGTACCAATTTCAACGGCGCCCTCGATTTGTCCCCTGGTTTGCCCACCCGCTGACAAGTGTCACATGTCCTCACGAAATGGTCTGCGTCCCGAAAACACCCTGGCCAATAGTACTCTTGCAAGAGACGGTCCTTAGTTTTCTTAACTCCAAGGTGTCCGGACCACGAACCCCCGTGTGACAAGCGCAACAGATCCTGACGATAGCATTGAGGCACGATCAGCTGATCGAACTCCACTCCTCTGCGGTCTAGATACTTCCGGTACAGGACTCCACCTCTTTCCACAAAACGCGCAGTTTTCCTGGCGATACCTTCTTTGACATTGCAGCGCACGTTTTCCAGGCTGCCATCCTTTTTTTGCTCGGCTATCAAAGCCGTCCGGCTGACTTTTAGCAACCTATCAAGTCCGTCTGACGTAGGCGCGATGAGCAAATCAGTAGATAGCTCTTCTAACTTTCCCGCGTCGGGCGTTTCCTCTCCAGTATCTGGCGCCTTTAACGTTACAGACTCAAGTTTATTCAGTTCGGGCGTGCTCGGAATATCAGCTTGCTGCGCCTCTGACCCTTTTTCGTTGTTTGATAACGTCGGCCCCGCAACTACCGCCTTTGCAGCGAGCTCCCGAACCTTCGATCTGGTTAAGGCCTGAACACTAGCTTCACCAAACAAAAGCCCCTTCTCGCGCAGGAGGTGATCGGACCTGTTTGAAAATAGGTACGGGTACTGGGGTGGCAGCATAGATGACACTGCCGCCTCCGTCTCAAGCGCTCCGAAAGGTCCTTCAATAAGCACCTTTGCTACTGGCAGACACACGCTATGAGCTTCCACGGCTTGCTTGATCCATGCGCACTCGCCCGTGAACATATGGGGTTCTACGTAAGACGGGTGAACTACATCCATCGTAGCTGCGGAATCGCGAAGCACTCGGCACTCTTTCCCGTTCACGAGGAGGTCTCGCATGTAAGGCTCGAGAAGCTTCATGTTCTCGTCAGTGCTGCCTATTGAAAAAAACACAACTTTTGGTGTTGTTTCCGGACACTGCGCCGAAAAGTGACCCGGCTTCTGGCACGTATAACAAACGCGCGCTTGCCTCATCTCGAACCGCTTTCTGCGTTCGGCTTCGGCTGCTGCCGTCTCCTTAGGTTCGGTCGCACTGCTTCCACTCGCATCCGCACTACGCGTGTTCCCCTTTGCTCTCATGGGTGTGAACTTCGGCCTCTCAAACTTCGAGCCAAATTCACCCTTTTGACCGTCCTTAGCTCCGCGAGCCCGACGCGTCACAAACTCCTCGGCTAGCTCAGCGGCTTTAGCCACCGTACAAACGTCTGGCCTATCCAAGACCCAGTATCGCACGTTCTCCGGTAACCGACTATAAACCTGTTCTAGCCCGAAACACTGCAGAACTTTATCGTGGTCACCAAACGCTCTCTCTTCTTTGAGCCACTCCTGCATGTTCGACATAAGCCTATACGCAAACTCTGTATATGACTCACTTCTGCCTTTCTCATTTTCCCGAAACTTCCGACGGAACGCCCCCGCAGACAGCCGGTACTTTTTTAGCAGACTCGATTTTACTTTGTCGAAATCCTCTGCCTCCTCTCTATCCAAGCGAGCGACTACGTCGGCCGCCTCGCCGGGTAACAAAGTGAGCAAGCGCTGTGGCCACGTTTCCCGAGAGAACCCCTGCTTCTCGCACGTTCGCTCAAAGTTAACCAGGAACAAACCAATGTCCTCTCCAAGCTTAAACGGCCGCATCAGGTCAGTCATTTTGAACAATACGCGTTCTCCTGCACCGTGTGCCTGACTTCCATTACGAGCGCGTTCCATCTCTACCTCAAGACGCTTCATTTCCAAAGCGTGTTGACGGTCACGCTCTTCTTTTTCTTTCTGCTCTTTAAGTTCGCGCTCCTGTTTCTCTTTTTGCTCTTTAAGTTCGCGCTCCTGTTTCTCTTTTTGCTCTTTAAGTTCGCGCTCCTGTTTCTCTTTTTGCTCTTTAAGTTCGCGCTCCTGTCTTTTTGACCTCTCCTCAATAGTCTCAAGGCATTCCGACAGCTCGTCATCCTCAGCCTCTAACTCAAGAATAGCCTTTAGCAGTTCTGGTTTTCTGAGTTTGTCCGAGACATCCAGACCCAACTCTCTTGCAAGCTCCAACAATTTCGGTTTGCGCAACGACTTCAAATCCATGGCTGCTCTGAATGCTGCTTTCTCTACTGCTTACTATTGTCTTGCCGCAACTAACCCGGCAGCAACGACAACCACAAATACCAGCTCTGTTTCTAACACTAACAAAAGCCTGGCAAAGCTCAGAAGAAGAAAGTCCCGCACTCACCAAACCTCGCAGGCAGGAATTCCGCGCAGTCGTTCCGCTGCAGGCAACCAGTCGTCACACAGGGCTCGTTGCACTGCTCCCGGATCGTCGTTGAGCTGCTCAGCATACAGTCAACTGCATCTCTTTGCTGCTTGCCTCCGTTGTCGCGATCCCACCGCTGCCACCAGATGTTTGGATCCGGAGGTGATCTCACCGCTGCCAACCAGATATTTTGATCGCACCGATGGTACGACCTGTTGGGAACTCGGCGCTGACGCCCGTGGTTGTACCTGGGTCGCAAGCCCCAAGGGTAGCGTTGGCCTGGCGGCCTGGGGTACAACTGGAAGCATCCGAAGGTCCCGGCAAAGCATGAGTCGACTGGTAACAACGAAACAACTTGTTTATTTTAACATCGCAAAGAGTTGGCGGTCAGGTTTGACCGAAGTAGAGAGACGGGAGAGCACTTTACTCAACAGAAGAAATCGGAGCCCTCCCTTTGGCGTCCGGGGGAGCTGTTTTTATACTCTCGCAGTTGAGGGCAAGAAGGAACCCCTCAAAAGACGAGCACGTGAATGTACAATGGGCTAATGGTGACGCACACTGTCGTAGCGATGCCGTAGCACCATGTCGAGCACGATCTCGTAGCACCCTGTCGTAGCGCTGCCGTAGCACCATGTCGAGCACGATCTCGTAGCACCCTGTTGTAGCGCTGCCGTAGCACCATGTCGAGCACGATCTCGTAGCACCCTATTGTAGCGCTGCCGGTCGGGCACAATGACTGTAATGAGAGGATGATCCCTGCTTTCGCATCGCCTGGTTCTGGCACAATGACTGGAATGCGAGGGTGATCCTTTGCGGTCGCATCGCCGCAGTCGCGCCTGGAAACACCTGCCGATGGGCGTTGCGGCGACGACGATCGGGCCAAAATGTCTGCCGCCCCGCCGCAGTCGCGCCGGCAAAACCACGTGTCGCAGGCGAAACGCAACACCTTGGTAAGCAGAACCCCAGCACCTCCACCACTTCTAAGGAACCGCTTTATTCTTGCCGAGCTAGAGCTATGGCGAGGAAGAAGCGACACACACTACGTACGGATGAGGAAGATGAAGGAAAGTCACATTGCGCTCACAATATCGTTAACGTGGTAGTTTCCCAAAGGAAGCGGTCACACCACTGCATATAAAGTGTATGCACAGGGATTCTCATATGTCTTCCCTGTCCAAGGGACTGGTGGCAAGCACCACAGAGCAGCACTGGTCAGGTGTATTCCAATTAAATTCTTAAGAATTGAGAAAAGGCCGATTCAACACAAAGCAACGATCTGACACCCTTGCCAACAAACCTGTTGCACTGGCATTAAGTTTCAGATATTTGCGGCCACACATAGGTAAACCAATGGGCAAGGTTCTGACCGTGTTGTAGTGAGTACTGCTCCAGGAGGGCACATGTAACCGGCAAACAAAGGCCTCAGGAGAGCATTAGAATATAATCAAGGAGGCGGCAGGGTACCCAAGGGCCAGCGGAGGGATCAAAACTGGAAGCAGGGCGGTCCTAAACTGGAAGCAGGTTATGTTGCTCCAACTCACGGACCACCCTGACTCCAGCCTTGTCCGCGAAAGCGGACAGCTGATCTTAAAATGCGTCAGAAAATTCGGAAAGTACGACTTACACACAGCCTACAGACATCATAGATATACTACTAGCACGCGCAGGCCTCGGCGAGCCCCAACCCATGGACCAGTCCACGTTCTAGCTCTGGTGTCCCCGTTATCGATTTGGTGTCCTGGAGACGCCGCCAATAATATGAAATAGTGACACGTTGTTACTAGTAAAAAACACGATTTAAGCCGCTAACGCTACGTTCAGCACTGCCGCGCCCAACAACTTCTACAACGCCTGTGAGAACTTCACCAAGCAATGGTTGTTCTTGGCAATACTAAGAACTTGTGAATTTTGTGTACCGGTCATGCTTAACTTTGTAGTGCACTGTGGCTTAGTGAAGCACTACGATTGCGTGTAGCATACGTACACATCTTACCTGATAGACGGTGAACAGGGTCTTGTACAAATATCCGCTGAAGAAGAAAAGACTACACCTTCACATGTGTTAAAACACATGCCAAACTTGAAAAAACAGACATACAATGAACCTCCACACGTTAAAATAGCAAAAGCATCACTTAAAAGGCGAAAACTATTGAAAACTTTGCAAGCGCCATGGCAAGCGCAAACCCGCCATTGCTGCTGATATTGATGTTGATGAGGCTGTCCCCTTGCGATCGAGTCGGCAAGCGCGTGGAAGCGCGTTTCCTTATTCTATGGAAGCGCAATTGGCGCAATGTAGCCAAAATAAATAAAGAAAACTGCATCAACTCCAAATACACACACGCAAAAGAAAATCGTCGGGATTCTCTATAACGACGTTTCCAACCCCTTGACCGATATTTCATACAGCTCGTTGCATTAATTAAAATACCTGCAGTGCATTGTTTTCATAACGCGCTAAAAAAAATTCTGCGCTCAAGCTTACCCGCACAAACACGCGGCGCAAATTCGTAGAACGCCACCAGTGCAGCCCCCCACGCCCCAAGAAAATATATGACTAGTCAATAATAATAGCATACAATAATAATGTGAGCGTCGGCGCAATCAATGGAGAATTCAATTTTATTTGTTATAGAAAATCAAACGCAATGCAGTAAACAATGGATAGAATTAGGCATATAGCTTCCTGGAGTCTAAAAAAAATCTCCCTTGAAACTTGACGTGGTGACGCGGCAAATTGTGAGTATATGATTGAAAATAATTGCTATAGTGTGTTCGTGTATGAGTAAGCTTCTCAAAAGGAGTTTCAAGTGTTTCCATGGTATGGTAAGCTTATATCTTGATTCCTCAAGTTTTTTTCATTCATATAGGTCACTTATGTTTAAAAAGCGAATTGTAAATTCCAATGGTTTTGTTTTTTACCGGGGGAACACAGAGTTGAGCCACTGTTTTGAAACGAACTTTTATTTAAAGTAGTTACAAGTAACACCGACACCCTCGCTCATGACAAAACAACTTTCACTCACTGTGTCCAGACACTTGGTTCAAGTTGCATGTAATGCTTCATCTCCAAGCTTTGCGTGGTTTCTTAAAGGCATTGTGAAATCTACACGGTGTTTTTATTTTGCACCTCCTCATCTCATAGCACAAGATCGGAAATGCGTGAACAAGAAGAATCAGGCCAGCACATATTCACAGAAATGAACTCTTCACAGTGGAGTTGACAAGTGCAAAAATTACAGCAGAAACTGCCAGTCACATGATATGAGCAAAACATAACTGTTCTTTTTGCGGGAAAGCCTCAGTCCCATGCCGACATTAACCCATATGGTGGTCATCACTGGCAATGTTTGAAAGATTTTCATAAAATAGAGACTGAATGTCTGGAGTATTTATCATAAGGGAAGTAGAAACTCGCACGTCTTCTAAACAGCTCTTTGCAGTGCTAAATGTATGCTGGCTATTGATAGTAATAAATAGTATGACTGTTACAACTGTTAAACAAGACAAAAGCTCACAGGAATATGAAGGCTTGAAGTGATAAACAGTGTTTGGAGGGAGAATGTAGCTGGAGTGAACCTTTTGACAAAGATTTGTCTTCGTCAGTGCCGCAATTAAGTTCGGCACAGCAATCTTTATGCACACTTAGCTCACTTTCCCACACCCTCAATGTAGGATGAAGAGGAGAATAAGATAGTGCGTAGAATGAAGTTGAAGTGTAGAAAAGAAATGGGGAGACAGTGAAAGAGAAGGTAGGAGCACTGTTGTAGATTACTCTTCCAAGGTTACTCTTCCAAAAGAAAAAAAGAAAAATATTGAATGTGTAAGGAAGCATTGCCAATTGTTATTATGCCTACTCAAGTAAGAGATGCACCATAAGGGATGCAATATAAAACTGATCTGATATATAGGGTGGCCTAAAGCTTTCTGCATAGTCTTTACAATCATTATGACACTGTCTGCTGCAGCTAAATATGCAGAAGTTTTAATTGAGTGCTCATGACCAGAGCAACTTATCCAGACTGCACGCAATACCATTGCATATGCCCTCTATTTTGGTAATCTGAAAAATAAAAGTTTATTCAAATGGGCAATAAGAACATCACATGGAACACAATATCTAGATCGAATTATGAGGCATGCCACAGTGCGGGACTCAGTATTATTTTTGACCACCTTGGGTTTTGTGATGTGCACTTAAATTCAACTATACAATTTTTTTTTCATTTCACCACCACTGAAATGCAGCCACCTTTGCTGGGATTGAACCCGCAAGCTCGAGCTCAGCAGTGCAACATCATAACTACTGCGCTACTGAGTGTTTACACAAATTTATAAGTAGCAAAACACATTGGAGGCTTTTGCACACTGAAGCACTACACACCATCCAATGCACTTCCTTACATCTATGTACAGACATACTTACCAGCGGTTCATATGACAAGCATGGAGGCGTGCTCTAACACACTACCATCCAACAGCTGCCACATACCAGAGATGACCACTGGGTTTGTACCTATTTTCATAGAACACTTACCAGCAGCTCATACAACAAGCATGGTGGCCTCTCTCGTGCTCTAACACACATACCATCCAGCTGTGACATATGGCTGCACACCACAGACAAAAACAGACGGGCTAATCATCAGAGACCACATGTCATGATTTGTTAACATGCGAGCCCTCAACCTGCTTCAATAAGGCATGACAGCACAGCACTACTGCACCACTTCTCTCTTCCTAACTGCACTGGAGGCTTGTTACCAGTAATCGTGCCCTGCTGACGTGGTTATCTCTTCAGTTTCTATGTTGCTGTCCCTAAGCTGTTATTTAAGGACTTCCTTTTGAGCTTCAGTGGGCCTTGAAAGGCTAGATGATGGCTGCCACAATCTAGGGCTTTTTGTAGAGTGAAATCTTAACAGGCGCACAACTTTTTTGTTGGCTGGTTTATTTGAATGGTCTGGCATCTTTCTTTTTGGGTCACTTTCACTTTCAACAAGCATGAAAACTGGCTCAAACAAATTGTTTGCCTTCTCAGCCACACCCTCAGAGACTTCACCATCTGATATTGCCTGTCTGACTGAGTCCATTTTTGCTCTTAAGAGTGCTGAGCTTGACACTGCTTTGGCTGCTTCCAGCTTTGTTATACTCTGTACAATGTGCAATGCCCGACTTGCCTCACATGCTTCTTCGGGTGAGCTCTCATGGGCCTTGTTGCTGCTAGTTGGATTAGCGATGACCACACAGTGAATGTGTTTGCACACTGTCAAGTGTATAAGATGGTCATAGCAAGTGCACATATAAGTATGCACACACACTGCGCATTCCTTGCACCTCAAAGGACAGCAAGCACCATCTCCCACTTTTGACACTTTATATGAGAGCCCTTTAATAGACTGAGATGGCACAGTCCATATGCCATCTTCATTTAATTTGGCACAAGCTGCCATTTCACTGCCAGACCTGTGGTTCTTCTGAATTCTGCTCAGCTTCTTACCTTTTGCGCCTTTCATCATCTGGATAGCCCTTTTCATTAAAAAATGATTTGTCAAGTCCATGAGGGCAGAAATTAGTTTGTCACCATGCTTATTCTGTTTTCTCTCCAGCATAGTATGCTTTAACGTCCTGTGCTTGCTCTCAACGTGCATGTTAGTGTTGACAGCTGCTCTAGTCCTAAAGCAATAGGCCCACTCTTGCGGCCTAACTGCATAGTGGTCATTGAAGTACTTCAGGAAGTCCCTCAGTTTTTCTTCCTCACTAGAAAGGAATTGCTTAAAATAATCTTCAAATGCCTTTTCCGCGAGGAACTCTAAGAGTAGCCACACACTATGGTAAACACGTGGCCTTAGCTGTTTCTCTACACACTCGAGTATCTTCTTACGCCAATTGTTATCCACATGCCAGGCACAGAGAAGTTTCTGTTGTGCAGCACCCATGACCATGGACCATGCTTTGTAGAATTGCGACGCATCATCAGATATCAATGTGTTAGCAGCCACTTTTTTGGCCATGGCTGACTCCAGATATTTGAAGAATGCTGTCAAAGTTTGCTCGTTCATCCGGTTGCAGATGAAATAAGCTATAGCTACACCTGATCCTACTTTATCTAGCACCAGAAGAGTGGTCAGCTCAAACTGGTACTCTGTAGTTCCATGTGTGGATTCAAGACATACAGTACCTGCAGGGCCCAATTTTTCTAGTAGCTCCTTCTGAGGCTCTGCCATCAGAACAAGAGCAAAGTCTGCTGAAGGAAATGTACCACTTGGGTCCACTGCACTTTGTGCCTTGTACAGGCGGACAAGTGTTTCACCTTTTTCTTTCATCACAAGCACCCACGTGTCTACACTGATAGCGTCATTAGCGTGACAATGTTATGGAGCAGCAATGTTAAACTGCTGTTTGATGTTATGCAGGGTTGAGCACTCTGCCAAGTGCACTGGCCTCAGCTTGGATGCCACAGATGTTCTTACTCGCTTTAGAATGGTTTTCATGGGCACACCCCTTTCTAGGTTCTCTGCTACGCTGGCCTTTTCCTTGTCACTCATTCTCAAGTGCTGAATTTCTGGCTTATGACCATAATGGTTTCTTTGATACCTGACTTTTATGGTGGTGCCTTCAGGTGTCGGACTCTGAGTATTGTCCATTGTGACGGTAATAAATGAAAGACATATCTTACCAGACCTACAGCTCCCCTGACTTTTCTCCCGACGGTCACTATGATCTTCCTTTTTCCTTGCCTCGCCTGATCTATTACAGTAATAGTGGATCCTTGTTTCTCCACTGGCCAGCTTTTTGGGGTCCCTGGGCAAAATGAACCAGCAGTTTTGGCTACCCTCTTCTTCTGCTTTCCATTCATGAAATTCTGTAATAAAAGCACAAAATAGCATTAGATAGTGACAAGTACTATTGGGAGAGAGATGAAAACAAAAATAATCACTCTGAAGGCTTTCGACACGGGCTAATGTAGCATTTATTTTACTCCCTCACCTTCAACTCGACTGTGTCATGAGGTTACCCTTGATACTGCTCAAATTTCTGTTAAAATTGAATTTCGAATATGCAATGCACCATAACTTCAAAAAATTTATCATATTAGTTTTGTTTTAATAAGAAAGAAATATGAAACTTAAGCATGATCTATGCTCACTCCTTCCTCAATATTGAATCAGACTGTACATTCACAGCAATGCTGTTACAATAAGACAAAGACGAACTGAGAGCACGTGGTGCAAGCTACGCCCCAGAACAGTGTGAATCCCTTCCCTCAGTTTCTTCTTGAAAAGCTCCTTCTTTTCAAGAAGAGCTTGATTTTTTACTGTACATAGGGGCTTGGCGAGGGAGTGTTCCATCGTCACGCGGTTATGATCTGGCTTGGGCATGCGCCTGGTTCGAAGAGGCAGCATTATGTGCCATTTCAATAAACCAGTTGCTAGTCTGCGTTCTTCCTGTCTTCTTGTACGTTGGTGTTTTTTCCCAAGCGCAGTTTACGTTCACAAAATGATGTCTTACCAAGTAGCCTCCTAACACACTCTTCTTAAAGAAAAAAGGATTGCGCGTGCGTCAAATTTCGCTCTACTTTATGAAATCTACAACCAGAGTCCTTCAATTGAAGGACTGTGGTACTACTAAAGAATTTTCCCAAAGTACGCCGGGAGACCAAGCCGCTGACAGCCGCAATTGCAAGTGTGGTCCTGGACCTACGTCGGCCTGCATTCGGACCTATTGCGGCCTGCACTGAGGCGAAGACTACACCAGGCACGCACGTAGCGCAGAGCAACGTCAGAACGCAGAGCAAATTCCTCCTCTCGTTTAAGTAAAAAAAAGGGGGGGAGGGGGTTGCGCGAGCGTCACATTTCGCTCTATGCTATGAAATGTACTGCTAAAGAGCTTGCCCACAATACGCTGGGAAACCATCCCGGCGACATCCGCAAATTCATGTATGGTCCCGGTTCTGTGTCTCTGCCGCATTGCAACGTGCACTGAGGCGAAGACTAGGCCACGCAGGCATGTGGCACAGAGCAACGTATGAACTGTTGCAATCTCAGTGCTGACGCCCGTTATTGCAAATGGGTCGCAAGCCCCAAGGGTAGCGTTGGCCTGGCGGCCTGGGGCACAACTGGAAGCATCCGAAGGTCCCGGCAAAGCATGAGTCGACTGGTAACAGAACAACTTGTTTATTCTAGCATCGCAAAAGAGCGGGCGGTCAGGTCGACCGAAGTGGAGAGACGGGAGAGCACGTTACTCAACAGAAGAAATCGGAGCCTCTCTCTTGGCGTCCGGGGGCAGCTGCTTTTATACTCTCGCAGTTGAGGGCAAGAAGGAACGCCTCGATAGACGCGCACGTGACGGCGCCGCTCGGGCACGTTGAGACGAGTAGGTGACGCATCCGCCGGGTCGGCGCCGCTCAGACCTCCTCGCTTCACAGTTGGGGGAGCTCCTCTCCCCGGCTGCCCGCTTCGACAAGCGTGGGCACCAACATGCACACACACACACGCGCGCACACGAAGACACGTGGCATTGGAACATGCCTGGACGCGCTTGGCGGGGAGGCGTAGCGGCGGCGCCGAACGGGCCAAAATGTCCGCCGCTTTGAACGAAGCCCCGGCGTCCGTTGCATCCGCGCCGGCTATACCGCGCGTCGTAGGCGAAACGTAAGAGACCGCCCCGCCGGGGGAAGGAGATCCCGATGGTCAGGGGACTGCACCCGCTGTCCGGAGGGATGTCGCTCGATGATGCTCATAACCGAAGTCGGGCGTCCTTCGGCGTTTCTTGAGCGCAGCGCACAGAGAAGGCCTCGTTCTCTCGTTCAGGTTCACACAGGACACTGCAAAGTGACTTCGAGAGAGTTGACATTTTTGTTCTCTTTCCCGGCAAGCGTTAGAACTACGCCGAAACTCAACCGCTCAGTCTGCAAGCACGAAACAACCTTCACCAAGTCCTGCCAAGCTCTTTCTCCTTTTATACCACTGCCTAGTTCCTTACAGTAGTCTAGCAGCACTCAGAACGCGTCCACAAATTGGAAAATTGCACCAGAAAGCACGTCATGACTTTGAAACCCTAAACAAAAGCAATATGCTAAATATCCTGCCTCAGGAAGAAAAACATCAGTAACAAACAACTCTGAGGCTGATTCCTACGTTAGGGGCTTCGACTTAAGCCATCGGCGTTACCGTTGAGACTCCCCTTTTTGTAACGCACCTCAAAAGAATATTGTTGCAAAGCGAGGCTCCAGCGCAGGAGGCGGCCATTTGTGGAAGAGATGTTCTGCAGCCATTGGAGAGGGCAGTGATCCGTCTTGAAGCATGCGAAGCGGAGATCGCAGCGAGCGACCATACACTAGCTCAGCTGGCGAAAACCCCGTAGCTGCATGCCGCGCGGTCCTCAATGCAAACATCACCCCAGGCAGACACAGCTCCCAGTCAGTTTGTTGTTCAAACCATAATGCTCTAAACACGCGCTTCCTGACGGAGTGGAGCTTCTCAACGGAATTCGACTGTGGGTGGTACACTGAGCTGTGTAATAGCTTTACCCCACACCTTTCGAGAAAAGTTGTCGTCAAAGCGCTAGTAAACACTGTGCCCTGATCTGATTGGATTTCCGCAGGAAAACCAACTCGCGCTAATATGGACAGTAGTGCATTGACTATCTCAACTGAGCTGAGTTCTTTAAGCGGCACTGCTTCAGGGAACTCTGTCGCTGGGCAGATCACAGTCAAAATGTGTCTGTACCCCGTGGCTGTTACCGGCAGAGGACCCACTGTATCAATAACGAGCCGTCTAAAAGGCTCCGTAATGATAGGTACCAATCTCAACGGCGCCCTCGATTTGTCCCCTGGTTTGCCCACCCGCTGACGGGTGTCACATGTCCTCACAAAGTGGTCTGCGTCCCGAAAACACCCTGTCCAATAGTACTCTTGCAAGAGACGGTCCTTAGTTTTCTTAACTCCTAGGTGTCCGGACCACGAACCCCCGTGCGACAAGCGCCACAGATCCTGACGATAGCATTGAGGCACGATCAGCTGATCGAACTCCACTCCCCTGCGGTCTAGATACTTCCGGTACAGGACTCCACCTCTTTCCACAAAACGCGCATTTTTCCTGGCGATACCTTCCTTGACATTGCAGCGCACGTTTTCTAGGATGCCATCCTTCTTTTGCTCGGCTATCAAAGCCGACCGGCTGACTTTTAGCAACCTATTAAGTCCGTCTGACGTAGGCGCGATGAGCAAATCTGCAGATAGCTCTTCTAACTTTCCCGTGTCGGGCATTTCCTCTCCAGTATCTGGTGCCTTTAACGCTACAGGCTCAATTTTATTCAGTTCGGGCGTGCTCTGAATGTCAGCTTGCTGCGCCTCTGACCCTTTCTCATTGTTCGACAACGTCGGCCCCGCAACTACCGCCTTTGCAGCGAGCTCCCGAACCTTCGATCTGGTTAAGGCCTGAACGCTAGCCTCACCAAACAAAAGCCCCTTCTCGCGCAGGAGGTGATCGGACCTGTTCGAAAATAGGTACGGGTACTGGGGGGCAGCATAGATGACACTGCGGCCTCCGTCTCAAGCGCTCCGAAAGGTCCTTCAATAAGCACTTTTGCTACGGGCAGACACACGCTATGAGCTTCCACGGCTTGCTTGATCCATGCGCACTCGCCCGTGAACATATCGGGTTCTACGTAAGAGGGGTGAACTACATCCATCGTAGCTGCGGAATCGCGAAGCACTCGGCACTCTTTCCCGTTCACGAGGAGGTCTCGCATGTAAGGCTCGAGAAGCTTCATGTTCTCGTCAGTGCTGCATAATGACAAAAACACGACTTTTGTTTTTGTTTCCGGACACTGCGCCGAAAAGTGACCCGGCTTCTGGCACGTATAACAAACGCGCGCTTGCCTCGTCTCGAACCGCTTTCTGCGTTCGGCTTCGGCTGCCGCCGTCTCCTTACGTTCGGTCGGACTGCTTTCACTCGCATCCGCACTACGTGTGTCGCCCCTTGCTCTCATGGGTGTGAACTTTGGCCTCTCAAACTTGGAGCCAAATTCACCCTTTTGACCGTCCTTAGCTCCGCGAGCCCGACGCGTCACAAACTCCTCGGCTAGCTCAGCGGCTCTAGCCACCGTACTAACGTCTGGCCTATCCAAGACCCAGTACCGCACGTTCTCAGGTAACCGACTATAGAACTGTTCCAGCCCGAAACACTGCAGAACTTTCTCGTGGTCACCAAACGCTTTCTCTTCTTTGAGCCACTCCTGCATGTTTGACATAAGCCTGTAGGCAAACTCTGTACACAGTGGCGCAGCAACAGGGGGGGCCGGGGGGCCATGGGCCCCGGGTGCAAGCGGCCAGAGAGGAGGGGGGGAGGGTGTCATATGCGTCTGAAGACACCCCTCTTTCCGCCAGCTACACCCGGGGAGGGGGGTGACAGAAGACCTATGGGCCCCGGGTGCCAGACGACCTAGCTACGCCACTGTCTGTATATGACTCACTTCTGCCTTTCTCATTTTCCCGAAACTTCCGACGGAAAGCCTCCGCTGACAGCCTGTACTTTTTTAGCAGACTCGATTTCACTTTGTCGAAATCCTCTGCCTCCTCTCTCTTCAAGCGAGCGACTACGTCGGCCGCCTCGCCGGGTAACAAAGTGAGCAAGCGCTGTGGCCACGTTTCCCGAGAGAACCCCTGCTTCTCGCACGTTCGCTCAAAGTTAACCAGGAACAAACCAATGTCCTCTCCAAGCTTAAACGGCCGCATCAGGTCAGTCATTTTGAACAATACTCGTTCTCCTGCACCGTGTGCCTGACTTCCATTACGAGCGCGTTCCATCTCTACCTCGAGACGCTTCATTTCCAAAGCGTGGTCGCGCTCTTCTTTCTCTTTTCGTTCTTTTCGTTCGCGCTCATCTTGCTCTTTCTGTTCTTTTCGTTCGCGCTCCTGTTTCTCTTTTTGCTCTTTAAGTTCGCGCTCCTGTTTCTCTTTTTGCTCTTTTCGTTCGCGCTCCTGTCTTTTTGCCGTCTCCCTCTCCTCAATGGTCTCAAGGCATTCCGACAGCTCGTCATCCTCAGCTTCTAACTCAAGAATAGCCCTTAGCAGTTCTGGTTTTCTGAGTTTGTCTGAGACATCCAGACCCAACTCTCTTGCAAGCTCCAGCAATTTCGGTTTGCGCAACGACTTCAAATCCATGGCTGCTCTGAATGCTGCTTTCTCTACTGCGTACTATTGTCTTGCCGCAAACTAACCCGGCAGCAACGACAACCACAATTACCAGCTCTGTTTCTGACACTAACAAAAGCCTGGCAAAACTCAGAAGAAAGTCCCGCACTCACCAAACCTCGCAGCCAAGAATTCAGCGCAGTCGTTCCGCTGCAGGCAACCAGTCATCACACAGGGCTCGTTGCACTGCTCCCGGATGGTCGTTGTGCTGCTCAGCATACAGTCAACTGCATATCTTCGCTGCTGGCCTCCGTTGTCGCGATCTCACCGCTGGCAGACAGTTGTTGTAATCGCACCGCTGGCACGAGTTGTTGGAATCTCAGTGCTGACGCCCGTTATTGCAAATGGGTCGCAAGCCCCAAGGGTAGCGTTGGCCTGGCGGCCTGGGGCACAACTGGAAGCATCCGAAGGTCCCGGCAAAGCATGAGTCGACTGGTAACAGAAAAACTTGTTTATTCTAGCATCGCAAAAGAGTGGGCGGTCAGGTCGACCGAAGTGGAGAGACGGGAGAGCACGTTACTCAACAGAAGAAATCGGAGCCTCTCTCTTGGCGTCCGGGGGCAGCTGCTTTTATACTCTCGCAGTTGAGGGCAAGAAGGAACGCCTCGATAGACGCGCACGTGACGGCGCCGCTCGGGCACGTTGAGACGAGTAGGTGACGCATCCGCCGGGCCGGCGCCGGTCAGACCTCCTAGCTTCACAGTTGGGGGAACTCCTCTCCCCTGCTGCCGCGCTTCAACAATCGTGGGCACCAACATGCACACACACACACACGCGCACACGAAGACACGTGGCATTGGAACGTGCCTGGACGCGCTTGGCGGGGAGGCGTAGCGGCGGCGCCGAACGGGCCAAAATGTCCGCCGCTTTGAACGAAGCCCCGGCGTCCGTTGCATCCGCGCCGGCTATACCGCGCGTCCTAGGCGAAACGTAACAGAACGCAGAACAGCTTACTCCTGTCGCTTAAAAAAATAAGAAGATGTACAAACGTCAAATTTCACTCCAGTTGCTGCGCAGGATAGCAGACAATGCCAAACGTATGTCATGTAGCGCATCGCTGGGAGCGCGCGCACATGACTATACTATAGATGGATAAACAAACAAATTATATTTAACGAAGACACAAACTTCAATATACCCCAAGGAAATAAATTAGGCACCTGCGCAAAAGCTGCTCTTCGCGAAACAGATGGAGGAAGAGAAAACAAAGGCCCGCAAAGCATAAACAACTGCCTTTTTGCAAGCACACTGCGCAACAAGAAATTAAAAAAAGTCCAAGATATAATATTGCGTTTAAACGTCATTTGCTCACGATGACTGAGAATAAATTTAATAAAACTGTTCCTCACTCTAATGCACGTCAGCCTCGAAGTTGTGCGCAGCGATCTGGTGCACCGAATACTTCTCCATTGTAGGCAGGGAAGTGCCACATACGTCGCATTTCATCAATTTCTTGACATCCACGGCCATTTTGTGAACGTTCCTGATGTGTTGCAGCATGTTCTTCGTCTGTATGAATAGTTTGTTGCAAAATTCGCAGCGACGATCGTCATCGTCGATGGCAGCTCGATCACAGACGCGCGCCATTCCGAAGCGGAGTAGGCGGCGTTTGGAAGCACGTGGTTTCTGTGTCATTGCACGCACTACAGCAATACAGGGAAGAAACCTCCCCAATCACGTGACACACTAGGTATTCAGTGGCCCCATAGGGACAGTTGGAAACCAACTTAGGGAACCAACATCCGGGAACGCAGGGTCACGTGGATGCTGCCTTCTATTGTTCACCGGCCTCAGCCGGCCTGCGGGGAGACGCATGTGTTTAAGGGGCTTTAGGTGCGGGTGATCGAGGGCGCTATAAGAAAGCGGCGGTGGCGCGTGGATGGAGGGGCTTTACGCCAAACAAGGGTAGTTTGAGATGGAGAATGCGTATTTCAGCGGCGCATGTAAACAAGCGTATCGCATCAGGAATTATGGAAAGCATTCGCTGCGGGATTACAACCGGCCAACCAACCAGCGGCGCGGCCGGCGCGGCCGTATGGCAGCGGAAGCCTGTTTACCGGAAGTAGGGGGCTCATTTTCAAATGTTACACCAGACGGCGCTAGCTTGCTAACCAGTGAGATGCGCATACATGTAAACCATAGAGTTACTATACTGACTCTAGAGGACAAGCTAGCGTGCGTCTAATTATCGTACAAAAATCTCTCACGTGACCTGATCCTAGGTGCTTAGGTACAGGATCGCTTAGCGACTTTTGAGAAGGCATGATGGTTGCGCCGAGCGACGCCGTGGCGTGTTCGTTCTGGGCGTGATCATTCACCGGTTCGCGTGGTCCGCGCGTTGTTCAACGTTGCTTATGTGATTGTGCTTGCGTTGCTTGTGTGTTGGTTGTAGGTACTTAGCGGGAAAGCCGCGAGTAGTGGTGATGCGACAGTGCCGCTTTCGCCATCTTTGCTTTCGCCTCGGTGAGCTCTGGCAGTACAGAATCTGCGTTGTGTGACCCGTGCTTCCTTGACAATTGAAATGTCGAAGTGGCCTAGCGCCTCGGCAGCGAAGTTCTGCGAACCGCGATGCCGTGGCGTGCGTTGAATCTCCGGCACACGCCGACCGCTGGTCGTGTATCTCCGCAGTGGGTTCAGTATTTGTTGGCTAAAAGTCGCGCAGTAGTAGTGGTGTGGCATGTCGGCTTTAAGTCTCGGTGAACTCTGGTGGTGTGAGATCCGTATTTCTGAAGAATTCATTGGTGCTTACGATTGAAATATTCAAGTGGCGTAGCGCCTCGGCAATGCAATTTGCGAACCGGCGCTGTGCAGCAGCGTCGTCGTGTTCGCCCCTTTTCGGCAGCGTCATCACATCGCACATGCACCTTTACTTGACGGGACTCGTAGGCGGAGGTATTGCACGTGTTTTTCGCCACGACTTACGTTAGTAATATAATGCTTAAGGTGGTGTTTGCTCACAACTTTTCACGCGTCCTTGAAATAAGGCAGCGCATGTTTTCAATCGTGTTCAGCGCTAGTGCACTATCCGTGACTTCATGTGATTTACTTTTATCGTGGGCTTTACGACAATTATCGCGTAGTGCTGTGAACATAACGGAGCTTTAGTGGTGTCATATGATCTGCCAGAATTCCACGAAATGCAGAGTAGATGTTTAATATTATTCGTACTAAGGGCGCGATAAGCACAGTGAGGTGGAGCTTAATACTGTGCCCTGTAATGTTCAGCTGCATTTGTGCCCGTTTTTCGCGCTCTTAGATTTAGCAATGGGACGCAGGGTTCGGTGCAAAGTTGGGACGAATGAATGTGTATATACGTCTGCAATAACTTCACCGCAACACATTTGTTACCCTGAACATACTGCCCCGCCCGCTTTACTATAATCTCAGGTGCTCTCGAACTCTCTATTTGCCGGTATTCTTATTTTCACGTGCTGAATGGTCCTACCGCAATACATATATATAGTGAGGTGAAGCTGATCAATGTTGCCAAATGCTTTGACAGTGTCAGATCTAACAGTTACAGAATGACATGGCCAATACAACAGCTCACACCTTCACTTTAACAATTCAATTAGGACTGTCAAACTAATCTTACAGCACAGAAAAGCAACGTAAACACCTCAAGAGTTGATTAGCAAGTAATACTGGAAAGTTCAAATCTAGTGACCAAGGGTGTGGTGAAGTGCTTTAAACATTCAACCAACACACCTTAAGTGCTTAAAAATTTCTAGCATATTGATGCAGGCTGATCAGACTTTGATATTGGTTGTTTTACAATGAAAATAATAGTACTGCATAAGAGGATGCAAGCGACTCGTGTGCTGCTTGGTTATGATAACCACATGGGTGCCAGAAATACCTAAACATGGTGCTTGTTTACACATGCTGCTTGCGTCCACTAATCTAAAGCTCTCTAATGTCAGCAGTATAAAGAGAGGCTGTAAAAATATGGCTTTGAATTTCGCAACTCCAATTTTGTTTCTTCTGTACTTGTACAACCTATGGTTTCGTGACAGCATCTGCCTAGCTCATTGCCACATTTTGCGACAAAAGCAGTGATGATTCAGTCAGAGTTGCCTGTCCTAATATTACTCCAATAATTCTTTAAACAGTTCATTTTTTAAGCACGAAGCATGTCATGCCCAACTAGAAAATTAACCACGCAATAATCTACTAGAAGTGGCTAAAAAATCAGCAGTCTTCTGAAGTCAGCTTGATTTGCAGCTGCTAAAATTGGCTATTATTTAATTAGGGCAAGGAAGAAACGGCTTGAATAAACATATGTCTCATCAGAAAGTTGCGGTGGTGTGCTGCTGGCTAAAAGCCGTTTTGGCATTGGTCTACCTCTGTCCCAAAACCAGGCACCACAGCCAAGGCGACTTCACTTGGCTTTGACAGCTTCAAATTCGCTTTCACAAGCACGTAATACTCAGTCGAGGTGAGCTCAATGCACATCACCCACACTGGGGATGCAAAGACATACGGCCAAGAGGATGCCACCTTGACGAAGCAGACACCACAGACCTCGAATTAACAAATGACACCAACTATTCCAACTGGTATACCCTCCATTCAAACCAGAAGGGCAGTACACTTACCTAGCATGGGCAACTAGGGCCTTCATCCAGAGTGTCAATGCGACTCTGCCCCAAGAGGCAGCGACCATTATGTGATATAATACTTGATGTAGGGGTGAAAATGTGCCACATTCACAAAATCGGGGTTTCAGGCTGGGACCATTTCCATGATGCACTTGAGTGTGCAGAATGTGAAGGTGTTGAAGAATCGCTAGCAACACGCATCCTTTACACACTGCAAAGAGCGACATGCTAACTAGAGCTTACTGGGTGCGTCATTTAAACATATAGGCCTCAGTGGGCTGTAACACATTCTTGGCTATAACAGGATGCACCAAATACTGTAATACTATTGAAAACATGCTGCTCAATTTTCAGTGCACATCTGAGAAACTTGAGAAACAAGCTGCAGATGTTTTTCCCGACCACCTCACAGTGACTGACCGTCACCTGAGTTGTACGCACCTTAATGACCACTTGCCAAGGAAGGAATGAAAAGCCTCTATATACGATGGCAGAACCTGTTGTTGCTCTCGACCATGTCAACACTTAAAGTGCACATGGCAAAGATGGAGTAATTTTTCAGATATTGAGGAATCTTGCCGAAACAAGGAAGCAAGCACTATTGCTTGTAATCAATGAAATCTGGAATATTGGAATTCCCCACAGAGGGGAAACACTTGGTCATGATGCCACTACCGAAACCAGGGAAGAAACCTGACACCATAGACAACCTTTGATCAGTCTCACTCACATTGACAGTGTGCATATTGACTGAAGGAATGTGCCTCGCGAGGCTGAACCAGCATCTGGGAAAGACAAGACAATTTCCACCTGTGCCATATTGGTTTCTGACCTAAGCCTCTTTCTGCATCATCATCATCAGCCTGGTTACGCCCACTGCAGGGCAAAGGCCTCTCCCATACTTCTCCAACAACCCCGGTCATGTACTAATTGTGGCCATGCCGTCCCTGCAAACTTCTTAATCTCATCCGCCCACCTAACTTTCTGCCGCCCCCTGCTACGCTTCCCTTCCCTTGGGATCCAGTCCGTAACCCTTAATGACCATCGGTTATCTTCCCTCCTCATTACATGTCCTGCCCATGCCCATTTCTTTTTCTTGAACTGCATCAAACCATCGCCAATGCCAGCCACTTTGGAGGAAAGATGTATGGGTTCTTAGTCACAGTCCAACCAAGAAGGATGTTGAGCACAGTCTGCAATGAGGAGGTACTGGTGGCCTTACGTGAAGCCTGCCCAGGCATTAGTGTTGCGAAAGCCTCTTATGCAACCATATGTTTGAATATGAAGTTATAGTAAACAGCCAAAGACTTTTACCAACTGCACAGGTGGAAATGCAGGTAAAACCCGGACCAGCACACTTGGTTGCAGGAGTGATTCGCTGATGAGGTAAGAAGATGACTTAACAGCTGGTGATAAGGTACACCGAATGCAGGTATGCGCAGTATGTATACATACTGTTAGGCTGAAACAGATTAATTTTCTCCAAAGCAATATCAAAAGCTTAATTTTGTTTAGGATGCCACTCATGTGCTTTACCTAAGCGTGGAAATCATCATCATCAGTCTGGTTACACCCACTGCAGCGCAAAGGCCTCTCCCATACTTCTCCAACTACCCCGGTCATGTACTAATTGTGGCCATGTTGTCCCTGCAAATTTCTTAACCTCATCCGCCCACCCAACTTTCTGCCGCCCTCTGCTACGCTTCCCTTCCTAGTAGTGTGGACAGGGTTATATACAGCGGCATAGGCAAATGATACAACTAGATACAGCTGTTATGCGTAATATTTTTTTCTGGACTAAATTCTTGCTCCTTGAACTCATTCGAGATCATTAACTGTAGCACCAAAGTAGTGGAACCGAACAAAGGCATGTAGCGTGCACATCTCAATTCTTCTTATGCCAGTCTTTTTTACACCAATAGCTGCTATGGGCCAACTCCCCTGGTTCTGATGTCTACTGGTGTTGTCAGTCTAATTCCCAAATTTATTGCTAGAATATTGCAGATAAAGTTCTCATTGTGATGTGTGGATTCAAACATATGATCAAAAGATCGGCAGTCCACAATCCTACATTTCAGCCACTCTGCTGAAGGTACAGTCGTGGCGAATACTGATCCTGGAGAGCGATCTAGCCAACAGGTGCCATGATTGGCTAACACCTGTTCAATGTCTGCGTGCTGTATATAGAGCTGGCGTCCACGCCTTCAAAGTCTTACTCATCACTTTCCCCACTTGTGAAGGCAGTACTAAGTTAATTTTTCTTCTTACATGCAATGACAGTGATTGGGTGCATCTGCTTTATTAATCTTCTAGCGCTTGGCTTCTCAGATTTACTGGATGGGGCTGGTTGATGGGGCAGAGCGCGAGACCTAGCAATGGGTAGCTCAAATATAGATTTGAGAAAACCAAATTAATTCAGCAGTAAGAAGCTAAAGGGTTGTTTTTCTGGAGACCAGTGACCAAGTCTGGATGTGAAAGAGGAGGAAGAAAACTAGTCTTTCCACTTCAACACTGGGAGGCACAACTCCCACTTATTTTACTTCTTTAAAGGAGATTACTGACTTGCACTGCAAGTGTTCACTTCAACAAACACCGAATGAAGCAAGCTTCCTGCGCATATTTCACCATTTATTGCATCACTTTCACAGTATGAGTGAAACTCCAATTTTCTTTATGCCACAACTTGCCCAATCTTGTGTTTTGCAGTAGGATGTTAGCAGTGCTATTAAGGCATTTACATATTCGTGAATAGTAGTAGAGAAAAAAAAGTAAGAAAACAGTGGCTTTTTGTGCATCGACTATGCATGCACCTGGTGCTATCATGTCGATTTTTTCAGCTATCTGCTAAACCATTCTAAACAAGAAAAGCTCATACGCAATTATTGTGCAGAGTCAGACAACTAAACGAGTATCCTTGGTAAGCAAGGTTTATTTATTTGGCGACATTTTCTGTGGCCCTGCTATTGGGCTTTCTTTTCATCCTTTTCCGCTGTGCAGATTCATTAAGAAGTGACAAGACAGTTTGACAATTTTAATAATTGAAAGACTTAGCGAAACCTTTTTTGGGTCGTTTTTTCTCGCTTTCAGACTCTGCACATTGCCTTTTAAGGCATGTTTTAAGTGTCTTTTTTTATGGAGAGGGCATGTTAACATCTTTTACACCATGTAAATTATGTGGTGCCATAGTGTGTTCTTGGATGGAGTCTTGCCCTTTCATTCAGTACAATATAATGTCGTTTTTTGTGTCGTAGGCCGTTTTACATTTGAGTACGAGTGTAGCATTTCGCTAAGTTTTGCCTCTGTCACCCAAGCTTGCAAGTTTGCTACCCACTGCTGCTGACATGTGACACACACGACTTTTGTTCAATAAAAGGAAGTCTGTCACTTATCCTGTGCACTGGTTGTCTTTTTGAATTACAATTTCTTGCCTATATTAGTTCTTTTGTTGTATCTCAGATTAGGAATGGCTATCACAGTTGACATCATTTAACCATATTGCACACAATGTGGATGATATGTACTTGCAATATATGGCCACCATAAATAGAAGTTAATTCAAGAATAGTGCCTTTGCATGGTGGGGCAGCCATGAATTGTAGCTATAAGTTACCAGCACTGCAAGTAGCACTGTTTGTGCAGAATATAGCTCAACTCTACTACTTTCAAACATCATTGTTTTTATCTGCATTTGTATAGCTCCAGTTCCTGTGAACAATACGCATCTGGCGGAAGAGTGGCTTGCACCTGCAGTGGGGCCCAATGAATAGCCAAATTTCTGCCCGTTTTCATGTTATGAGCATATTAGTTGCGGCAGTCGTTCTTATAGTAGCCTGTTTGCCCAGTGTAGAAGCCACTGCGGGTTTCAGGATCTTGTAAACATATTCAGCTTTGCAGGGGACACAGCATCTGGCACATAGTTTGTCACAGGCCATGTTTTTGAGGCAAGTTGGGTTTACTCACTTGCAAAGAGAGAACCAAGCTTGTTGGATATGAATTAAACCACCTGTACACTCGGTGGCCTTCTTCATTTTGTGTGACATATATGGTTATAGCTACCCTTGCTTTATGCGCTTCTTGTCCGGCAGCAGTTTTGCTTTTGAAACACTCAGGATAGCTTTCAGCAAGCTGGACAGGAATAGCACTGAAAAACCAGCATATGTTAATTGTCGCACTTGTCATGCGAAGCTCCCTATAGTATGATGAGGACGGAAATTAATGAATGTGTACCTCAAGGCCTTCTAGCTTGTCATGAGTTTGGAGCAACGTGATGTATAGCACTTTTCTGATCGCATACTTTAGGTTCAGCAGGTGTGGCCATGGTTGAAGTGCAGTGCAGGGTCAAGAAAACAAATATCTATGAGCAGCACACTGGTAAAGGAGACGCTGGGAAAACTAGTGGGAAGCCTGTTGAACATCTAATTGACCAAGTTGCTGGCTTCATCAGGCAAACTGTGATAAAGAGAAGGAAGTCATCAACACATCAGAAGGTTTTTGCGTATAGACACTGCTAAGGTTCTCAGGCACGTCTCGTAACACGCCAACAAATCTTAGTGCGCAGGCTATGCATGACCAACTACATATGCCTTCTGTTTGGACAAAGAACTGCTCATTGTAACTGATGAAGATGGAGTGGACAAAAAAACGGCAGCTCCACTAATCTGGTTTCACTGGTATCAGCCGCGCTTTGTAAATATGCATCGCCATACTCCCCACTGCCTTCTTGGTTGACATCAGCAAGGACCGGCTTGAGGCAAGGGGTAATAGACATCTTTACAAGCTAAAAATGCACGCATGCATGGAGAGCACATTGTGTCCAAAAAGTAGGCACTTCACAGGGGCACTGGAGAAGAAACAGATTATTGACAGCGGCCAAAGGCAAGCTTATCTGCTACTAAACACCCAACACTATTGCCACGTGACACCTCTGAAACAATCCTTCTGAAAGAAGAAATCATCCTTGTGCATCCATAAAGAAGGCGGATTGGCAAAGCCCCTTCAGCAATGCTGCCAACTTCAAAAGGCCCACTTGGCACATCCTGAATGCTTCGTTCTTAGACTTTGCTGGGTGCAAGCGTTCTACTGTCCAAAAGTTGTCATTGAGAGCACTGTTGGTTTGGTGGCAATACAGTTCAGAAGCGATTGCAAGAAACCTCCCTTCCGAGTTGGTCTGGAGGCTCATGGTGTTCACAAAGCGACACCATGAGACAAGCAAGGTGACCGGATGCCTCCAAGCCCTTGTTCGTGTATCACATTGTTCTGTTAGTAACAACAATCAGATCTGAAACCAACAAGCTCAAGTTCAGCACTCGTGTGGTTACTGTGGAGGATCCATAATGAAAAGCACAAAACAGAATACTGAAGGTAAAGGATAAGGCACCGTTTAACACCTAGTATTGCTGCAGCCCACCCCCTTTTATTTTGTCTGGTCATGCTACATTTTTTCTATAGATAGGCATGAACTTATCCTGTGCACAGCTTACTGCAGAGGGTATAGGTGATGTTCCCAATCGGTGTCCGATTTTTATATACACTATGTGCTGGCTCAAAGAGGCTCGAAACACTGCAATGGAAGCTTCTAATAGAAAAGGTGCCTGGAAGAAAAAAAAGCTGTGCTGCAACCATCTTGGCAACATCTTGTCCCCTTAATAAAAATTGTGCTTCCGTATAAACTTCAGCCCTCCAGTTTAGAGTAAAGTACCAGTGCACTTATGAACAACGAATCAATTCTCAAAGAGCATGTGCAGTTCAGCCAGAAGCATAGGCATGAATCCGCATTGTGCTCCTGCATTGAAGGTGAATAATGCGTTACAAAATGACGAATGTGCCTTAGTAAGCTTCCCTTCAATATGAATTTGTAATGTACAAAGAATCGTCAATTAAGCTTACCAAGAGCACAGATGCACTTGCAAATTATATCACAATTGAAAATAATAAGCAAACCTATGTGCCCTTTCCACTATTAGTATGCTTTACTGCACGATGCTTATTTCCACCTCTGTATTGCGGTGTAGCAAGCTACGAAAGAAACGTTGCATAATTGAGCTTTTTAAGATTACCTTTTTTGCCATACACCTCTGTTCTGCGGTGAAGCCTAAGCAATGTACTGCGTTGAAGCATACTAAAAGTGGAAAGGGACCACTGTCACTGGACATAAAAAGAGTTCTTTAATTATACCCTATGATTATACACTCGTGCAACCGCCGCCTGTCAGGTCGCCTGAGTGGACATATTATGCTGGCTGATAGCGGCCCCCTCCCACTTTTAGTATCCTTTACCGCGTAACTAAAATGCACTGCGGCGAAGAAGCAGTACATTTGTATTGAGTGAATAAACAAATGGTTTTTACAACAGTACAGAAATAAACGCGCACCATGCATCAGTCTACCACATGGAAGAGCGTCGCAACAAAAGGTAGCTGATTCACACAGGCTGTGTAGCCCACTTACCAGTCGTAAAGGCTATTTTGATGATGATGATGATGTATGGGTTTTGTGGCGCAAGGGCCAGGTATGGCCAAAGAGCGCCATGTCTGTGGTAGTGGGTGTGCAGTGTAACTATGATTACTATGAAATTGGTGTGTCGTGGCTGTAAAGAGGCCTTAAAATATACGCTCTAAAGTGCGTAAAATCTGTATGATAAAATTATGGCGATGACGTATGACTTGTACTATGAACATTTAGATGCATATAAAAAGAATGATACGATAGGTAAAATATATCAGATTATGAGAAATGCCAGAGCACTACTGCCTCCTTAGAGCCCTTGAAACACAAGGGCCTGGAGGCATGTGCTATGCAAAACAATTATCGCAGTGGCATCCTCTCGAGAGAGGAGGCGCTACGAGTTCATGGGACTAATAACATGTAAAACCACATCTCTAAGAAAACCTAGCACTGTGTCTGTATTAAAAAGCGGTTCTGGACCAAGAAGCATTGCAGAATGAAGAGGAATGTGCTGTCGGTATGCTAATGGAAAATGTCTCTTTCTCTCAGATTCGGCTTCCTGACACTCCAGGAGGACGTGGAGTACAGTCAGCCTCTCCCCGCATCTACCACAGGTTGGAGGCTCACTTCCGGTGAGCAGAAAATTATGGGTGCCAAACGTGTGTCCTATTCTGAGACGACAGAATAGGACATCTGTTCGGCGCGATTTTGTAGTAGAGGGCCAGTATCCTAACTGTGGTTTTATCAGGTGGAGCTTATTATCCGTTTCCGCGTCCCACATGCGTTGCCAGTGGTCTCGCAATCTCCTTCGCAAGAAAGGCCTCAGATCTGTGACAGGCACCGCAGCGGTAGGGTTAACAGCTTGCAATGTGATTGACGTGGCCATCTCGTCCGCCAGAACGTTACCTTCGATTCCCCTATGGCCAGGGACCCAGCATATTATGATATTCTGGTTAGATGAGTACGCTTTGCACAAGACCGAAAATAGTTCAATAAACACGGGATTTTTATGTTTGCTGAGTGACATTAAGGCTTTCACGACGCTTAGAGAGTCAGTATACATCGCTGCTTTTGGAAGTTTTGATTTTCTTATATGCTTCACAGCAGAGAGTAATGCGTAGGCCTCGGCCGTAAAGATACTTGTTTCCGGATGCAGTACATCGGATTCCGAAAACGATGGGCCGACGGCTGCATAGGATAACCCGGCATTTGATTTAGAAGCGTCTGTGTAGAACTCTGCGCAGGAGTGCTTGTACTGTAGTTCTAGGAAATGCATCCGGATTTCTGCCTCAGGAGCGTGCTTTGTAACTTTTATAAAGGATATGTCACATTGTATTACCTGCCACTCCCAAGGAGGTAAGAGCTTGGTTAGGTGGATTAAGCGATGCTCGAGGAGTGGGACATGCATTTCATCGCCAAGCTCTTTCACACGCAGCGAGAAAGGCTGTCTTATAGAGGGGCGATTGCTGAAAAGTGTAGCGCACGTCATACCAGTAACGGTATCAAAACATGGATGTTCAGGATTAGAGCGTACCTTAAAGAAATATGTAACGCTGTTGTATGATCTCTGTAGGTGGAGAGACCATTGATTCGATTCGGCATATAAGCTTTCAATCGGGCTTGTTCTGAAAGCGCCCGTGGCTAAACGGATGCCTAGATGGTGAACCGGGTCTAGCATCTTTAGCGCGCTTGGGGCGGCAGAGTTATATACCACGGCACCATAATCTAATCGTGATCGGATGAGGCTCTTATACAGATTCATTAGGCACTTTCTGTCACTACCCCACGTAGTCTTGGATAGAAGTTTCATTAAGTTCATTGTTTTTAGACATTTTTCTTTCAGATATTTGATGTGCGGAATGAAAGTGAGTCTATCGTCAAGTATAATACCTAGGAATTTGTGCTCTTTGTTGATAAGAATTTTGTTGTCCGCAGAGTTCTAAGCAAGTATCCGGGGCCAGGCCTCTCTTTCGTGTAAAAAGAACACAAGAACTTTTGTGAGGATTGATTTTAAATCCATTTTTCTCTGCCCATTTTGATATTTTGTTCAAACCATGCTGTACCTGTCTCTCGCACACTGCGAGGTTACAGGATTTAAAAGCTATTTGAATGTCGTCCACATAGATAGAGTAAAAAATGGCCGGAGGTAATGAAGCACGAAGCGTGTTCATCTTCACTATAAAGAGCGTGCAGCTAAGCACGCCTCCCTGGGGTACACCAGTTTCTTGTGTAAAAGGACGTGACAGTACATTGCCGACTTTTACACGGAATGTGCGATTGGACAAATAGCTTTCTATGAGGTTTAGCATATTACTATGAATGACCATTTCTGCCAAGTCTCTCAAGATCCCGTATCGCCACGTTGTGTCGTATGCCTTCTCCATATCGAGGAATATGGATAGGAAAAACTGTTTGTGTACAAATGCGTCACGGATGTTTGCTTCAATACGTACAAGGTGATCAGTTGTGGAGTGCCCTTCCCTGATGCCACACTGATAGGGATCAAGCATTTTGTTCTGTTGAAGGAAATGGATGAGGCGCCGATTTATCATTTTTTCAAATACCTTACACATGCAACTTGTGAGGGCTATCGGACGGTAGCTTGCCACTGAGGAAGGATCTTTGCCTTGTTTTAAAACAGGGACCACAATGGCTTCTTTCCATGCAGTCGGAAGGTACCCTGCGTCCCAGATAGTGTTGAAAAGTGTAAGTAGTGTAACTTGCGTGTCATTGTGTAAGTTTTTCAGCATTTCATACATGATTCTGTCAGATCCCGGTGCAGAGCTCTGGCATGCGCTCAAGGCAGCTCTAAACTCTGCAATACTAAAAGGACGGTTGTATGGTTGATTTTGACGACATTTTCTGTTGAAAGGCTTACGTTCTTCTATTTGTTTGTATTTGAGGAAGGATTGTGAATAATTTGTTGAACTTGACACGTTCTCAAAATACTCCCCAAGTGAGTCTGCCTGGTCTTGCAGTGTGTCGCCCTGTGTGTTTACCAGTGGGAGTGAATATGTTTGGAGCCCTCTAATCCTATTCACCCTGTTCCAGGCTTTGGCCTCATCTCTGAACGAGTTAATACTCGATAAAAACTTGTGCCAACTTTCTCTTTTGGCCTGTCGGCGGGTTCGCCTGCCTTGGGACTTTACTTTTTTAAAGTTCATAAGGTTCTCTGCTGTGGGAGAAGCGCTTAGCAACCCCCACGCCTTGTTCTGATTCTTACGGGTGATCCTACATTCGCTGTTCCACCACGGTACATGTCGTTTGCATGCCAGACCACTTACTTCGGATATGCATTTTGCTGCGGCATCTATTATGAATGATGTAAGATAATCCACAGCAGCATCAATTTCTAAAGAAGGAATGTGGGCCCATGAGATGCTGGTGAGAGTTCGAAATTTCTCCCAGTCGGCTGTGTCTATCTTCCACCTAGGAGCTTGTGGAGGATATTCGTTTTCTTTACATGTTCTTATCAGTATGGGGAAGTGGTCGCTCCCGTAAGGATTGTTTGTAACTTCCCATTCGAGTTGGGGCAGTATGGATGGAGAAACTATGCTGAGACCAATTGAAGAGAAGGTTTTGTTTGCAAGACAGTAATATGTGGCTTCCTTCTTATTCAGAAGGCACGCACCAGAAGAGAAAAGGAACTGTTCAACAAGACGACCTCGCGCATCTATACGAGAGTCGCCCCACAGGCAACTGTGCGCATTGAAGTCGCCAAGAACAACGTAAGGTTCAGGCAATTCGTCTATAAAGGACTGAAATTCATGTTTGTTTAATTTGTAATGTGGGGGTATGTAAAGGGAACAAAGGGTAATGTCTGTTTAGGAGAACAGCTCGAACCGCCACTGCTTCAAGAGGCGTTTGTAGCTGTAAATGTTGACACGCAACGCTTTTATGGATGACAATGGCAACACCGCCCGATGATGCGACACCTTCATCGCGGTCTTTACGAAAGGTTATATACTGTCGGAGAAAGTTTGTGTGTTTTGATTTTAGGTGTGTTTCCTGTAAACACAGCACTTTTGGATTGTGTTGGTGGATGAGTTCTTGTACATCGTCAAGGTTTCTCAGAAGACCTCTGACATTCCATTGTATGATTTGTGTATCCATATTTAATGTAAATTGGTGCTGTGTATACGGAAACAGAAATAATGAATTAGATTACAGAACTCTTGCGGGGGCCTGTAACCGGGGTTTTGCCTTTTTTGGAGCGTTCGAGGGAGCCTCGCCGCTCCTTAGGCGCCGTGGGGATAGGTGTTGTGTCCATTGCCTCTTGTGAGGCTCCGGACACGCGCTCTTGAGAGTGAGAAGTTTTTCGAGAGAGTCTCACCTCGGAAGGCGAGACCCCTGCGCCCACGAGCCCGGAGGTCGATGGGGCTCCCTGTGGAATTTGGCTGCGCCGGCTGTTGCCAGCGCTGGGAGGGGCCGGGGAGGTCGAGGCAGCCTCGGCTGCGCCTACTTTCGTGGCCGCTATCGGTACTGCGGGATCGCTGCGCGTAGCGCAGGTTGCCGCAGGAAACTCTTGTGGGGCCGGCAACCCAAGGGTAGCCTGGCCTGGTTGCTGGTTGGATGGAGTAGGCTTACCTACTTCCACCCTGGGGGCAGGAGCCAAAGGTACCTGCTCGCTGCACGCGGGCTGGGTACTTGGCATTGGCCGCTGCGACGCTGCCCCCCGACGCGCCGCGTCAGCATAAGGTGTGTTGTGGAAAGGTGAGCACCGTTTACGGGCTTCCTTAAACGAAATATTTTCCTTGACTTTAAGTGTGGTTATCTCTTTTTCTTTCTTCCAGTTCGGACAAGAGCGTGAGTAGGCTGGATGGTCACCACTGCAGTTCACACAGTGAGGTGTGCCACTGCAGTTGTCGGAGGGGTGGCCCTGGACTCCACACTTTGCACAAGTTGTTTGACCACGGCAGCTCTGCGAGCCATGGCTGAACCTCTGACATTGGAAACACCGTCTAGGGTTGGGGATAAATGGTCGAACATTTAACCTGATGTATCCTGTTTCGATTGTTTCTGGCAGTACGTTGGATGAAAATGTTAGGATAAGATCTTTAGTGGGGATTTCCTTGTTGTCTCGTCTAATTTTAATACGTTTTACGTCAGTAACATTTTGTTCTTTCCACCCTTCCAGGAGTTCAGTTTCTGTCAAGTCTAGGAGGTCTGCCTCTGACACGACTCCCCGAGAGCTGTTCATTGTTCGGTGTTGTGAAATAGAGATTGGTATGTTACCAAATGTCACAAGACTGCCAAGCTTCTCGTACTGATGTTTCTGAGGGATCTCAAGGAGAAGGTCTCCGCTAGCCATTTTCGTTACCTTATAGCCTGACCCTAAGGCTTCGGTCAAAGATTTTGCTACTCTGAATGGATAAATAAATCTAGCTTGTTTATCAGGATTCTCACTGTGTACTACGTGGTATCTTGGGTAGGTCTCTTTCGTGCGGTTGAAACAAGTGCTTAAGTCTTCGGTGCGTCCCCTCTTCTGAGGGTGACGATCAAGTAGGCGGGGAAATGCGGGTGTTCCCATAGTAGTTTTGTATGTTTTCAGCAGCAATGGCGGCCACCCACCATGGAGCCCAACTTGGGGACGCTGCAGGACTTAAACGGGTAAGGCTGCAGGCGCCAACCGTACACTGCCACTATAACCTAATATATTATACCCAAGGGAGGGCACATACACAAGGTTAACCCTTGCCGCCGTGGAGAAAGGAAGTAAATGGAAGAGAGAAGAAGACAGGAAAGATCAAAAAGGGAGAGATAAAGACGAAGGTTTGAGGAGAGAGAGACAGGAAGAGGCGACTACCGATTTCCCCCGGGTGGGTCAGTCCGGGGGTGCCGTCTATGTGAAGCAGAGGCCAAAGAGGTGTGTTGCCTCCGCCGGGGGGCCTTAAAGGTCCAAACACCCAGCATCGGCTCAACCCCCAGGATCCCCTTTTCCCCAGACACGGCTAAGCCGCGCACGGCTACACGCGGGAGGGTCCAACCCTCGTGTACTCGGGTACGTGGTGTCGCAACACACCAAACGCCTGCTGACGCAGACGCCCCTGCGGGGTAAAGGCTATTCTGGGTAATTCATTTTTTCACACACACAGAAATATGTTTATATGTTTACGTTCGTACTCCTTGCGTAATAAGACTTCCGGAACTTCCACAACAGGAAGTAATTTACAACACAAACGAAAACAACAGATACATATGCCTTGTTTTCAACTCGGTCGTCATGCAAATGACATATAGCACGGAAAAACGTGAACATGCTGTGTGTTAGCATCGTAAACTTCATACTAAGCAAGGAGCACACCACAATCCCGCGACAGCCGCTAATGAGACCAAAACGGGAGCACATATCTGTGAACGTGCAAATGGAAACCCTAAGCCACTCTGCTCCTCCACCACCCCCCGCTGCACGGCTGAACCACTCGTTTCAAGCACAGCACACCTAACACACATTCTGCACTGAACAGTGGGCGGTCGACGCAGTCGCATTTACATGACTTGTAACGAGCAGCACATCCCTCGTTGTCCGTTAAGCAAAGTCGGACACGGCGACGCCACATCGCGGTTCGCAGAACATCGCTGCCGATGCGCTAGGCCACTTCGAAATTTCAATTGTCAAGGAAGCACGGGTCACACAACGCAGATTCTCTACTGCCAGAGCTCAGCGAGGCGAAAGCCGCACTGCCGCACCACCACTACTCGCGGCTTTCCGCCAAGTAACGCAGAACCTACAACCAACACACAAGCAACGCAGGTACAATCACATGAGCAATATTGAACTACGCGGGGTCCAGAGAACGATCACGCCGAGGACGAACACGCCACGGCGTCGCTCGGCGCCAGCATCGCGCCTCCTCAAAAATCCCTAAACGATGCTGTCCCTAGGCACCTAGGATGAGGTCACGTGAGGAATTTTTGTACGACAAATAGACGCACGCCTCCCCGCAGGCCGGCTGAGGCCGGTGAACAATAGAAGGCAGCATCCAGGTGACCCTGCGTTCCCGGATGTTGGTTCCCTAAGTTGGTTCCCAACTGTCCCTATGGGGCCACTGAATACCTAGTGTGTCACGTGATTGGGGCGGTTTCTTCTCTGTATTGCTGTAGTGCGTGCAATGACACAGAAACCACGTGCTTCCAAACGCCGCTACCCCGCTTCGCCAAGGCGCGCATCTGTGATCGAGCTGCCATCGGCGATGACGATCGTCGCTGGGAATTTTGCAGCAAACTATTCATACAGAGGAAGAACATGCTGCAACACATCAGGAACGTTCACAAAATGGCCGTGGATGTCAAGAAATTGATGAAATGCGACGTATGTGGCACTTCCCTGCCTGCAATGGAGAAGTATTCGGTGCACCAGATCGCTGCGCACAACTTCGAGGCTGACGTGCATCTGGTGTTCCGGAACAATAAGGGTGAGGAACAGTTTTATTAAATTTATTCTCAGTCATCGTGAGCAAATGACGTTTAAACGCAATATTATATCTTGGCCTTTTTTTTAATTTCTTGTTGCGCAGTGTGCTTCCAAAAAGGCAGTTGTTTATGCTTTGCGGGCCTTTGTTTTCTCTTTCTCCATCTGTTTCGCGAAGAGCAGCTTTTGCGCAGGTGCCTAATTTATTTCCTTGGGGTATTTTGAAGTTTGTGTCCTCGTTAAATATAATTTGTTTGTTTATCATTATATAGTATAGTCATGTGTGCGCGCTCCCAGCGATGCGCTACATGACATACGTTTGGCATTGTCTGCTATCCTGCACGGCAACTGGAGTGAAACTTGACGTTTGTACATCTTCTTATTTTTTTTAAGCGACAGGAGTAAGCTGTTCTGCGTTCTGACGTTGCTCTATGCCACATGCGTGCGTGGCCTAGTCTTCGCCTCAGTGCACGTTGCAATGCGGCAGAGACGCAGAACCGGGACCATACATGAATTTGCGGATGTCGCCGGGATGGTTTCCCAGCGTATTGTGGGCAAGCTCTTTAGCAGTACATTTCATAGCATAGAGCGAAATGTGACGCTCGCGCAACCCCCTCCCCCCCTTTTTTTTACTTAAACGAGAGGAGGAATTTGCTCTGCGTTCTGACGTTGCTCTGCGCTACTTGCGTGCCTGGTGTAGTCTTCGCCTCAGTGCAGGCCGCAATAGGTCCGGATGCAGGCCGACGTAGGTCCAGGACCACACTTGCAATTGCGGCTGTCAGCGGCTTGGTCTCCCCGCGTACTTTGGGAAAATTCTTTAGTAGTACCACAGTCCTTCAATTGAAGGACTCTGGTTGTAGATTTCATAAAGTAGAGCGAAATTTGACGCACGCGCAATGCTTTTTTCTTTAAGAAGAGTGTGTTAGGAGGCTAATTGGTAAAACATCTTTTTGTGAACGTAAACTGCGCTTGGGAAAAGACGCCAACGTACAAGAAGGCAGGACGAACGCAGACTAGCAACTGGTTTATTGAAATCGCACATAATGCTGCCTCTTCGAACCAGGCGCATGCCCAAGCCAGATCATAACCGCGTGACGATGGAACACTCCCTCGCCAAGCCCCTATGTACAGTAAAAAAATCAAGCTCTTCTTGAAAAGAAGGAGCTTTTCAAGAAGAAACTGAGAGAAGGGATTCACACTGTTCTGCGGCGTAGCTTGCACCACATGCTCTCAGTTCGTCTTTGTCTTATCGTAACAGCATTGCTATGAATGTACAGTCTGATTCAATATTGAGGAAGGAGTGAGCATAGATCATGCTTAAGTTTCATATTTGTTTCTTATTAAAACAAAACTAATATGATAATTTTTTTCAAGTTATGGCGCATTGCATTTGAAATTCAATTTTAACATAAATTTGAGCAATATCAAGGGTGACCTCATGACACAGTCGAGTTGAAGGTGAGGGAGTAAAATAAATGCTACATTAGCCCGTGTCGAAAGCCTTCAGAGCGATTATATTTGTTTGCATCTCTTTCCCAATAGTACTTGTCACTATCTAATGCTATTTTGTGCTTTTATTACCGAATTTCATGAATGGAAAGCAGAAAAAGAGGACAGCCAAAACTGCTCGTTCATTTTGCCCAGGGACCCCAAAAAGCTGGCCAGTGGAGAAACAAGGATCCACTATTACTGTAATAGATCAGGCGAGGCAAGGAAAAAGGAAGATCATAGTGACCGTCGGGAGAAAAGTCAGGGGAGCTGTAGGTCTGGTAAGATATGTCTTTCATTTATTACCGTCACAATGGACAATACTCAGAGTCCGACACCTGAAGGCACCACCATAAAAGTCAGGTATCAAAGAAACCATTACGGTCATAAGCCAGAAATTCAGCACTTGAGAATGAGTGACAAGGAAAAGGCCAGCGTAGCAGAGAACCTAGAAAGGGGTGTGCCCATGAAAACCATTCTAAAGCGAGTAAGAACATCTGTGGCATCCAAGCTGAGGCCAGTGCACTTGGCAGAGTGCTCAACCCTGCATAACATCAAACAGCAGTTTAACATTGCTGCTCCATAACATTGTCACGCTAATGACGCTATCAGTGTAGACACGTGGGTGCTTGTGATGAAAGAAAAAGGTGAAACACTTGTCCGCCTGTACAAGGCACAAAGTGCAGTGGACCCAAGTGGTACATTTCCTTCAGCAGACTTTGCTCTTGTTCTGATGGCAGAGCCTCAGAAGGAGCTACTAGAAAAATTGGGCCCTGCAGGTACTGTATGTCTTGACTCCACACGTGCAACTACAGAGTACCAGTTTGAGCTGACCACTCTTCTGGTGCTAGATAAAGTAGGATCAGGTGTAGCTATAGCTTATTTCATCTGCAACCGGATGAACGAGCAAACTTTGACAGCATTCTTCAAATATCTGGAGTCCGCCATGGCCAAAAAAGTAGCTGCTAAGACATTGATATCTGATGATGCGTCGCAATTCTACAAAGCATGGTCCATGGTCATGGGTGCTGCACAACAGAAACTTCTCTGTGCCTGGCATGTGGATAACAATTGGCGTAAGAAGATACTCGAGTGTGTAGAGAAACAGCTAAGGCCACATGTTTACCATAGTGTGTGGCTACTCTTAGAGTTCCTCGCGGAAAAGGCATTTGAAGATTATTTTAAGCAATTCCTTTCTAGTGAGGAAGAAAAACTGAGGGACTTCCTGAAGTACTTCAATGACCACTATGCAGTTAGGCCGCAAGAGCGGGCCTACTGCTTTAGGACTAGAGCAGCTGTCAACACTAACATGCACCTTGAGAGCAAGCACAGGACGTTAAAGCATACTATGCTGGAGAGAAAACAGAATAAGCATGGTGACAAACTAATTTCTGCCCTCATGGACTTGAGAAATCATTTTTTAATGAAAAGGGCTATCCAGATGGTGAAAGGCGCAAAAGGTAAGAAGCTGAGCAGAATTCAGAAGAACCACAGGTCTGGCAGTGAAATGGCAGCTTGTGCCAAATTAAATGAAGATGGCATATGGACTGTGCCATCCCAGTCTATTAAAGGGCTCTCATATAAAGTGTCAAAAGTGGGAGATGGTGCTTGCTGTCCTTTGAGGTGCAAGGAATGCGCAGTGTGTGTGCATACTTATATGTGCACTTGCTATGACCATCTTATACACTTTACAGTGTGCAAGCACATTCACTGTGTGGTCATCGCTAATCCAACTAGCAGCAACCAGGCCCATGAGAGCTCACCCGAAGAAGCATGTGAGGCAAGTCGGGCATTGCACATTGTACAGGGTATAACAAATCTGGAAGCAGCCAAAGCAGTGTCAAGCTCAGCACTCTTAAGAGCAAAAATGGACTCAGTCAGACAGGCAATATCAGATGGTGAAGTCTCTGAGGGTGTGGCTGAAAAGGCAAACAATTTGTTTGAGCCAGTTTTCATGCTTGTTGAAAGTGAAAGTGACCCAAAAAGAAGGATGCCAGACCATTCAAATGAACCAGCCAACAAAAAAGTTGTGCACCTGTTAAGATCTCACTCTACAAAAAACCCTAGATTGTGGCAGCCATCATCTAGCCTTTCAAGGCCCACTGAAGCTCAAAAGGAAGTCCTTAAATAACAGCTTAGGGACAGCAACATAGAAACTGAAGAGATAACCACGTCAGCAGGGCACGATTACGGGTAACAAGCCTCCAGTGCAGTTAGGAAGAGAGAAGTGGTGCAGTAGTGCTGTGCTGTCATGCCTTATTGAAGCAGGTTGAGGGCTCGCATGTTAACAAATCATGACATGTGGTCTCTGATGATTAGCCCGTCTGTTTTTGTCTGTGGTGTGCAGCCATATATCACAGCTGGATGGTATGTGTGTTAGAGCACGAGAGATGCCACCATGCTTGTTGTATGAGCTGCTGGTGAGTGTTCTGTGAAAATAGGTACAAACCCAGTGGTCATCTCTGGTATGTGGCAGCTGTTGGATGGTAGTGTGTTAGAGCACGCCTCCATGCTTGTCATATGAACCGCTGGTAAGTATGTCTGTACATAGATGTAAGGAAGTGCATTGGATGGTGTGTAGTGCTTCAGTGTGCAAAAGCCTCCAATGTGTTTTGCTACTTATAAATTTGTGTAAACACTCAGTAGCGCAGTAGTTATGATGTTGCACTGCTGAGCTCGAGCTTGCGGGTTCAATCCCAGCAAAGGTGGCTGCATTTCAGTGGTGGTGAAATGAAAAAAAAATTGTGTAGTTGAATTTAAGTGCACATCACAAAACCCAAGGTGGTCAAAAATAATACTGAGTCCCGCACTGTGGCATGCCTCATAATTCGATCTAGATATTGTGTTCCATGTGATGTTCTTATTGCCCATTTGAATAAACTTTTATTTTTCAGATTACCAAAATAGAGGGCATATGCAATGGTATTGTGTGCAGTCTGGATAAGTTGCTCTGGTCATGAGCACTCAATTAAAACTTCTGCATATTTAGCTGCAGCAGACAGTGTCATAATGATTGTAAAGACTATGCAGAAAGCTTTAGGCCACCCTACATATCAGATCAGTTTTATATTGCATCCCTTATGGTGCATCTCTTACTTGAGTAGGCATAATAACAATTGGCAATGCTTCCTTACACATTTAATATTTTTCTTTTTTTCTTTTGGAAGAGTAACCTTGGAAGAGTAATCTACAACAGTGCTCCTACCTTCTCTTTCACTGTCTCCCCATTTCTTTTCTACACTTCAACTTCATTCTACGCACTATCTTATTCTCCTCTTCATCCTACATTGAGGGTGTGGGAAAGTGTGCTAAGTGTGCATAAAGATTGCTGTGCCGAACTTAATTGCGGCACTGACGAAGACAAATCTTTGTCAAAAGGTTCACTCCAGCTACATTCTCCCTCCAAACACTGTTTATCACTTCAAGCCTTCATATTCCTGTGAGCTTTTGTCTTGTTTAACAGTTGTAACAGTCATACTATTTATTACTATCAATAGCCAGCATACATTTAGCACTGCAAAGGGCTGTTTAGAAGACGTGCGAGTTTCTACTTCCCTTATGATAAATACTCCAGACATTCAGTCTCTATTTTATGAAAATCTTTCAAACATTGCCAGTGATGACCACCATATGGGTTAATGTCGGCATGGGACTGAGGCTTTCCCGCAAAAAGAACAGTTATGTTTTGCTCATATCATGTGACTGGCAGTTTCTGCTGTAATTTTTGCACTTGTCAACTGCACTGTGAAGAGTTCATTTCTGTGAATATGTGCTGGCCTGATTCTTCTTGTTCACGCATTTCCGATCTTGTGCTATGAGATGAGGAGGTGCAAAATAAAAACACCGTGTAGATTTCACAATGCCTTTAAGAAACCACGCAAAGCTTGGAGATGAAGCATTACATGCAACTTGAACCAAGTGTCTGGACACAGTGAGTGAAAGTTGTTTTGTCATGAGCGAGGGTGTCGGTGTTACTTGTAACTACTTTAAATAAAAGTTCGTTTCAAAACAGTGGCTCAACTCTGTGTTCCCCCGGTAAAAAACAAAACCATTGGAATTTACAATTCGCTTTTTAAACATAAGTGACCTATATGAATGAAAAAGCTTGAGGAATCAAGATATAAGCTTGCCATACCATGGAAACACTTGAAACTCCTTTTGAGAAGCTTACTCATACACGAACACACTATAGCAATTATTTTCAATCATATACTCACAATTTGCCGCGTCACCACGTCAAGTTTCAAGGGAGATTTTTTTTAGACTCCAGGAAGCTATATGCCTAATTCTATCCATTGTTTACTGCATTGCATTTGATTTTCTATGACAAATAAAATTGAATTCTCCATTGATTGCGCCGACGCTCACATTATAATTGTATGCTATTATTATTGACTAGTCATATATTTTCTTGGGGCGTGGGGGGCTGCACTGGTGGCGTTCTACGAATTTGCGCCGCGTGTTTGTGCGGGTAAGCTTGAGCGCAGAATTTTTTTAGCGCGTTATGAAAACAATGCACTGCAGGTATTTTAATTAATGCAACGAATGAAATATCATTCAAGGGGTTGGAAACGTCGTTATAGAGAATCCCGACGATTTTCTTTTGCGTGTGTGTATTTGGAGTTGATGCAGTTTTCTTTATTTATTTTGGCTACATTGCGCCAATTGCGCTTCCATAGAATAAGGAAACGCGCTTCTACGCGCTTGCCGACTCGATCGCAAGGGGACAGCCTGATCAACATCAATATCAGCAGCAATGGCGGATTTGCGCTTGCCATGGCGCTTGCAAAGTTTTCAATAGTTTTCGCCTTTTAAGTGATGCTTTTCTATTTTAACGTGTGGAGGTTCATTGTATGTCTGTTTTTTCAAGTTTGGCATGTGTTTTTAACACATGTGAAGGTGTAGTCTTTTCTTCTTCAGCGGATATTTGTACAAGACCCTGTTCACCGTCTATCAGGTAAGATGTGTACGTATGCTACACGCAATCGTAGTGCTTCACTAAGCCACAGTGCACTACTAAGTTAAGCATGACCGGTACACAAAATTCACAAGTTCTTAGTATTGCCAAGAACAACCATTGCTTGGTGAAGTTCTCACAGGCGTTGTAGAAGTTGTTGGGCGCGGCAGTGCCGAACGTAGCGTTAGCGGCTTAAATCGTGTTTTAACGCGATAGCGTTAAGGAGCTCGTGTCGCAGAAAACTCGGTGTCGTCGGCGTCCGCGGCGTTGGCCGTGAGCGATAAATCACGGCAGGCACTTCATAAATAAAAAGCAACTTCCAAGATGGGCTGGGTGGGAATCGAACCAGGGTCTCCGGAGTGTGAGACGGAGACGTTACCACTCAGCCACGAGTTCGATGCTTCAAAGCGGTACAAAAGCGCCTCTAGTGAACGCGGTGTTGCCTTAGAAGCGAGCTGTTTCTAAGGCTCAGGCGTGCGTCGCTTGCTCAGGCACACATTTCGTTGTCGCGCCGAACGCTGCGTTGCTCGACGCTCACCGCGTCCGATGCGGGGCGCGTAGTCGCTGCGCCGTATCCCATTGTCTTACACCCCTTGGCGGGTCGACGGGAACGCTGTCGCGTTCCACTCTTGTAGGCGAAGCTTAAGCGTCCTCCAATTTTTTTTTACTAGTAACGACGTGTCACTATTTCATATTATTGGCGGCGTCTCCAGGACACGAAATCGATAACGGGGACACCAGAGCTAGAACGCGGACTGGTCCATGGGTTGGGGCTCGCCGAGGCCTGCGCGTGCTAGTAGTATATCTATGATATCTGTAGGCTGTGTGTAAGTCGTACTTTCCGAATTTTCTGACGCATTTTAAGATCAGCTGTCCGCTTTCGCGGACAAGGTTGGAGTCAGGGTGGTCCGTGAGTTGGAGCAACATAACCTGCTTCCAGTTTAGGACCGCCCTGCTTCCAGTTTTGATCCCTCCGCTGCCCCTTGGGTACCCTGCCGCCTCCTTGATTATATTCTAATGCTCTCCTGAGGCCTTTGTTTGCTGGTTACATGTGCCCTCCTGGAGCAGTACTCACTACAACACAGTCAGAACCTTGCCCATTGGTTTACCTATGTGTGGCCGCAAATATCTGAAACTTAATGCCAGTGCAACAGGTTTGTTGGCAAGGGTGTCAGATCGTTGCTTTGTGTTGAATCGGCCTTTTCTCAATTCTTAAGAATTTAATTGGAATGCACCTGACCAGTGCTGCTCTGTGGTGCTTGCCACTAGTCCCTTGGACAGGGAAGACATATGAGAATCCCTGTGCATACACTTTATATGCAGTGGTGTGACCGCTTCCTTTGGGAAACTACCACGTTAGCGATATTGTGAGCGCAATGTGACTTTCCTTCATCTTCCTCATCCGCACGTAGTGTGTGTCGCTTCTTCCTCGCCATAGCTCTAGCTCGGCAAGAATAAAGCGGTTCCTTAGAAGTGGTGGAGGTGCTGGGGTTCTGCATACCAAGGACGTATAAGGTAACAGTGTTTGTGCCTTTAATATGTCGCATTCGATCATATAGAGACGTGGTGGTGTTCATGCGTTAGCACAGTGCAAGGACATCCACAATGTGTAAGAGGTACATGATTCTCGAATTTTATACTCTCTCCGGGCTTTTCTCGCGACCTCAGCACAAGTAGTGGGAGCATCAAAAAACTGACAGAGCTGGTGCATGAATGTTGCCCAGTCAAAAAGATCTGGCTCTTGGATCAAAGCCAATTTTTTTTTTACATTGTAAAGGCAGACGGGCATTCTGTGAAGTTTCTAAGAACTGTCCCACCATTGCTGACTCTGTTGTACATTTATCAAACCACTTGATTCTCACCAAGCTCAAGCTATGGTGACAAAGATGCGCCACGTGCTTTACAGTCACATATTGCACTCGCAATTCATCTGTTATGCCAGTTTGCCGAAATGAGCATGCACAGCAGTGACGAATTCACTATGCGTGCACAGGGATTTGCCTTTCCTGTCCTATGGGCTGTTGGCAGGTACGCTCGTCAGGTACACCTCAGGTTTCAGTATGTTTGCATTCGGTTGCATGAATATGGAGGGAGTGTTTCGCTGTAATCAGTACTACACATTTTGCTAATGTAGGCTTGAGTGGCTTTCCCATGACTCCACTAAATAGTCGGAATACTTCCATGTATGATAGAATGATGAGCATTTTAACCTCCAGACATACAGCAGTCTTTACACCACTGCAAGGCAGAAGCAGCCTTCTCACCATGTTCACGCTCAAATAAATCTCGTTAAGGCATTTTATGGGCCCGCCAAACCGCCTGCACCACCTGAATGTTGTCACTTGTTGTTGCACCTGGCTGTTCATTTCATTTGGCATCCTCTGTTCGCACATATTCGTTTCCAATAATTCAGGAAAATTGCAGGGCTGGTTTGCAATCTTTCCTGTTTTCTTTATTTTTCTTTATGGCCTTGTAAAACTGAGAAACGATAATGAAAAAAAGAAACAAAGGCTGCCTTCCTGTTCACCAGTGAAAGTATTGTTGCTTAGAAAGAGGCGCAGAAAAAGATGTATATGCATGTCGGACAGCCTGCACAAGGTTTTATCTTTGTCTCTTCAAACATGGCGTACCTGGTTGGGGTCAGTGGAATCGCTGTTCTGTAGCATTACCCCTGGCAGCGGAAGCGCTGTCCCAGAGCTCTAAAGAGAGTCATCGGAAACACAGTGCTAAACCTTCATCCTTGAAATGTGAAGGACGTCACTGGACAGGACGAGAGATGACAAGGTGAGACTGATTGGGGCAATGTTGTGGTGATGGGTGCCACCTGGTTGAGCGCACAGTATGGTCCCCTGTCCTGAGAAAAGCTTTTCTGGGAGCCCTACACAGTGGAAAGGAGACCAGAGAAGTACAAGCGCACCAGGGGAGAAATGAAAGTCGCATTGTGAAGCATGGTACTGTCATTTCTGGTTGCTTCATGATGCAGTAATGATAGTCGCAGCACAATATCTTCAATTTATTCTGGCAACTCACGATATGCAAGTGAATGCTGCTCACTCTGATCATGTGGCTGCGTTTCAGTGCTTGGATATCTAAGGCCACGTTGCAAAATGTACAAGAGATTTATAATCGACTTCGTATACACAGAAAATACAAGAACAGTTCTAATAGCACTGAAAAGACAGAGCATTCACGGCGTCGTTCAAGCTCAGTGTCCTTGAGCGTGCGCAAGAACTAGTCTAACTGATGTTATGACTGGCCTGTGTGGTCAACGATTTGTGTCGCGGCGCCAAAGCAACAGTGAAAGGCTGGACCTTTTAAATACGCCGAGCCGCCTGCAACCGTTGGAAAACGCCTAGGAGGCCCCAATAGCAAAAAGACCTTATCATTTGTACAGGCATTTTCACCTTCTTACCCACGGCTTGCACAACACCCTGATGTCTGCGTAGTCTCCACAGTGCTGTCTCCCTTCAGCGAGTGGGATGGTTAAGCTTCGTGTGTGCATTCGCTCTTTCTCTTCGTCCTCGGCAGGGAAGGTGCCAGCGTTCTGTGTGTGTGTGTGTGTGGGTGTGGGTGTGTGTGTGTGTGTGTGTGTGAGTGTGTGTGTGTGTGTGTGTGTGTGTGTGTGTGTGTGTGTGTGTGTGTGTGTGTGTGTGTGTGTGTGTGTGTGTGTGTGTGTGTGTGTGTGTGTGTGTGTGTGTGTGTGTGTGTGTGTGTGTGTGTGTGTGTGTGTGTGTGTGTGTGTGTGTGTGTGTGTGTGTGTGTGTGTGTGTGTGTGTGTGTGTGTGTGTGTGTGTGTGTGTGTGTGTGTGCACGTCAGTGCCTTTCCTTCTGCTGAGCCAGTGGGGGTTAGAAAATTTGTTGAACACTTCCATGTATCGAACGGTGGCCGCCAGCGTAGAAAGTGTTTTCTCTCTCCTTCTTTTGAGCAAGGGTATTCGAAACACTATAAAGGACGTCTTCGCCAATGGACTTGAGCCTTCAGTTTTTGATCAAACTAGCATGTCTGTCGCTCTCCATCGGGAAACTTGCAGAGTTCACCACTCCGTAACAATGTGAAGTAAACATTCATTGTTACTCGTTGCATTGTTGCCGTATCTCCTGCCTGGCCCCCTGAGGACTCACGAGCCGCTGGAAAATGCAGTCAGCGGCACGATCCTGAGCACCTGGGTGCACAGTTTCTAAGAATTGGTGCCAGCGGTTCGATCCGACAACCAATGGTAAGCTCCAGACCACCAAGCCCACGCTACTTCCACAGTCTTGGGTTCCCATCTTTAATACGGAGCAGCAGCAAAAAAAGAATTGACAGCTGTGAATAAGGTATGCGGATGTGGGCTGCTTCCCTTGAACTTCCTGAAGGCAAATGCCTTCAGGAAGTTCAGTCGCACTTTGTTATTTGAAAAGGCGTCTCACCAAGATTGGAAGTTGCAAACCGACAAGTGCAATGCATAGATCACACACTAACAATCCTGTCTCCAAATTATCAAAATGATGCACAGTGGAAAAACAGCTGAAATTTTAAACAAAAGCCATCATGGTCGCAACGAAGCCCTGCTTCAGCCAGAGTCAAGGTTACATGCACAAATGTCTCTATGTAAAACGTGCTGCCTGCAATATCACCAACCATGGCACGTGACTTTCGTAAGCCAAACAATGTTAAATGCCATCCCTGGATGTGTGCCCCACAGCAAAAAAGGAAGAGAAGGAAAAAATGAAAGAAAAGACAGGGCTTGTCATGCGAGTGTGACGTGAACCCTTGGCTCCGTCATGGGGGAAGATGAAGAAGGAAGATCACTTGGAGGCAAAGGGGTTGAGTGCTGTTGCTTTTAGCACTCGCCTCCTGGCAGCGTGAAAATGCAACATTTCAATTTCTTCCATTTCCTTTAATAATGAACTAATTAGAAATATTTGTTTGAGAAAATGCTCCCTTGACGGCTTCCAATGTACCAATGTACCTATAACTAAAATTTGCCATGGTGCTTAATGAGAGGGGCTTTTTCAGCCCAAATTAGATCCTGCAGACTATAGTACTGTATGGAAAATATGGTACATGGAACTGTAAAATTTAATTTTCCACAGCAATTTCTACCTGTGCAGTTGGAGTTGGCTTTGTCACAGCATAGATGTGAGTACCGTGAAACAAACTTTATTCCCTAAAGATCCTGTCCTGTAGTATATTTGAGCTTTTACATAAAGGCATGGAGACCCTCAGTGTGTAGCAAACTAAGTGGCGGCATATAGGTGGTGTGCGCTGCCTGTAGGGATGCCACTGTAAGCCATATATGTATTGGCGGATTTCTGAATTGTGGATGGGAGAAGGCTCATGGCTGTTCTGCCTTTGCACCAAGCACTGCAGAGCACAGTGCTGCAATTTTCTCTTTGTGCAGTTGGAAGAAAATTATTCCTGCAGTGGCAGCGACTACACAGAAAATGCACCCTACAAGAGTGGACAGAGTTCCAATGTGACTGTGGTTTGAAATGGTCCGGCCCCTGTGTATACAAGCACCGATTTTCCCAGACAAGTGTGACAGTGCCTGGCTTTGAATGCAGTGTGCTGCTTCATAAATATTGCAGTTGCCCAGCGCTAAGCTGCCTGGATTATGTGGTTGCCATAATGACTTCTCTCTACCTGTGGGACAAATATTTGCACTCGAAATAGCGACAGCAGCCATGCATTTCCTGCTGACATAGAATTAGGTTCCACAATGTCATCTGATGCATACACATGCTGTGGTGTGGTTGGTGTGGCCATGCTCTTTCTTCCTCCCTTCAAATATGCTGGTGAACTGCCACTAGTTACAGATGTCTGCAAGGAGTGCGCACTGTGTGAGTGCTGCACATGAACTGAAATTACGCCCACCACAGTGATGATAAAGAACACATTGAAATGTAATCTGACAACACTTATTAAGACTGTCTACAAGTTTTCTGTGAGAGATTTCCTCAGGGTTGACAAAAACCATCTTGGGGATCATTTAATGGGGTGTTACCGCCCACATTATGAGATGAAAGAAAAGGAAGCCATTAGGATTTCTCTGGTGGTGCAAGGTGCTCTAATAGATGGCTTTGAATTGCAATAGACATAAATATTATCATTATATCTGTCTGGGCACAACTTCTTCGCCAACCTCTCTGTCATCTCTGTAGCACATCAATCTGGGATAGTAACTCACTCTGACGCAGGAGATGAAAGTGCATGCCAGGCATGCTGACCACACTGACTTCGAGAGTGCCACATTCTTAAATGTGGCAAAAGTGTGTGTTTTGGGCGAAATAAGAGCTCATAGGCAATTTTCATCTGTGATAAACAGAAATAAGTGCTGCCAGTGGTCAGACGTCATTGAGGTCGAGCTTCTCAAGCAAGTGGATGCCATCGAGAACACCAAAAAAGCCAGTGATAGCCATTGTGCAGCAGATTCAGATGGTAAGGTCCAGCCGGGGTTTCTCTGCACAAGGTCACCAAGTGGAATTCCTAAGTAACGGATATTTTTTCCTTTAAACTGCTACCCTAGAGTGGCCGGAACATGCACCGTTCGATCCAAGCATGCAGCTGTTATCAAAGTTTAGTTTAGTCAATTATTGAGGCTTAAGATGGTTTTAATGAATGTACATTAGGAAACAATTGTAAAAGATTGTAAAAAAATTTGAACTGTGTTGACTCTTTGGTGGCATACTGTTGCTAATCCTGAAGTTACGTCCTCAAATGACTTATGCTCCAGGTATTTGAGCAAAACTATGGGTGTGGAAATATGAATTTTTCAATTTCAAAGCTAATTCGAATAATGAAACCTAAGTGCGAAGCGAATACTTTTCGAATATGAATACTACTGGTATTGCAAAAATCCATTTTTTTTTCACCAACCAGAGGAGCAAAATAGTTTACTGCATAGCAAATAATGTACAGGGATATTATGCTTCGTGGTTAACAAAATTCTCTAATACAACACTTTTGTTTGACAATGTCATAACTGTAGTTACTTAATGTTTCATGAAGCAAGGACAACAGCTCAACATGTTCAAAGAGCAGTGACACCTAGTGCATGTCACCATCGATTCAGACATCGAAAAGAGCTGCTTAGAGTGTCTGGTATCAGCAGGTCGCTCTTCACAAGCCGAGCCAACAGTGGGCACCACGCTTACACCATCACTCAAACGGATCTTCTTTTTGGCACAAAATGTCATCATGCAAATATCTTTGAACCTGCGATTGCGGCAGTGAAAATTTCTGCCACGAGTGAAAATTTCTGCTGGGTGATAAGCTAATCAGTCTTTCCGCAGTGCTGATGTGGAAGTGGCCCGTTCAGAAGCTTTTGTTGTTGAACGCATACTTGGGTTCCTTGGTGTTGAAATTATCCTTCCCTTCTCTAAATCAAAGGGCGAGATCTTGCATTCTGAATGTTTGCTTGCGCTCTCATTATTCGCCTTCACCGTGCTTTCGTCAGCGCTCGTCTGCTTGGTGAAGCGGGAGCGCCTATTGAACACTGCCTACTCACTGATGTAGAAGGTGAAGCAAACAGTCAGAAAGCTAGAAGCTTGCGCAATCTCATCCCAGGTTTTCAATCCAGTTTGACATTGAAGCATCCTTGTAGTATTAAAGTACTTGAGAATGAGGTTCCAGAAGCATTGCCAAGTTTGCCACTTGGTGAAATTTGTAGTTTAGAAACTACAATCTCTTTGCGAGATTAGCAGTGAACAGAGGTTTTCACATGGCGATTGGTGTTGTCCAAATGCATGAAGAGGTCACAGTACGAGTACATAAGCTGATAGTGTCGGCTAACCATAAGCACCAGCAGGGGCCCCGTGACAGTGTCCCCTTTAACTTCAGATATGCTTCACTGCATGATGCTAAATATGCTTCACCGCATAACACGACTCTGCTGCTGTGAAGGTGACTTAAACCGACAACAGCCGAGAAGGTGCAAATAGCACTGCGCTGCCTGGTTCTTGCTGTTGGCCTTTTCTTCTTTTCACAGTGCCCTTACTGTAAGTGCACGCCAGAATTACAATGCAGGAATATGCATGTGTGCAGAAGCTTTCATTCAAGAGTAACTCATGATCATAAGTCACGTCATCATGGTTTCATACCATGTCACGGCATCATAAGCGAGACATAATAAAGGGGGCCTCAAAGGCTGCGGGAGAGACTAATCTTTTGTGCGAGATTGTGCTATCCTTGCTGCACGCAGTGCAATATTATATGACTCTCATGTCTATGGTGGCATTGTCGATTATGAATGTTTCCTTACTGCGTTAAAAAAAATGTGTAGTGCATCTTTCAGATAATAATGGCATTATAGCCTCAGAGTTGTTCAAGTTTGGGGTACTTGTTCACTAAAAGTACACTATTAGAAAAGCTTTAGAATGTCTAGGTCATAATTGCATTTGAAGAACTGTAAGTCTTCCTACACATAGCAATTGGTAGCTTACTGTACGATGTTGAAGGTGGTTTTTATTCATAGGCCCTACGCAGAGAGCAGCAACACAATGCCTGGCATGTGACCAGGGTTCGTAACAGTGTTTGCATTTCCAGTGCTCGTAACTGATTCCAGTCTTAATGCATAAATTTGCTTTATGAATTCTTTGTAGACAGAAGGTGCTTGAATATTGGTTGCATGAAATGCTCCAATGCACACTGTTACGTACAGTGTGTCTTTTATTACCATACAGATTTTCTTGTTTTAAAGTTATGAGCGCGGCAAATGTGGCATTCTTGCAGAGGAATTCCTCTATTTTGGAACTCCACAAATTTGGAGGCAGTCACATTTTAATGCACTCTCATTTCTTACAAATCTTGAAAGTTGCACCTATTTCAAGATATTCATCATTGAATTTTACTGGTAAATCGAGGCAATATTGGAACCGAGTGTGCTGGGAGCGCAGAAAAGAAGGTCCCGCTATCTCATCAGATGGAAACATCTTGGCCAGTCATTGTAGCTGCTGATACGACACACTTTGCCTGGCAAGCATGTGCGTCAGTGTGCCATGTCAGGCTATCATTTAAGCTTTGTCCCACACTTCTTGACAGGGCACTGCCGCCTGATGTGGAGGAGGATGCACCAAGTTTTGATTGTACTCAATTGAGCGCGATAATCAATATTTCAGAATAAGTGCAATATTCGAGATTTAGAAAAAGAAAGGGTGTGCGTTCACATGCACCTGCCTCTAAATATGCCATTTAGAAGGCTGCCGCCAAGTTACTAATAAAAAAAGTGACTGAATTTTTCAAAATTAATTTTTCTGAAACTCGCATTACCAGCAAAGTATGTCCACCTCACCTAGAAACTCCTTTGCAAAAACGCCGGGCTCTCTGTGCTCAAAACTTTTTGCTAAATACCTGCATGGTTAAAAAAAAACTAGATATGCATAATTGTTAATGTATGAAAATCGTACACTATCACTTTTCAAAATTTTTGTCCTTCTATGCAGCACCAGAAAAATTGGAAATAGAAGCTTCAGGTGACCTATCTGATGTCAAGTTGCATGGCCATATTATTGTTTTAATTTTTCGCTATTACCTTTTACTGTGATGTCGCCACTGCAGCAGCTCGATGGCTCTGGCTTTTCATTCCAGGTCACAAAGCTGCACCCAGGTAGAGGCAGAATTCAAAAACGCTTGTGTACTTAAGTATAGCTGCACATTACAGAAGCCGAGGCCCTCAAGATTTATCCGTAGCCCTCGAGTTCCATATTTTTTATTGGGATTGAAGAGTAATGTTTGTGCTGTATCCCTCTATTTCAGACTAAATAATGTGCATGCAAAATTATATCTTCATTACTTTACACCATAGCACCAATATCTCTTGTGCTTTGATTTTCTGATGTCCTTGCATTTGCTATAGCAAGGATTTTTAAAAATCAGCCACAAAAGAAAAAAATGAATGGTCAAGGAACCAAGTGGTGTGTAACAGCTCCCTGCTTTTTTTAATCGGCTGCAAGTTTTGCACTCGTGTGTTAGCAACACTGTTTCCCCAATTGTGTACTTCAAAATGTTACCTTTCTGCTTTGGAACTTTGTGGTTTTGTTCTGCCAGCTGCTTGACCAAAACAAGCAAAATGTACTTTGGATATTCCACAAACTCATTCTGTATGCATTTGGTACAATAAAATTTGTTTCAAGAATGGACAAATGCAGTGATGGTTAATTGAAAACTGCAAATGCCGATTTTAGTTTCATGCTTCATTAATTTTCTCAGCCCCAAAGAAAGCATGCGAGGTTCGAAAATGTATCATGTGACAAAGTCCTGGCCTGCCATGACATTAGTGCACTCGGTCTAGAGAACTGATTAATGCTGCACATACATTGAACATGGTGGCCATGACCATCCCTCGTGAATTGGCATTCCCTGCCTAAACCACCTCACCAACACAGCCCGTTAACAGCAAGAAAGCTGACGGGGCTTCCAAGAATTTCTATGCACTATTTATTAGTATCGCCCATTGAAATTGCTCCATTGCTTTGCTGACAATTGTCTTGACAAAAGTGGAAGCCGAGTCCGTTGTGTTCGATCAGTTTTATTTACACACAACCTATTATAAAGTGGACCTTTCTTCGCCTCTTCAACTGTTCCCACAGCTGCTGCTGCCATCTTGCACGCCACATGGTAGGTGCATGGGAGGATTTTCCAAGGAACTCCGGAAAGCTGTAATCAGATTGTGGGCAAAGTTAAAAACTTAAATACAAAAAGGGTGTAGAGTATTGTAACCTTGTACATGTTGATCACACATGTTTCAGCTACAGCTGTAAGTGCCTTGTCTCATCAACCAAGCTACAGTTCTTGCAACGTTACACTTTGTGATACTCAGTATGAATTGATAAGACTAGCTGCTATTATAGTGGTTGTGCAGGCCACAAGGGAACAGTGCCTGGCCTTTGTGCTTGTATGTGTCAATTTCTCTCTTTCAGTCTCGCCCAAGCCACACCAAAATGCTATCCACAAGTGTTGTGCCAAAATGGCCTGGCAACATTTCGTATTAAGCCGTTTGACCTATTTATTGCACTGATGCACAAAGTGCAACCAAATGAAGGAAATGACATCGCCTAGGTGATTAGTAAATTACCCTTCTAATATACCACAAGTGCAACTTTGCTGTGGCAAGAGCCTTAGCAAAAACATGAGACACACAAAAATGAAGGAAAAGCAACACCTTCAAGTTCCCGCACCAACTCACCGTGACAAGCACGAATTTTGACAGTGTCTGCTTGAGCTTAGTTATTTGGAGATACATGCAGTTGAATGCTTTTACAAGCATTGAGATGCCCCACTATGCTAGCTTGCCTTTTATGGCTATAGAAAGTCATATACCGCCACAAGTCTGCCTATTCTTCCGATTGGAATCTATATTGAAGCTGCTTTGAGCAACGGGCGGTATTCTATTTCAGCGCTAATGATACATTGAGAGTAGTGTGCCTGGAAGGAATAGGCAAAAGCATTGCAGAAGCTGCAGCACTTTGTGCTCACTAAATAATCATACGAGAAGGTAAAGATGCCATCAGAAAGCATCCTTCGTATAGAGTCTCTTTAAAAGAAAAACACTACAACTAGACATGGTGACAGTTGTGGTGGCAAACTAAAAATATTATAATGATAGTTCAAGGTGTGGTATGGCATGTTTATGCTATTTCTGAAAAAATGAACACGGCAAGTGTGTCCATGCCAGCAATTGACACAGGATGTGCAGATGCAAAGCTGCAATACAGCACCACGGCGTCAAAACGACAGTATGCAAGTGGTGGTCCAGCATCAAAACTTCAATGTCCCTACACTGCAACACTGGGAGGCCATGCTGCATGACGGAAGCCTGGGTGGCCAGCAGGCGCTGCTCTGTCGGGCACAGGACGTGGCAGCAACTATTTCTCCTAAGGATTCAATAAACGGATTTTTCTACGTCACCCGCTATGCGATGCGCCATGCAAGGGAATGACAGTGCCACTACTCTCACAGGATATGGATGGTGCACAACACCACCTTGAGCATCGGAGTGCACGTCTGCCTATGAGCTCTGTACTACAAACACAAGTGGTGCATGCAAGGTAACACTTAACATATCACTGCCAAATGCCATCAATGAACAGAAGCAGCAAAGAAAGCTGCTTACATAATTTTCAGTGTCGGATCTGCATATTTTTTACATCCTGTCTAGATGCCGCATTGTTCATTTGTTCGTCACTGCTCAAAAGTGCATAGTTGCATGGTACTTTTTTAGATCTTGTGCACTTTCTTTTGTCCTGAAAAAATAACCACAGCAGCTATCTTCATAAAATAAAGCAGATGTTTCTGAATGAGCTGTAAGTATTAAAGTTGCTCAAAAGGGTAGTTTACTGAATTGATTGCATTTGAGTACTGCAGGCCTAGTTTCTTTCCGTCTTTCTCTTTTAAAGCCTCAGCATAAATTAGCTGTAACACCCTGTATACTGGACGGCTTGCCTGGCTGCCCGCACCGCCGACGCGGAGCACCAAACGTTTTTGTGGCGCACTTGTCGCCGTCTTGTGGCACCGGTCGTCCATCCTTATTGCGCACACGCCACCGTCGTCTGGTGTTCTGATTGGCTGCGGCAAAGCGGACAGCTCTGGCGGGCGGGAAAAACAAGTCGTCCGCGAGCGATCGGGCTTGCCGCCTCGTTTAACGCCTGCTTTTATCCGCCTGGCCAAGAGCTTTGCCCGGTTTAGCCGCTCTGTCTTCAGTGTGAACGTGCCTTTGGAGTAAAAAAATCAACAGCTTACGCTTCCACATTTTTTGCTTGGTAGCTGCATTCAATTTGCTTGCTCCTCGTCTTTTAGATGTCTAGGCTCCCCTCATTTTAACATGGCTGAATAGTGCACAAATCAGAAACGCGAGTTTCTGTGGCCTAGCCTTCTCACACTTGCAAGGATACCATCCAAAATTGACCTATTTTCTTATGGGGTGCCCACTGATTATGAGGATGCTGACATCGAAGGATCTCAAGTGGTTCTGTAGCATTTTGGTGACGTAATACAGTAATGCCAAGCTACAACTGACTTGATATCTGTCAGCACCAATGAACGCAGTGGTTAGTATTCTCACTAAATTGAGAGTTCAGCCCAACAGCAGATGGACACCAGTGGTTTGAATCCCCGTGTTGGCAAATTTAACTGGCTGAAATCAAGCATTTAAAAGACATGCACTTAGTTCCATCCCTTCAATTTGCGAGCATAATGAAGATCAAAGGTCAGGTTATGTGGCTGCAGCACCTTCTGTTCATGCAGCATACCTTTACTTTTCTTTACCAAGACACTTAGCATCCACATACCTTGTGTGCAAGCCACATCTATTTACAACAGAAACAGCGCTTTCCACTCGTGAGCAAAAGTTTGGAGGTAAAATATGGTAGAATTTCTTGTCCAGCCAACGCATGCAGGCTGAAATCTAAGTGGTACAGCCAATATGTGCCTGTTCAATCACTGCAATGCATTGAGCCACTTCTGACAACGCACAGCTGTACCAGAAAAGGTCTAGATTTTTTTTTACTATTGCCATGGACTTATGAACTTTTATGAATGTACCTTCAGCTTTCGCAGACTTTCAAGTAGTTCGAACGTAAAGTGGCCTGTGTGTTATTGCTATTCAGCCAGAGTGCAATAGGAGCCAGTCAAATTAGTAAAACATGAAGTCAATGTGCACACAAAGACTACATGTACCCTTGCATGACTTTGTGCCACAGGCAGCTAACAGCTTCCAATTCACAGTTCTTGTAATATGCTTGTGGCCACCATCTACAGTGATCTATTTGATTTAACGGGGATGTGTATGTTGGCTGAAAACAAGAAAATATATTAACACCGATGGATGCAATATATCCTTTCCGGTAGTTTCGCAAGGGGGAAACTGTAATTCGAACTTCACGGCAGCGTGCACCGCACAGCTGCACCTCATTTTTATATTCTCGCGCATGCGTCAGCGTTGCAGCAGCTGTCTGTAGTGACAACCTCGCGTGCATTTCTTGTTCAAGCTTTGTTGAAGGGTTTGAAGAAATGAAGGCAGTACGGTGCCGCTCATTTCTTCCTTAATGCGACCTTTGAATAGTGTGTGCATCTTAACCCTTTCATAGACGCAAGCAGAGAACAGGCCGCTTTGTGTCCGAGACATTACAAGTGCTGTTTTTTTTATGAAGTATTTTTCACATAACGTAAAATCTCAAAGCTGACTACGATTCTGTATTAGCGAAAAGTGGGAATATTACATCCCACTATACAGCCTCAAGGCCCGTTTCTACCTACTCGTGGTCACCTGTAATGTGATTAGAAGCAGCCAGAGTACCCAGTACAGTATACATTGTTTGTGCACGTTTTCATTATACTTACTGAGCATGCTTTGTATGAGAATCCTCAATCAGGGCTTTCCGATATTACAAGGGTTCTTAGAAAAAAAGATGCTTCTTGAAAATTCTTGAGGGCTCGTTGTAGCAGCTCGCATATGTAGGAATGCGATTTGTTCGCGATGCTAATAATTTGATCACCTGTTTTTGGTAGCTGTGGGCACGAGAAATTTAGACACCTAACCACACCAAAATTCAGCTTATATGAAAACACGGAATTTCGATAAAAAGAGTCCATTTGCCGCTGTGGTGGTTTGAAGGAAGGCGATAGAATAAAATAAACATTGTAGAACGGGAAGTAAACAATCTGCGCAATCGCTCTATCGCGTTGTTTGACAAAGAAATGGACGAAAAAATGTGCTTAACGTGATTCAGAAACATATCTACACAGGAATGTTCAATGGTAGAAATTACACTTCACCGCTACAGAGTAGCGAAGTTGCCCTGAAAAGTGGGACCAATATTTTCCGACCGCCCAACAAAGGGTGAAATGCGCACAGTATGTACGGCAACACTTGCTTTGTTCACCGCAGTAATGCCACCCTGTAATGGAGACACAACTACGACAAACGGTCCGCATTTCTTCCGCAGCGAGCAGCGAGAAAAAGTGAAACATTTTTTACCGAGTCAGAAATAAGCCAAGCGTGTTCCTGACGGTATGTAACGGCATGCCGCTGGAAAAAGGAGGGTCCATACCTCGGGGTTCAAATTCCGCAGACATGGCATGCGCTTCAGCGTAGCCGTCAATTTGCGGTTGAGCAAGCGACGATTTTGCATTTTCTGTTCCGCATCAGCATGTTCTACGCAGCGAGGAAGCTCCTTGAAAACCAGCACGACGGGTGCCGTCTCGTTGAACAATCAAGGCCTAAAATTCAAAAGACAACACAACTATTAGCGCTTATTGTTTCAAATTTTGTGATTTCAGTAGACTTACCTTGATGTTGTCGCATATTTCTTGTGGATCCATGTTGCTTTCAAGGTCGTTTCCGCCAACATAAAGAACGGCGAAATCGACACGCTCGAAGCGCATCGTGGAGACAGCTCACGCCAGCCGCACTGCATAGTAGCCCACAAAGCTGAATGTACAGGCTTTCATAGACTCAATTAGGCGCAGGCGCGACCTATTTAAGAATTTAACCTGACTCACCGACAATGACGCCGCACAAGGACGGCATGACTGAACACGATCCAGCGAGGCGTAACAAGACCACGCGAACGAACCTACGTGAGCCGGCAGTGGCCGCATGTGGCCGGCAACACACCACAGGGATTTAGCAGCAGCACCTAGCAGCGTCCTTCCCTAGGCGTACAAGTACCTATCTGGGGGCAGGGAGTACGCCACTGGCTTACGTCACATCCGGTTTGCCTCCAAACCGGGTACAGCCAACGAGCACATCGAAATTGGATTTCACCGCTCTTTCTGCGCACGCGCGAGGAGGAGTAGTTGCGAGAGAGAAATGTGGGGACTTTTGGTGCTCAAAATTTCTCTTCGCCTAGGTACTACGGGGAAGAAAGTTGTTAGCTCCGTTTGTCCCTAGCCGAGCTTGCAGCACAGAATCGACAGGATGCGTGGGCGGCAAGACGAAAAAGCCGCGTCCGAGGTGAGTTTGTTGCGACGGCAGCATATTAAATTTTGTAGTCGCAGGGGATACGTTTGGAAGTGAGGTGTCTTCTCGGATGACTTTAGTGGCAAAGTATTACGTCGTGCCGATGCATTGTTCATTAGTGTCGTTGATCAAGGTCAGCATACCACACACTTCAGGGGAATCGCGGGAACGGAAACAGTTTATGAATTAACTGCCATGCCGATGCATTAGTTCTTAATGTAACTGAGCATACAACACACTTGGAGATTCGTGGGAATGGAAATTTTGTACTCTGTATGTGTAAGTACTAAAACTTGCGTCGCCATGCGATCGAGCCGTAGATCGTTGTGAGAGCTGTACAGCCACACTGGCAAAACACTACGCCCTGCGGATGAATACGGAAGAAATGTATGCTAAAGAAAAACGGTCGTCATGCAATTTCATAGCAGTAGACCTTTGTGAAAGCTGTACAGTAACACTGATATTGGCTAGTTAATAATCCCGGCTGTTACGATGTCTAGCTCATATACGGGGCGCCCTATGTGGACGAAACAAGGGCTCAGATCGCTACAACCGCATGCGAAATACTCTGAATGCCTGCCAGTACACTTGTTCGGCGTCTCCGTGCTTGTACTGCGGCAGGAGACGTGACGGCAAGTGGTCGCGTATATCACAGTGGCCGCTTTCCACTCTTGCTATACTTTGCCGCAATACAATGCGCATGCTTCATTGCGCGACACTGGTGCCCTGCAGCGAGGCTCGAGCCATCTTGTCCGTCACTGCTGATAGAAAACGCATACACGTTCAACCTATTTGAGCTGCATCATTTTGTCGATGTTTACCCCTCTATACTTAATGAAGAGGATAACGTACGCCAGTGTGGGTGATTTAAAAGATTAATAAAAAGCCTGGTAACATATGTGCAGTCAGTGAAAAAACACTATTAATGCAGGCCTCCACGCTCCTGTAAAGAAAAAAAAAGATGCAATTCAGTGGTGACCCTCTGGAGGTGGATCCGTACCTATGTAAGCACAGCCGGCTCATTAGTCACAAAGTAGGAGCTGAAGAGAACTTTTTAATGCTCATTACACTACATTGACAGCGATTAATTTGTGGTCAGCGAGTGACAAATGCATTGCACCAAACAGTGAGACTTCGTCTTAATCCGCAATGCTTACGTGGCGAACAGGAGAGCAAAAGGTGAAAACAATGTTTTCATACAAGGCAAGTCATCCATGTAGTGGAATTGCATTTATCGTTGGTGTAGTGTTGATGCACTTTCTGAAGTCCAACCTTTAATGCAGCTTAGTTTCCATTGGTGCAAGTGCTTCTACTGGAAACATCCAAAATATGATTGATCAAATCAGGTTGCCGTCTTGTAATTTTTGAAATTTTCCTCTGGTCTTAAGTCTTTTCTGAATCTGGAAGAGCTGGCTGATTGTACATTTCATCTCGAGATAGTTTACACACTTCCAGCAACACAGGTTACCATACTTTGTTGAGTGCAGATGAGCACTGCAAATTCTATCATTTTGATGAGGCACCGATCTAATGCCACTCACTCTTGCCACAACGCTTTCTCAACTTGTACTGTACTTGTTTCTTCCACATTCCATTTGCAGCCCCAGGGCTAAGGCACAACAGCAATAACATTTCTAGCAGAAAATGCTTGCTCCTTTCTTCCAATTTTTTTTAATGTGATGCTCCTGCCTTCACACACTGTCAGACTGTTCTCCTTCATGCGTTTCCTTGTACTCTCTCTCTCCGCTTCTTGCTCAACATACCGTGCATGCCTTCAGTCATGTCCAATTGATCGATGCAGTCTTGTCCTTTTCTATCTCTCCTCCAGAACCTGCAACTTTCGACAACCTAGCATTATTTTGCTTCTTTTTGTGATAGTGCCTGGCTATCTGTTGCTGATGCCACACATTCACTTTGCAATGGTTTATTAGACCACATACATAAATTAATAGCTGTATAAAACCTTGACCCTCCAGCACTTCCACAAAATTCATGCAGAAGTGGAAACAAAGATTACTTAATTCCTCACCACACGTTACTATGTCTGCATCAAAGCTTGATATTACCAACATGTGTGCAGTGTCGTTGCCCATGCTTCCTGGACAGGAAAGCCAGTTGCTCCAGTTCACAAGGCTAGAACAACTGCGAAGTGATTGAGCTATCTGCTTGTGCTGCATTTTTTTGCCACAAGCTGTACAAGGTCATGGCTTGTGCTGCAGAAACCGCATCTTTTTGCCTGCTGCATTCCTTTGTGATGCATTGAACGTGTCTCCTTCTGTTTCCCCTGCTATTTTTACAGAGAAGCTGTATATGGCTAGGTTCTGACCATGACCAATAGTGCATACATCGACAGGGTGTGTAGAAAAAAGTTGCGTCGACAAAATTGAATCCACAGTAGCCTGCTGTGCGCCAGCAGTGCTCAGTGGCTCCGGAGTGCATGGCAGAATAATAAAACGTCATTGTGTACCCACCAATGTCTGTGCCTCGTTTTCTTGTGAAGTCGACATCGCTCTAGCGACGTTATCAGCAGTTTTACTTTGGTCCTGCTATGGCCAGGACGCGTCTAGTCCGTACTGAAGAAGAACAATGTGCATGTTAAGAGCACCGGTGTGAGCAACAGCGTGAAGGCAACGGGCAGCTGCTATAGCCAGACCCGCCTTGTCTGCAGATCCGTAATGTCGGCTAGCTGCTCTGTGACCGATGAAGAACAGCGTGCCCGTGAGGATCACCTTTGCAAACAGAAGCGGGAGCGGGCACGAAAGCATCGGCGACCAATTGCAGTATATCACAGTGACCACAAAGCAATGGTTACCATGGTGACAAAGTAAATAGAAAATCAAAGATAACGAAGTTGTGTGTATGTTTCTTTATTTAATCAATATAGCAATTAACCATATATAACTCAATATACTTGTCAACAAGTACAGCTTCAGCTGGTCTTCCATCTTCACATAGTGGAAGGGCTCTGAATTGTATTTTTTTATCATTTGTCATCAAACTTGTGCATTTTCTTTTTGTAATGCTACAGCCTGTTTCGTGCCATTACTGTTTTCTCTGCTTTTGCCTATTCTGCAGCAGTTGCTGGCATTGTCTCTTGCCTAGGTGTTGGTCCGCACGACATGCTAGAGATGCCATAGACAGTTTAATCACAGGGTGTTCAATATAAGAGAAGGTCAAAATTACTGGTGTTTCTAATTTTTTAAGCAACGATTTTTGAACTCTTGTGTGATAAAATCTCGCTTTGTTGATAAACAAGTGATTATCTTTGACAAGTTGTTTCCAATGACAACATTTTTTCTGCGTCGAAAGTTCACACATTTGCCAACAAGGTGCACACACGACTCAAAGAACTTTGAAACTTTATAGGTCTTGCTTCATGCTTTGTCACTTGGTTTGACATTTTATTCCCATTTTTGATCTCATTAACCTCGCTTCTGTGTGGGAATACTGAACTTGCTACTTAGTACTCAGCATGAAACAATGCTTTAAAACCACTGTGTTGTCCACTTGCCTCACCATGCCACTGTGTGGTTTTGATCAGAATTTTCCATCATAAGTACACTGTTACAAACTTGCACATGACAACTATGTTACCCTATATGCAAGCAATGCACTGTTTAAAGCCGAGATAAATACTTCACCAAAAGAAGTGCTTTCACCTCCAGTCCACTCTTTTTAGTCTGTTGTCTAAACATCCTGCCAAATACTGTCATTGCTATTGTGTCCTGCCGCAAATGTTCATTGTCAGTATACCTTAATTGTTTTGCCTGCTAGCGCATGTAATATGCCTGAAGATGTACTATGGTGGTGTCCTGTCCTCTTAAGGATGACCAATTTTCCTGGAAACCATAGTAGCCAGAAGAATGGTATTTAAAATGTGCATCACCAAGGTCCTGCAGAAGACCAGAGCTCAGTGTTTGAGCTTTGACAATACTCCATAGAATACCTGCATATAATTTGTGCTCAATTAACCTTGCTGCAAGACTTTTTCCAAGGGCAAGGCCTAGAATGTTGGTCAATTTTTGATGCTCTGACCTAGTTTGATGTGATTTTCTGTGACATTTTTCTCTATTCCTTTCTTGATTATCTTGGATAGTGGCCTTCTTAGGAGCTATTGCTTCATTAGATGTTTCCTAGGAAGGAAAATCTTGGATGCCTTTATACCACACTAGTGTGCATCATCTGTATGGAAACAAAGCACTGCATGAGCAGAGGTCTGTCTGCGGCAGCTGCTGTGAATTGCGCCCACGCATCACCCATGTGCTGCTCTCGTGGTCTTCCAATTAGCAACGCAGTCGCGCCACACTTCGCTTTGTTTGCGAAGTGCCACACGAGATAGATTGTCCATGCTAGCCAATATATTGCGAAATGGAAACCTGTATAGAGCTGCACTCAAATTTCGCATTAGGCAGTAGGCGAAATATTTTGCAAAAATAACAATTATATAAATACCATGCAATGAAACCAATCAATATGTACTGAACCAAACTTGTCACCTAATCGCACTGCAGTGAACCCCTGATCATTCTAAGTTACACCAAAGGCTTGTCATATTTAAATAGTCTCTTGTGCACGCAGTGTATGAATGGGATATCATTGAAAAATATGTGAATGCCTAACGGAGTGTAATCAGGACTGGCACTTTTTTCACTTTAACTGTCAGTTCCCTATATGTTGCTTTGATATAGGGAGGTTATGCTCTAATAGAAACAGTTGGAAGACGGTTCTGTCCACATTGTCACTTCCATCTATATTTTGTTTTGCACTGTGCATTCGTTTAAGACCCATCAACTAGCCCAAATTAATTTACATATCTCATAAAAGCAAGTGCACTGCAGTTGGAGCTTTGGAAATAGGCCTGTGTTTAAAACAGATTCGAGTGGTCGACACATGAAGTGGGCTCGTTCATGCGAGTACCCATGTCAGTGCTGTATTGTCTTTTTTTGAAGAGGATCGATCTATTGTTCCTGCTTTAGATAAAGTCTAGTGATCTAGAGAGCATATTTTAAAAGGCTGATGAAAAAGGGAACACTTTTGGATTTTGCGTGCTAACTACTATCTTGTCAGCTGCTACAGTTTTTGTAAATATTCAGTAAATATATTTGGTGCATCTCTTTTCCTGTGTAACACTTTCATGGAGGTTGCGGACACTTCCAGACGCAAGACTGATTTATGCAGCAGGTGCTCCTTGGCTGCATCTGCAATGCTAGCTCAAGGCGAGAATGCTTTGGCCATGTTGCCATCTGCATCCAGTCATCCTGGCACAACCGCCATGGTATGTTGGCCACAGAAACGTCACGTGGGTTGACAATATGTGTAGGCTGCTGTGAACACAGTTGGCAGGTGGGCTTTGCTTGCCTTGCATGGTTTAGATTCCAGCTTATGATCTTGAAAATCTCACCTTGTGCTTCTACTGAAGCATTACAAGCAATGGTGTCTGTCCTTTGGCATCATTATCTAAAACTTTTCACCTGTGTTGCCATCTGTTTACAGCAATGTTTCTCTAACTTATCTTATGTTCAAGTGCCATTGTAAGTTAATTCTGGTTCACACATTTGACCCATCCTGTCATGTCTCGGCACCAAATGTTACGGAACCTGTATCTGTGAAAATAGAGGGTTTTCACACCATTTTCTCCTCTAACACAGGATACTGATGATGTTTAGAGCATCAGCAAATGTCGATAGCGTCTTGTTTCTGCAGAGAAATCGGCAAGCAAATGCTCTGTCCTGACAGACGCATGTACCGTGATGGGGCCGATAACACCTGTGTGAATCAGGCCTTCGTGAGAAACATAGTTGTCAATTTACCTTTAGACTAGTCTGGCTATGTCAAGAATTGCTGGATAAAACATACTTCTCTCTTTCAGAAAGAGATAATTGAAGTGTTTTGGAGATTTTCCTAATTTCCTGCCTCTGGCTTGAGCAGGTGTGCAAGATGCAAGCATTAGGTCCATAGAATTGACTGAAGGTGCACCACTGTAAATGTTCGGTTTGCCTGCAAGACTGTGAAACATGCTTTGTTAAGAGTCTTATGGCTTTGGTAAATATTACATCTCAATGTGCAGAAATACATCTCAAGATGTTGAACTTTAAAGGGGTACTTACATGATATATTTGACTATTCATTTCTTGCGTTAAATCAAGGTCCTAGACTTCTAAACTCTAGAAAAAATTGTGACAAGCTTCAGAGCGAAGTTAGTAATTAGTAGTACTAACTTTTCTACAGCAAATTTCAGTGTTGTTTTTTTATACAGTGGAACCTCGATACGATTCTGCTTAATACGTTTTTCGAAATGTTAAGTTTTTTTTTCTTGAAAATCCGATTTGGTTGGATAATATTGCTACGGAACAGCAGCCACACTGTGGCGGCTGTTCCGTAGCATCACCCCCGGCAGTAGAAGCGCCGTCCCGGTGCTTAATCTACACATCCGCGGCGAAAGGTGTGTGATATGGCTTGAGTCTCGCCACGTGAACGATGTCACTTGCAGCCGACGATGACGCTGAGAGGTTGGCGGGGATGACTTCATACGTGACATCGGTCACTTGTCGCACCACACGGTATGGGCCAGTGTAGCGGGACAGCAGCTTTTCGGAAAGGCCCACACGTCGAATGGGGGACCAGAGAAGCACCAGAGAACCCGGAGTAAATTGTACGTCGCGATGGTGGCAATCATAGAGGCGTCTCTGATGCTCCTGCGAGGCCTCGAGACGGGTGCGGGCGAGCTGGCGCGCGTGGTCGGCGTGTGCGATCGCGTCGCGGGCGTATTCAGTGGTTGAACGTGTGACCGAGGGCAACAATGTGTCCAAGGGCAACGCGGGTTCTCGGCCATATAGGAGATAGAATGGTGAATAGCCGGCGGTGTCGTGACGCGATGAATTATACGCGAACGTCACATATGGTAAGTGAAGATCCCAGTCGTGGTGGTCGGTCGCGACGTACTTGGATAGCATGTCGGTGATGGTCCGGTTGAGGCGCTCCGTGAGGCCGTTGGTCTGTGGGTGGTAGGACGTGCTGAACTTGTGCTTAGTCGAGCAGGAGCGGAGGATGTCCTCGACGACCCCAAGTAACCACGGATATCCGTGGGACGTCCACCATAAGTCCCAACGTCCATCCATCCGGATATCCAACACGGACGTCCATGGGACGTACAGGAGAAGTCCATATCCTGTTTGGATGTCCGAAGGATATCCCCACGGGATGTCCATGGGACATCCCGTTTTGAACGTCCGCTGGCTGTCCATAAATAGGCATGTCCAGGCTAGTGAGTTATATATAAACTAACATAAAAATATTACAGGAAATTTTAGTCTGTTCATACTATATTTATTTTTGCTCTCCATCGGACACAGCCCACGATACACGCAAGCAGCTATTTGATGTCTAAAAGATGTCTTGAACGGCTAATTCAAAAGCCTAGTAGCTGTCTTGATCAAGACATTTTGTAGCCATGGACGTCTAGAAGTACTTCAGTAAGCCCTGCTAACGTTACGCTAAAAGTTGGCTAATGGACAGCTTGACAAGAACAACTGAAGACTTTTATTAGACATTCCCTCAAAATTTTGCGGCAGCTGTTACAGTAACACGACGTTTGCCCACAGTTACAATTTATTTTAAACGAGGCATGGACATCAGAAAAAAAAAGTTTATATTGTCAGATAGAGTGATGCAGAGGTAGTTTTTCCAGATGTGAACCATGGGAATAGTGTAGTAGAGCCTCATTGGTCAATTTGTGCTTTTTAATTAGACCAAGTAATTGAATGCCACCTGTCAGAATTATTTTGCAAATAAAACAAGATCTGTATTGTATGCTGATATAATTCCAATGTTCACTCATTGACCTAAACAAGAACATCTCTGCGTGAAACACGTCATTATTGACAAAACTTCACCCTGCTGGGTCTCCACCAAATTGAAATAGTTTCTAGCAAAGAAAAATTTTGTCAGTGATGCTGCAGTTCAGGCAAAAATTACATCCTGGTTTCAGCTACAGGGGGCACAATAGCCTTACACCAGTATACGAAACAGAACACTGCTGCAATGAGTTAAGAAATAAAGGATAGTACACATCTGGAAAAACACTCTGCGAACCACTCTAACTAGCAATATAAATATATTTTTTCTGATGTCCATGCTTCATTTAAAAGTAAATTGTAACTTACTTTCTGGGTGCCTCTTGTAAGGTAACGCCACATACTTGCACAGCATCACGCAGAAATAATGGCGAGTTTTTCGGCATACCATCCATTAGTGAATTCCTTGTATGTTGCATGTTACAAGAACTGAAAGATAAATCATAATATGCAGTTATTTTTTTTTCATAAACTGTATGATGAGCTTTTCATGCATAAAAGGTGATTGCAAGCGAAAATGCAGCAAGGCATCAACTTCACACCATGTTACATACTCATACTTTATTACCTAATAAATTAGAAAAGATGCAGAAAGTGTAATTAACAAGAGTGACAAATAGCAGCAAAGGTGATCATGGATAAATCTTGAAGATGATTTCCGCCGCTGCCAGAATAGGCCAGCCTTCGTAGGAAAGCACTGGCTGCCCACAAAAGCTTGTTGTCACAGGCCACGCGTGATGGTTCTTGTAGACATAGGAAAGCAATACCTGCACAGAACAGGAAAAAAAGGGCAAGGGAGGAAATGGTAATGTTAAAATTGGAACTTCAATTAGCAATATGTGCTAAGTAAGAAGTTTGGTTCACATTAAAAATAAATTTAAGCACTCCTTTCTCTTAAATTACGGGTATCTTAAGGTATGTATGCGATGATGTTTAAAATGACTAGTATATTTCCTATCATAAGAAGCCAACAAACACCGACACCAAGGACAACATAGGGGAAATTACTTGTGCTTAAAAAATTAAATAAACGATAAATTAATGGAAATTAAAGTGGATGAAAAAAAAAATTACCGACGATTACGTTACTTCCTAATGCGAAATGTGAGCGCAGCAAATAAGCTGTTTCACCTTTTGGATAGATTGAGGCAAAGAAATCGAGCAACACATGTATGCGCTATCACATAATTTTTTTTTATTTTTCACACGTATTCCTTTAACAAAGACTCCACTAACAGTTCTTGACAGTCATGAAGGAAGCTTTGTGGTCGGAGAAATAGACTGATATATGTTCGACTTGGTACACCAATGCTTGATTCTCAAAGACGAGATCTATACAAGTGCCTCGCGAGGTTGTCACAGCCGTGGGGGAAGCAGAGGCTAAGCGCCGCCGCCGAGAAGACCCTGCCGTTCGCGCCGCCGAAGCGGAGGCTCATCGCCGCCGTCGAGAGCAACCAGCAGTAAGCGAGGCTGAAGCAGAAGCTCATCGCCGCCGCCGAGAAGACCCTGCAGTTCGCGCCGCCGAAGCGGAGGCTCATCGCCGCCGTCGAGAGCAACCAGCAGTAAGCGGAAGCGGAGGGGGGCGGCGTGTACACCCAGCGGCAAACGATGGGGGCAGAAGCGCGCGCAGCAAGCGGACAACACGATAAAGGGAGGAGGGAAGAGATAGCAGCGACTGACTGATGCCGCTGACGGCGATAGTGAGTCAACCCCAGCTATCCGCCACACAAGAACAGGGGGGGGGGGACCCTTTCCTCCTCTTTCTGCATGGCGGCGACGGTGTTCTATGCAGTCACGTTATCTTGACTCTCTAGCGGCGTCAGCGGCATCCAGCGGTATCAGTCGGTCGCTGCTAGCGCTGGGGGGATGAAAGGGGGGCGGAGCTGGTTACGAGGCCGACGACGACGCCGACGACGACGCCGACGACGACGCGAAACCCAGGAACGGACGCCAAAGAGCTGCGCTCTAAAACACCTTGCCGCAGGTGGGAACTGAACCCACAACCTTCGCATTTCGCGTGCTATAGATGCTCTACCAATTGAGCTACAGCGGCGTCGTTTTCCCATCCACTTTCTTGGGTATTTATGTGTCCTAGTAGAACGCTGGGAGTGTTAGCCAGCGCCACAACTCAGAGACCTTGTTCCTGGTATATATTCATTAAGTTGCATAGCAGAGTCAAAGTCAGCCTTTAATTTATTGTATGGTGTTTTGGTGGCTAAAAAGCCACTTATCAACCTGTCAAACAAGTCTGAGAAGCTTCCTGCAAAATATAATCAGTTTAAAACAGTAATTCACTCTGCAGGTAAATGATGTACTAACTTAATTAAAAAGTTAAATAGCGTTTTATATTGTTGAACTAAAAGCAAGTTTGCCATCTTGCGCTGCCTAGCTGTTGCCTTTCTTTCAAACTTAAACATGACACAGTACAGAGTAAGCAGGTAGCATGCAAAGGAGGACTGGTGATAAAGTAGGTTCCAAAGCAACACTCCTAGCTGGATCAATCACTTTTGTTGATATATTTTCATGTGACCCTAATTGGCTTCGGGCAATACCTCACACAAATGACGCAACACCTTGGATGATGCGTCATACAAAGTTGAAAGTATCCCAGGATGTGATCAAACGATAACATTGCCCACTGACTTGGAAGTGTTAACATGCTGTTTGCGTGAGAAAGTGCAAAGTGATTCGTATAGGTGGCAAATTCATCAGTGTATCTATAGCCTCAGGTAATTCTGAGCATCTATGCTGACTTGCAACTGAGAAGCCACTGCACACAAAAAGGTGTATTCAAGTAATGGTCCATGCAGAATAATTGCCCACCTAGTGAAAAGGCTAATATGGCAGGCTAATGGGCCAGGGCAAATAGATTGATAAATTCTGATAACACCTCCAATGATATTATTGAAATAGGTGATAAAAAACAGCACAGGTAAAATTGCAGTTATGACAAAATTTTAAAAGCACCTCTGCAAACTGCTGGAACCCTCAGCATCATGCCTGTTCTGCACGCACATATGTTGCAGCGCAATCTATATCTCAGACGCAGGCGCCTCCACAGATCACTTTGTGATCTCCTCACAATAAGGTTAAAAAACAGTCTGGCACAAGCTACTTGATGTGATTCATTTTGGAAGCGCCAGCCAAGTGCTGATAGTGGTACAGCGAAATTGAAGTTTGTCCTTGTATGGAAGCCTTGGCCGATGTTTTATCAATTCTAGCGGCAAAGCACACCTTTTACAGCACACATAAATCTTAAATTAGACTGCTTGCTGATGCTGTACAGTAAGTTCCTGTAAAGAAACTAAATCACACAGAAAACATTTAGAATAGCAAACTAATGAAATACTGGCTTGAATACATTTGTGCATATTAGGGAAGCAAGGTGTAATGTACACTGTTGTAGAAAATTTTTAATCATGTATGGAATACTTCTATGACACAGCAGAGTTAATTTGTGAGTTCTTACATAGCAATGACTACCTACAGGTAAATTTTGTAAGGATTAGGGAAACTAATTATTAGTAGAACTGTGTATGTACACTGGCACTGAGAAATTGGTTATAATAGTGGCAGCTTATAATGGACCAGTGCAAAAAAATGGCCGTTTGTGAGACACCAACTAGCTATTTTACCACGAAGCGCTCCCTGGCCTTAAGCCATATAGAAAGCACTGGGAGGACCAGAGAGGGTACAGTACATTGGCTTACACTGATCATGATGAGGTCCCGTCATCCAGCTAGCGCCAAGGTACAAGAAGGATGTCCAGCCGTCTATAGAGTGAAAGGGACAAAATAAGATAGCATCAAGTCAGTTGAAAGGCAGATTTGCAATTACAAATAAGGTGACCCAGTCACACTCATTCATTAATAAATGCCAAGCTGTCGTGATTTCACTCCCAGATGAAGCACCTACTAGGTTAAAGGTTTTGCTGCTTATTTAGAATAAAACACATTTGAAATTTGCACATCAGCAGACGATTTAATTTGGAATTGTATAGATGAAGTAAACACTACAGTTATATTTTTTGTTTTGCTATAAAGTGGGAACGCTCAGTGGCGTAGCAACAGGGGGGGCCGGGGGGCCGTGGGCCCCGGGTGCAAGGGGCCAGAGGCGGGGGGGGGGGGGGTGTCATACGCCTGAAGACGCCCCTCTTTCTGCCGGCTTGACTGGGCGCAAATGGCAAAGAATGCTCCCGTATCCAGTAGCCCGAGCTCATGTACCCGATGCGTTGCGCCGAAGAATTGTCGGCTGCAGCTCTATCAACACCCCACGAAATACTTGCACGAATGTGGGGGCTAAAAAATTTATTTCGCAAAATGGTCGCTAAAGTATTCGCCTTAGCGGAACGTTTCACGTGGGGTGCGCTGATGCCGTGCGTTCATGCTGGGAGCAGGAATCGCGAAACATACAGTGAGGCGTTGTAAGGCGATGAGGCTCTTGGGTCCCGCGTCCGTTGAGAACGCGCAGCGAAGACGAACAAAGACAGCAGCAAGAGGGCCTTCAACGAGTGCGCCCCGCTCTCGCGTTTACAGCGAGGTTGCATAAGTGCGGCCGTCAAAAGTCGCGAATAGGATTCTCTGGATCGTCTTCAGACTAGGTGCGGCGGAAGAGTTTGGCGGCGTATGACTCGACCGGCTGTATATAGTCGCGGGCGCCGCGATGTTCAGCTCGCTTTTACTTCCCCTCTCCCACTCGCTCCGAGAAGCCGCTGCGAAACCTGCCGTTATGTTTCACGCCTTCCTTACCCTCGAAAGTTTAAGAAAAGTGTTGTTGTTGTGTGACTTCATGGCACAAGTACAGTGTCTGCAGTGTCAGCTGCGCAGAACTTTACAAAAAAAAAAACGTGAATTATGTAAGGATATTTCCCGATATTCTATGAAGTTATGTGTCTTTGTGATTACTAGGAATTCGGTAGCGTGAAAAATATGGCAGATAAGTAATAACCATATCCTTAATAATCCCTCAATTAGTACTTATAGAGGAAGCACTTCAATTCCATAATTGAGGACTCAAAGTCATATTACTGATTCAACAAAAGCTTCTTAAACAAAATCGTTTTGGGTGCTACAACCTACAGTACTATGGCACTGCGGGCGGCGCCCAGTATGGCAGTAGCGAAAGAAATATGAAATGCTGGACCAGTGAGGTTGATCCCTCAACCTTCTCCATTGCGAGTGCAGACCAACAGGTTTCGTTGGCACGGCTTCATCGCGGTCTTTTTTTTTTCTTTTTTTATATGGTGACACCAAGAATCGACGCGAAGCGTGCTATATTCTGTTCCCAATCTTTTGGTGGTACCGCAGCTCGGATAATCACGTTTGTCTGTCTAGCAGCCAATGAAAACAAGGCTTTATTGATCAGAATGAAGAGAACTCGTAATTGTAATAACATTGGCGCCCGCGCAGCAGGGAGGCAGGTGGTGCTTTCCGTATTTCTAATATATGGTGGGGAGATCAGCGTCAATCAGACACAATTTAATTTTCGTTTTCGTTCAGGGCTGCCCATAGCCAAAATACTGCGGGCCGTAATACCTACGACGATTTTTGTGAAGTTGTTGTTGGGCAAGATATAAATGTCGGCCTTCAATTTTGCAAATGAAATGTTGCCGCTAAAATTGGTAGTCAAAACTTTATAATTTTTTTTTTACTTGTGACGTGACCCGTATTTGCAACGATGCCGCATTTGTATTGGTTGCCAAGCCTTACATTTTGACAGAAGATGTGCACGTGCGCTTATCACAAGTTATCAGTGCAGCGCCCTGTGTTATTCGGCGCAGAAAAAACAGTGTGTACTGGCCTCGAGCTGCGCCACTAGAAAAGCTGGCGCCACCGTCGGCGTGACGTGCTATGAGAGAAACAAGTATCTGCGTGAAGCTTATAAAACGAGAACAGAACTACACGAATGGATGCATATATTGGATGAACTAGCGGTAATCAAGTGTTTTTAACTATTCGCAAGGGCCCAAGACGGTCATTGGTTTTACCATTATGAAGTGTATCTGTTTATGCCGTATGTGTACGTCGAAGACCGGCAATAAAGAAAAAAAAATCAAGTGGACACAGCGGCCGCGTCGGCTGCTTCGGGAGCGCGGAAGCGAGCGGAAAACGAGTTTAAGTTCCCTCGTACGCTCTAGCCCTCATTTAGTGGCGAGATTTTCCCGCTTCGAGTGTCTCCTTTACAAGCATTGAAAGCACTACAATAGATAGTGGCTGTCTTTGGAGGCGCGCAACATGGTAGGCTACTGCTCGGTGCCGCAGTGCCGGACGTACGCAACGGAGCCCGGTGTCAGCCTTATTCATACGTAGCCGCAGGACATCAAGCTGCGTGAAGCTTGGCTCGCGAAACATAAATCAGGCAAACAGTCATCGGCTACAACTCGAGTATGCAGCAAGCACAGACGCGAGGAAGATTTCTGCTACGGCGCTCGGTCTGCGATGTTCGAAAAACGCGCAATGAGACGCTCGCCCGAGTCCGCTGCCCAACTAATGTCATGATGGTTTGGTCTATGAACTTGTCGATGCTATAGATACTGGCAAGTTCACTGGAGGGGAAAGGGAGCGGTAAGAAGCACATTAAAAGAAAGCATGGCATATGGTCATGTTTGTGTTATGAATTAATGCACTGGATTAACAAGAAAAGAAGCAGCGGGAAATCGCACGCTGAGAACACTGATAAAGATATAGTGCGACGCAACTCGAGAAATAATATTGAAACGTCCAAGAATTTAGAAAAAAAAAAAAAGATTGGATCGTCGCGACGGCACATCACAGTCCCCGTAGCCGTCGAAGTCTCTACAACGAAATTATTTTTGAACAGCTCTGATAGCGCCCACGCAACAATGGTGGCGTGTATACTATCAAATGCTCATATTTTGTGGCCTAAAGCTCATGGCACGGTGCAAAAACGCGCACGCGGCGAAAGCGAAACAGTGCACAGACAAGCATGCAGACGCGTAGTCGGTCGCTGCGAAGCTACATGTGCGATCGCTGCATTGAGGCTTCATTCTATTATGCTCCATTTAGTTATACAAACACTATAAGAACATATTTCACATAGTTTGCTCTCAGCGTTTGCCTACCTTTCACGCAAGAAGCCGGTTCGGGAGACTGCATCGTGGCGACCGCGCGCAGTGGCGTTCACTGTATGTATACGGTAAATAGATAGCATCTGTAACGGATTCTGTGCTTTCAGTTTGCCCAAGATTATTATTTCGACAGTAAAAAACTTCTCTCGTTTCGAAAAGTACTAACAGAAATGTCCAGGAGAGCTCCCGCGTGGTGTTTTCAGTGAGCGCTGACACCAAAACCTATGAGGAGCGCGCCGCGCGTGATCCCTCATACTACGCCAGCGAGGCGCTTGCGATAGATGGCGACATTGTAACTCCTCGCCGCCAATACCTGCTGCATTCGCGATCTCTGGAAAAGACAGTGAAGGAGAGGGGGACCCGGGCGACGTGCGCGGTATCCAAGGCGGCTGTACTGGTGCTGAAACCCGGAAATTGTCGATATCCTCGCCTTCGTCGACTACACCCGAGGGCAGGGGGAGGGGGGGGGTGACAGAAGACCTATGGGCCCCGGGTGCCAGATGACCTAGCTACGCCACTGGGAACGCTACAAACTGCATAGTCACTGACACACGCGCGCACACGTAAGAACAAAAAGACACAAAATAGGGCGAGTTCAGTCTGGTTCAGCATTACAGCCAGCGCGTCGTCTTCGAATGCACTCCTTTCGGTTGGCTCGTGCTACGTTAACAACAGGCTAACAAGCAGGGCAAAGTTCTTACTGTTGTTGCGGAAGTCGTGGAGCGCGGTAGTGCTGAACGGCTGAACACAAGCAGAACCCTCGTATAAAAGTAATGACGAAAACTCGAAGGGCAGAAGAGCCCATGTATCAAGAATTGTCGCGGGTAACACCTAAATATATTCACATTGTTGACGAAAAACGAAGCGCAATGTATTTCACTTACCGGAAAAAGTGTTATCCGAACGTGCGACGTACAAAGACGCACCGAGACACGAAGGCGGCGAACGCAGATCCCGCCATTGTAGTAGTAAGCCGTCGGCGAAAACACGCAATACAGCCGATGTCACGAAGCACTGATGCAAAACACACGGCACAGAGCATCAGCACAGCTAAATGACTCCAGTTAATATCCAGTATAAATGTACAGAACGGCTTAGAATGACGCACAACTAGATAACGAACCCACGACCGAGACATAGCGGGTGGCAATGGCCGTTTTTTCAAACTTCCTGCCTCCCAGTGTCCCCAGCACAGAATGAGATGTCCGACAAATTTGGATTGTGCCGCCGAAGTGATCGCAGCGCGGTGGCTCTGTGACACCGCTGTGCAACACCGGCGTTTCGCTCCTGCTGCTGTAAATACCTCCTGCGCGAGCATAGAATGGTTTCCAGGCGTCGTGTGCGCGCCCCGTATGGAAAACAATAACACGCCCTTGATTGTTGAAGTTCTGGTGTGAAATTATTTAATATTAAAGCCAATTAACTTATGTTGCTTCCAACGAGTTCGATTTGTCTGTGGCGTCTTTTATTCGCTAACGCCGACGGCCGACGGTAACCGCACATTTAACACGTCGTTTGGCATTTTATGCACTTTTAGACAAAAAGATCTAGAAAAGTTCTTGAGTTAGACATTCTGAAGGCGTTTACCAAAACAGACTCTAGTGACACCAGTAGTGGGTTTTGCCGCAGATAGAATATATACTAGCATATTCCAAGTGCTGAGGTTATGTTTAGAAGAAATTCTATTTTCAGTCTTATCATAGATCAAGACGTCTATAGCCGTTTGTAGCCGTTTCAAGAAGTTTTTAAAACCTGAACATCGCCCCCGAGTGCTCCGTGATCACTGCGCATGCGTGAGCTGAGAGAAGGTGAGAAAGGAGAACAACTCTTTTTCGCAGGATGTGACGTCACATTATTGCTTGTTTTTACTTTTTTGAAAGAGCTACTCTCGAACGTAGATTAGCCATTGCCGTCGTGTCGGCTGCAAGACGTTCTGCGCGCGCTTGGCGTGCTTTTGTGCGTGTCGAAAGCGTATAACGTGCGCGATATTCGTGCGAGCGCAGTTTGACTTGAGCAATCGTGGGCTTGGACTCCGTGACATTTGCTTTCGTCATATGCGAGCGAGTTAGGGGCTTGCCGACAGGTAAACCGCCGCTGTACTTAGGTGAATACCTTGTTTTTTTGTGGTCCTGAAATAAATAGCGCGTCGCTGCGATGGTGACTTCAATCGAGTGCGGTAATTGCTGCGCATTACGGGCGATTTAATTGCACAATACGTGCTGCATTATCGGTGTAGATAGAGAAACCTTATCCTATGAGCCTTACTTCTGTCAGTCAATCGGTTACATGTTTCGCTCTTATCCAGTGCACATTGCTTGATATCCACTAACGATCTGCTTCAAATATCGACGAAGTGTGTATTCATCGTGCAGATGTTTTTTTTTATTATTTTTTATTCACACAAGTAGCGATGGGCAGTAGCGTTACGGCCGTGAGTTTTCCTTTCTAGCAAACCTTTTCAAATTGAAGTTTTCGCTCATGTTCGCGAGATAGCAAATTTAAGTGTTACACCCGCTGCTGTATTTTTCGATTCCATGTGACCTAGATTTAAGCTGCCTCAGGTTGTATTAACGCGCGCAGAGGCTTTTCGAAAAATAGTTGTCACCTGAGAAATCAATGCAGTGTGCCAGTTCTTTTGGAATGGTGCTATTTGTGAAATTGATCATATTTCCCCTAGTCATGCTCAACTACTTACTGGTCAGATGCTTGAACTTCCGAAGAAGTATTTGTAAAGTTTCCCTTCCAACTCAGCGTTGTAACCGACGCTTCTCGGAAGTATGAGTGGTATTTGCCCCTGCAACACTGCCATGAGTTCAAGTTCAAATTGTGCCCACCGACTGTCTATCCGTGTGCCACTATGAAAGCAAAGAACTCATTTCTCAATTGTCGCAACATTTCTTTTTCATTCCATCTTCAAGAAATTTGTTTACTTCTTTTCCTGGTCATTGTGGACTTGCACACATTGAAGTTTTGGATAGTTTGGCAAAAGCATTGCATAGTGGGCCTGTAGCGAGTTCTTTTTGTATTTAGCGCATTGCCCTTCTGACTGGACAAATTAAGTAACTGCATTACAAATATTTCACTTCCTTGGAATGTCTGTTCCATGTGCCTCATAACAGTACACGGTTGAATTTGGTACATATATATGCACCTTCATATGACCAAGTGTAGGTTTGTATTGCAATGGAAATAAGAACATGAGTGCTTCAATTGTCTTCATCACTTTGCTGATGCCTTCAATGTGTGAAAATGGCTTGTAACAATATTGCTGCGTTTCATGTGAGGATATGGAATAGAATAACTTTCTTCTTTTATGCTGAAGGTATTCACTCCTTTTGCCTGTTGGGCTTCAAATCTTGTAGAAAATGGTGTAAGCAGCCTGGGGTGTGCCTGAAGAGCAATGCTAGTTTGTGCATGATCATATTGTTGCTGCTGGGAAGATGACATTTAGGCACATTTTTTTCATACAATTAACACAAATGTTTCCATCTTTCCCCTTGTGGCTCAATCGTAGTAGACCTGTTCGCTCTTCAGTTACTTTGTTGTTTATTTTTGTTACATATCAGTATTATGTACTATCAAGTTAGTGGGAATATAAAGCTATTTGATGTTGTATTCATGGGGAATCCTAGCCGATCCCTCGTCATGGGTATGTGCCATATGTCACAGGCAACAGTCATTCTAGTCTCTCTTCTTGTGGTAAAAGTATCCCAAAGCCTATTTTGTATGCTTGCAGATGAGTTGAGATTCACACATCAATGCCAGCTCACAAAGCATCTAATACGGCAATCAGCCAGCCACCTCCGCAGATGGAGAATTCTGCAGTTTCCAATCATACTGTTTCTGTTGTCCTTGGCAGAGATGTTGATTGTACACAGAGGGAATATATTGTAGGACAATAAAAATAACTTGTCATGACAAGGGCAATATATGGTAGAAATTATAGTAGACTATGACCAGCGTTAGCGCAAGCCCTGCGGTATCTAAAAAATGAGTAAAGTGCTGGTTTTCATATGCTATAGCTGCTGTGTGCATTAAGCTCAAAACTCCCTTCTTGGCAACATAACCCAGGAATGCCCACTCCAAACACTCTTGCACATGCACTTTGACAGCATCTGCTTTGATCTACCAAATTGCATATCAGTAAAGATGGGTCTAGTTCACTAAAGACTGACAATGCTGCATTCGTATGGAACCAAACTGTTCTCGGAAAGTTCTTGAAACCAGTCAAGCAGGTTTTTGAGAACTTTTAATCTGGCAAAATGACAAAATGAAAGTTATTTGAAATAAGTGATGCAATGCTAATGCGGTTTGGGCATGCATTTCAATGTGCTTGGCCTTCATCATCTCTAATCATAGTGAACCTGCCAAATTGGCAAGGATCTTGAATGAATTCTTCACTAAGCCCAACTATTTTGTTGCTGCCCTATATTGTCTCTATAGGAAGAGTGCACAACAAAAATCTTGTGGCTTCCTGATATCATAACACCCTATAACTTCCTTAGATGTAGGGCCATTTGATTCACCAATAAATACTTACACAGGATTTAGATGATGCCTTTAAAGATGTGTCCCTCATGCTTACATGTAAAGGAGCACTGACATTAAACTTTTGGACTGAATTTTTTTATATTAATCTGGTTCCAAATGGCAGCTTTTATGACCACACCATGCCACTGAAAGCTGCATGTGCTTTGAGCGATTCTTAATGTGTGCTAAAACTTGCTTCACTAAATCAATTTTCTTATGACTCTTCTCAAACATCTAAATTAAGATTAATTTAATTCTAGTGTTCTATAAGTCACAACCACGATACGATTACGAGGCATGCCATAGTTGCGGACTCCGGCTTAACTTTAATCGCCTGAGGTGTTTAACATGCACCCACTCCCCGGTGTGCACCAAGACAGAAAGGAAAGACCAATGTTGTGCTGCATAGTGGTCCTAACATGCTCAGTTTTCAATGACCTAATAATGGCATGGCTTACTCATGCACAACTGCAGCATGCATCATTTGTTTGTGACCTACCATGCAATGTTGTCACCAGATTATGGGGCCACACTGCCTTTGGCACGTTTAAATGTTGGCGTTAAGGATATATTTGTTGCACATAGAAGGAATTCGACGTTTTGTAGTGTAGTTAACTGAATGACAGCTACACACGCATAAGAAAAAAATTGTGCCAGGACTACTTAAACTCTGCAGTGTTTGAGTTTGACCAATTCTTGCGATTTTGTACATTTCGGATGACTGAAGGTCATTCATTACAGTTATACCAGCTTTTGTACTTTTTAGACATGCTGTTTGCCCCGGTTTTATACAGTGATCATAGATAGCCACACCACACGATGTCGGTAGAAGAATTCAGAATTTTAGTAAAATGGGGTTGCTTCATGTTGAGGTGCACCAGCATGTCATAGTAAATAGAAGCCAGAAGCAGCAGCATTTTAAGGTATTGTGCCGCACCATGTAAAGTCAAATTATTGTGCCCCCCTCCACTCTCGCTGGCAAAACCTGCTGGTGCAGCATTGCGAGCAAGCTTTCGAGGTACGCTGCGCTCTTTCCAAAACAGCGTCCGAGGCAGCCATCTATTTTGCCTACAGGACGAAAAGTCCCTGGCCAGGAGTGCATCGAACATACGGAAATAGCTGTCAATTGTGCTGCTGAACTTCTAGAGATTTATAGTTTTGACCTCAGGTTGCAGAACACAGCAATGCTATAGCAAGCAGTGTGGTGAAAGCTGTTTCACGGCTCTACCACGGCATAGCCAGCACTGCATGCATATACTATACACAAGCATGAGGTTTTAGCAGCAATACTTAACAGTAAATTGTATTTGTACAACTTCACTCTGTCTTTAACACTGCCAGGCTTTAAAATACATGAGAAGAGGTCACTGTCTTTCATTTGATGTGTTTATACAAAAAAAGTGTGTGCATGGAAGGGGTTAAGGCTCCTTTGTCAAGCCAAAATGCTTCCTGGCATGATAAAGTGAAGCCTTGTGCATTTCAGTCTGCAGTTGCTCACTGCACTTTCAAAAGTGCAATCAGCACAAAGAGCACAGGAAAACACACAAGCAATGGTTCAGCAATTTATTTGAAACAAATGCAACTTTGTTTTACAAAAAGACCACATTCCAAAAAGCAACCACATGCTATGCAGACAATACAGCCAACTTATGTTAATTGTACAGATGTTAACATGCCCTGCCTTTATATGTGGAAATGTTTCAAGTCTCAAAGTGTGCCCCTACTTTGTAGCTTGTCCTTGGAACAATGATTCAAACAAATGCTAAATTTAGCACCATTGCCACACTGATAGAAGAAAACTACATATTAAATCTTGGAGAACAGAAAAAAGGGTATAGTAAATTTCCAATAATCTGACTCCGGTTAATTTAATTTTTTCAGTTAATTCAAACCTGGCCAACGCCCATGCATTTCTATGGGATTAAACATTCATCATTTCGATCCTAAAACTGGCATTCGCCGGATAATGCGAACTTGACCAGACCCCAATAATGACCCCTTTTAGTGGCAGCGCATGTCTCAGTAGAGCTTAGGGGACAGTGAATGCATTAAACAAATGCCATCTCTCTGAAATGCCTATTTTTGACCCACCCGAGAAAGATTTTCAAGCAGTAACGGTAGCTGACAATGTCCGGTTGTGGTACTTACCTGATTCTAACGAACACTTTTTGTTTTCGAAGGACATTGAAACGAAAATTGCCTAGCTGTGCAATCGATTGCGAAACTAAAACCGTGGTTGTAGCATTCATATGCTTTCCCACATATCATGGCTGTAATAGAGCGAAGCTGGCTTTAGAAAATCAGCTGCCGTTCTAAAAAATGAGGTACGCGTAGGTTTCTACTTTGGTGTGGAGTTAAGTCATTTCTACTTTAGTTTTATATTGTGGACAAATAGAAATTTGATGCACATTCGTTTCAGAGGCGTGTTACTCAAGCACATATTGCCAAATGAATCAACGGTGCTTCAGCAGGTTTTTGCATCTTAATTCGACCCGTCAGTCTCGTGAGGGTAGAATTAATGGAAGTTGATTGTATAAATTGTGTGATGAAGCACCAAGAAAGTTACCTTGCTCAGGTAGTGAAAAAGCATGGAAAAAGTGCTTCACACAACATCCACTGATGTTCTGTTGCAGATGCAAAAGCTGCCTCCTTTATCTGGAACAGAATAAATTCCTTTCGAAGGCAAAATAAAAAACAGAAAGAGAAGTCATCAACGCATTCCACATCCATCTTATTCAGCCTTTACAGTGTTGCTACATCACCATTTGCTTAGCCTCCTATGCCAAAAAAAATTGTCGAAAATAAAATGACCCGATTCCCATGTTTTTCACCATCCAAGCAGTGTTTACTGCCAATTATTACTGCTTTCTGTAACCTCACCTGTAAATACTGTATTTTAACCTGTATGTTAACACTGAGCTATACGATAAGCTTAGTGAAAGTTAAAAAAGAATACTGGATGTTCATTTCTGTTTTTTTAGATATAAGAAGGGGTGCTTAAAAGCGAGCCACATTTGCAAAATGCTTGAATAAACAGCAACTACCCCGGTCATGCGCTAATTGTGGCCATGCTGTCCCTGCAAACTTCTTAATCTCATCCGCCCACCTAACTTTCTTCCGCCCCTGCTACGCTTCCCCTCTCTTGGAATCCAGTCCATAACCCTTAATGACCATCGGTTATCTTCCCTCCTCATTACATGCCCTGCCCATGCCCATTTTTCTTGATTTCAAGTAAGATATCATTAACTCGCATTTGTTCCCTCACCCCAATCTGCTCTCATCTTATCCCCTAACGTTACACCCATCATTCTTCTTTCCATAGCTCGATGTGTCGTCCTCAGTTTAAGTAGAACCCTTTTTGTAAGCCTCCAGGTTTCTGCCCCGTAGGTGAGTACTGGTAAGACACACCAGTTATACACTTTTCTCTTCAGGGATAATGGCAACCTGCTGTTCATGATCTGAGAATGCCTGCCAAACGCACCCCAGCCCATTGTTATCCTTCTGATTATTTCGGTCTCATGATCCGGACTCGCGGTCACTGCCTGCCCTAAGTAGATGTATTCCCTTACCACTTCTAGTGCCTCGCTACCTATCGTAAACTGCTGTTCTCTTCCGAGACTGTTAAAAATTACTTTAGTTTCCTGCAGATTAATTTTCAGACCTACCATTCTGCTTTGCCTCTCCAGGTCAGTGAGCATGCATTGCAATTGGTCCCCTGAGTTACTAAGCAAGACAATATCATCAGCGAATCGCAATTCTCCATTAACTCTTATCCCCAATTCTTCCCAATCCAGGTCTCTAAATACCTCCTGTAAACATGCTGTGAATAGCATATGAGAGATTGTATCTCCCTGCCTGACGCCTTTCTTTATTGGGATTTTGTTGCTTTCTTTATGGAGGACTACGGTGGCTGTGGAGCCGCTGTAGATATCTTTTAGTATTTTTACATATGGCTCGTCTACACCCCAATTCCATAATGCCTGCATGACTGCTAAGGTTTTGACTGAATCAAACACTTTCTTGTAATCAATGAAAGCTATGTATAAGGGGTGGCATTAAAATTAGATCTTTTGTCTCCTGCGATAGCTTACTGGTATCCTGTCTTACGAAGTTACAACCGACTTCTACTGCGCACTCCTTAATGATGCCCATAAGATTTTCGTTCATTGCTTCAACACTAAGGTTCTCTTCCCGAGTTAAAGCCCTATACCTCTTCTGTAGCTTGATCCGAAATTCCTCTATTTTCCCTCTTACCGCTAACTCATTGATCGGCTTCTTATGTACCAGTTTTTTCCATTCCCTCCTCAAGTCTAGGCTAATTCGAGATCTTACCATCCTATGGTCACTGCAGTGCACCTCGCCGAGCACGTACACATCTTGTATGATGCCAGGGTTAGCACAGGGTATGAGGTCTATTTCATTTTTAGTCTCGCCATTAGGGCTCCTCCACGTCCACTTTCGGTCATCCCGCTTGCGGAAGAAGGTATTCATTGTCCACAAATTATTCCGTTCTGCAAACTCTACTAATAACTCTCCCCTACTATTCCTAGAACCTTTGCCATATTCCCTCACTGACTTTTCTCCAGCCTGCTTCTTGCCTACCCTGGCATTGAAGTCGCCCATCAGTATAGTGTATTTCGTTTTGACTTCACCTATCGCCAATTCCACGTCTTCATAGAAGCTTTCGACTTCCTGGTTATCATGACTAGATGTAGGGGCGTAGACCTGTATGACCTTCAATTTGTACCTCTTATTAAGTTTCACAGCAAGACCTGCCACCCGCTCGTTAATGCTATACAATTCCTGTATGTTACCAGCTATATCCTTATTAAACAGGAATCCGACTCCTAGTCCTTGTCTCTCCGCTAAGCCCTGGTGGCACAGCATGTACCCGCTTTTTAGCACTGTATATGCTTCATTTGTCCTCCCAACCTCACTGAGCTCTATTATATCCCATTTAATGCCCGCTAATTCCTCCAATAGCAAAGTTAGACACTCCTCACTAGAAAACGTTCTAGCATTAAACATTGCCAGGTTCAGATTCCAATGGTGGCCTGTCCAGATCCAGAGACTCTTAGCACGCTCTGCTGCATTGCAGGTCTGACCGCTGCAATGGTCAGTTGCTTTGTAGCTGCTGGGGACTATTGTTCTATTCATATAGAAGGTTGTGGCCAAGTACTGCACCAAGATGGGCAATCCTGCTCTGGTGAGGGAGTGCATTACCGGTTCTGGTCACCGGGGTCAGGCCACCAGGCCTGTTTATACAGCTGTATCAACATGTGGATTTTTTTTATCCACCAGTGGAAAATTGCATGGCACCGGGATTTGAACCACAGTCCTTTTGCACGTGAGGCAGATGCTCTACCTCTACGCTATCGCATCAGGGCGCATGTAGTAAGTAATTATACAGAAAGCGTTTTATTTACTGTAATTGGAGGTTTGGAGTAGATTAGTTCGACCACTCAAGGAGTGGGAATGGTTGAACTGTCAGAACTCCGACAAAAGGACTGGAATCACATAAACCACAACTCTGAAGGAATGAAGTGGTAATAGAATGGAGCGCCCCCACTCTGCAATTCTGCACCATGCCAATATATCCTGTTCTTGGGCAATGCCAGTGCAGCTCTAGAACCACAAAGACGACTGCACTACCAGGGCGAAACACATCGAAGGCCCGTCAGCTGCTGCATGAGCACGTGCTGCCAACGAGCAATCCTGCACAACACACACACACATGCAGTGCACAGACTGGTACCCTACGTAGGGGCTAGGACTCACGAAAACTATAGTGTTCTCCACAAATGTGACGAGTACCAGGCCGCCGAACTCCTTGCCCTGTGCACGTTGCTGTCTATCTTCATGAGCCTAGATCCTGATGCAGCCACTGGTGCCACGCTGCTATTTTCAAAGGCCACCACTAGGTGAAGCGCCAAGGACCGCCCAGGCCAGGGGACATCGGCTTGGTCCGATACACAAACGACAGTAAACTTCGTATTGACAGGACTACGAATTGGATTAGTAAATTCTTAACTAACCGGTACCAATTTGTAACTACTAATTAACTTTCTTCTCTGCGATCGCTAGTAAGATCTGGTGTGCCACAAAGCTCTGTATTGGGACCAATTTTATTCCACCACAAACATGGCTCCACACAATAGTTTTGTTTGAAAACATATGTGAGTGCATATGCTTGTATTGGACAGCGAGAATAATTAAGAGTCAGTAAGCAATGTCAAATACATGCAATCTGGCTTACAAAACAAAAGGAACTGGTCACTATTTAGTAATAGTTTTCCGTTAAACAACTTCACCCTTGAAAAGTTCCTCATTCTACAAAGGTTTATATAGTGAAATATAGAAATATTTGGATGCATTTGAGTTATCACCTGGCCCAAGGAACTTCTAGTGGCAGCCTGTCTCGATCTCGCAATTCCTGGCACTGCCCAATATACAGCATGCCTGACTGCTGCAGTGGTCAAGTGCTCTGCAGCTGTAGGAAACCGAGGGATAAGAGTTGATTGCACAATTTATGGCATTTCCAAATTTTTAACTTAGTACCATCTCTATACTATGTCGACACTATGCCACTAGACCATTGCTCTGCTGCAGTCATCATAATATTAATTACTCATCGTATACACAAGCTATACAACTGTTTAGGCAAAATTTTAAACTGTGCGAGGAAGACAGGACGTGAACTGAAACATAGACACACAAAGCACAGGCTTCCAACTGGTTTTATTTTGTGAAAGCAAAGAATATATAAGGTACTTCAATATAGCAAAACAAGGAGCAATTGCAAATAATTTGTGCACAAGGTATTGACGAGAAATATCAAGGCCATGTCTGCATTAAGAGTGCAGGAGAGTCTTAATGTGCCCATCTAAGACTTTAATTCTTTCCTTGAGAATCTCCTCTTGCAGTGCAGGAGCTGCGACAGCAAAAGCTGCCTGCCTTATGAGGAACAGAATAAATTCCTTTCAAAGGTAAACTGAAGAACAGAAAGAGAAGTCATCAAGGCATTCCACATCGCTAAAAGGTGTGACAACTAAGTTAGCTCACCCTCTTGATCCCTATCAAGGAAAGAAATAGAATTCTTAGATGGGCACATTGGGACTCTACTGCGCTCTTAATGCACAGGTGGCCTTGCTATTTTTTGTCACTGCCTCGTGCACAATTTCTTTGCGAATGTTCTTTGTTTTGCCATTTTGAAGAACCTTATAAACTCTCTGCCTTCACCAAACAAAGCCAGTCGGAAGTCTACACTTTGTGCATGCATCTATGTTTTTGTTCATGTCCTGTCTTCCTCGCAGAGTTTAAAATTTTGCTGAAGCTACGAGCAGACTAGCCCAAAACATGCCTTACTTCAGTGTACAGCTGGGCTTGTTGGTAAAGCTACACAATGCAGCTCAAGTGTGTTTCTGCTCTTCCGTGTTCTCATAATGTGGCTCAGCCTTGAGTGCATGTGTAGTTTCAATACTGGCTACTATATTTTAACGACTAATATAATTTCAATCTTCAACTTCCAGCCAGACAGAGAACCTCATACTACATTCTGAACATTGCTGCAGTGTAGCAGGATTTCTGTCTAATGCATTGGCCTCTACCACCAAATGCCTGAGAAATTAAAAAAAATTATGTAGATTCCAAGCACAGTGGGGATTCATGTTACAGGAGGCATACTGCAGGTAAATGGCTACATAGTGTTGGTTCGGGTTCTTCCAAACATTGCAGTGTTGACCAATGTGTTTGTGTATGGTGAGTGATTGCATATATATTATGACACAAGCTTTGTGAGGAGAGTACGAATGCAAAGGCATGGTTTCTTTGCCTCTTTCCTAACACTTTGTGGCGGCTGCAGTTTTGACAAGTGTAAAACTTGGCTTATGCAGTATGCGCAAATGGGTTTGAGACTTTTAAGACCAATTTCCTTGAGGCAAAGTTTAGCATGGAGCCAGTTTTGTCACAAGGAAGTTATTCCTACTCACACATGCCTGTTTTCTTTTTTTTCATTTAGTTTCAGGTCCACCTAAATTATTGCCGTCATGACAGCCGTCACATATAATATGGTAGCATCAATCTTTGTATTAATCATTCGAGTATTGAAATCTAAAAGTTTGCAGCAGTGTAAAAGGACAGGAGGACAAGAGGAGAGAGGAGAAGAGAGGTTGCAGTGTAACAGAAATAGGCAAGCACTAATTGAGCGACAAGACCACTGGACACAGGAAAAGCAGATTTAGCTGAAACACAGCAGCCTGTAAGGAAGAGACGGAACATAATTCTTTGTGAAGCTTAGTCTGCATCACAGTTTTATATACCATCGGAGATCATGAACATGCCAGAGGCAAAGCATACTGTTACGGGGATGTTGGGAGTATAGAAAGACTGTATTTACAATATATATTGTCACGTGGTAGTGACGGTTGAGAAGGCAGCAAAACTATGATTGACGAAACAAGCGTTTTATTGGGCGAACTTGTGCCCTCAAAAGAGGCTACACTCAAAGAAGGATGGTAGCGGCGAACACGATCGGCGGTCGTCGAAAATCTGATGAGCGGGTCAAGCGCGTCGGCTTTTATACATCTGTCGTCGAATGTTCCGGAGCAGTCACTGGGACCTGCGTGCCTTCCACAATGTTCCACATTATTCGCGTCGCGCACACATGCAATCAGATAACACAAGTTGCGGTGAAAGACAGTGGACGGAACCATCGATAACATTCCAGAAACCTCTTTTACATGCAGGCGCGTCCTGTGCTGTGGGATAATATTTGTTAGGCGGCGAGAAGTGGTCGCCCAATAAAGATAAAGAAGTACACGTGTCAATATACAAGATGAGGCAGAGTAGTTAAGATGGCTGACCACCAACAGCACGCAGCAGGCAGCGTGCTGCGGTCTTCTTCCTCTCATTTTTCATCCTTCCGTAACAGGACCCCCAGGTGGTGAAGCGCCGTCTCGGCTCATGGTAGGCAAATAATCGTGAACGAAGTATGGCTTCAGCAGCGAAACATGCACGACGTCAACAGGCGTCAGACTTGAGGATGCATCAAACTGAAGTGGCGAAATCTCAATTTATGTCGTTAACTTGACTTAGGACTTCATAAGGCCCTGTGTAGTGAGACAGAAGCTTCTGGGAGAGGCCAACCCGAAGACATGGTGACCAAAGGGGCATCCAAGCACCTGGTGCGAACTTAACATCGCGATGGCATCAGTCATAACTCTTTTGGTATATGCTGCGGGGCTAATAAACGAGATTGGGTGACTTGACATGCCCTGTGAGCGCGATCGATGACTTCATGAGCATGGTCAGTTGCAACACGTGGCACAGAAGGGATTATGATGTCAAAAAGCAAAGTGGTTTTGCAACCATACAAAAGATAAAAGGGTGAATATCCTGCAGTGTCACGTCGGGACAAGTTATACACAAACGGCACGTAGGCCAGCGTGGTGTCCCAGTCACGGTGATCGTTGGAGACCTACATCGACAGCATCTCTGTGATTGTTCGGTTGAGACATTCCATAAGACCGTTTGTTTGTGGGTGGTAGGCGGTGGACAGCTTGTGCTCAGTGGCACAAGAGCGGACGAGGTCGTCGACAACTAGAGACAAGAATGAGCAGCTGCGGTCTGTAATAACTGTCGAGGTGCACCATGGTGGACAATGACGTCATGGAGGAGAATATCGACGACGTCTGTTGCACAACTAGTCGGCAACGCCTTTGGTATCGCATAGCGTGTCATGTAATCAGTAGCGATGGCAATCGACTTGTTAGCTCTAGTCGTCGTCGGAAAAGTGCCAGGTAAGTCAAGGCCTAAGCGAGAGAACGGTTCACAGGGAACTTCAACTGGATGGAGTCATCCGACAGGTGGTAGGGGAGGTTTCTTCCGGCACTGACACAATTCGCAAGTTGCGACATAACAGTGCACAAAGCAGTAGAGACCTGGCCAGAAGAACCGGCGTTGTACATGATCATATGTATGCAAAACTACAAGGTGTCCCACCGTCGGTGCATCGTGAAGTTGTTCAAAAGCAACAGATTGCAGATGACGAGGACGGCCAAGGAGCAACTCAGGGCCATCAGCATTCATATTGCAGTTGTAGAGGATGCCGTTGCGCGGCAAGAACATGCGGCATGTGCCGTCAGTGCTGTGAGAGTGATTGCACTCCGGCAATGATGGACTGTGAGGACTCGTCGCGTTGTTGTTCGGTGCGCATGTCAGTCATGTCAGTGAAAGCCATCACGCAGGTCACCGGATCATGCACAGAAGGATCAAGTGGATCCACGGGGTGACGAGAGGCAGTTAGTGTCCTTGTGGAGGCATCCAGTCTTGTAATTGCCAATAAATGAAAATTCCTGGAGCCACGAAGCCCAGCCACCAAGCCGTCCTGTCAGGTCCCGGAGGGAAGACAGCCGGCAGAGTGCGTGGTGGTCTGTAACGACCGAAAATGTACGGCCGTACAAATATGGCCGGAACTTGACGACAGCCCAAACTAAAGCGAAGCACTCCCACTCGGTGATGGGGTAATTTCTCTCGGCAGGTGACAGCAGGCGGCTGGCATAAGCTATCACGCACTCCATACCATTCTGTTGTTGATCGAGAACAACGCCGATGCCATGGCCGCTTGCGCCAGTGTGGACTTCGGTCGGTGCAGATGGATCAAAGTGGGCAAGTATGGGAAGGGTGGTCAGAAACCTGATGAGAGCGGCAAACGCATGAGCCTGCTTTGGGCCCCATGAGAATGGCGTGTTCTTCTTTTTGATCTGTCAAAGGCCGAGCAATGTTGGCAAGGTTTTTGATGAAACGATAAAAGTAAGAACACAGGCCGAAGAAGCAGAATGTGGCACAGGGAAACTGCGTATGGCACGAACTTTTTCCGAATCTGGTTGGACACCGGATGCGTCAATAAGGTGCCCCAACACGGTAATCTGATGGCGCCCAAATTGACACTTCGTGGAGTTGGAGGCCAGCTTTTCAGAAGACCGCAATAATGGCAGTGAGTCGGGTAAGGCAGCTGCCCAACATGGGAGAAAAAACAGCTTTGTCAAGCTAACAAAGACAGGTGGTCCATTTGCAGCATCGTAGAAGAGAGTCCATCACAAGTTAAAATGTCGCACGAGCATTGCATAGGCAAAAGGGCATGACTTTGAAATGATATAAGCCATCCGGTGTGATGAAGGCTGTCTTCTCCAACCATTTCATCAACCGAAATCTGCCAGTAGCTGGATCAAAGATCGATGGACGATAAGTATTTAGCTCTGTGCAAGCGGTCCAAGGCGTCATCGATGCATGGTAGTGGGTAGACGTCTTTTCGCGTGATCTCATTTAAGTGGCAATAATCGACGAAAATGTGCCAGGCACCATCTTTCTTTTTTCACATGGACGACAGGCGTAGGGCTGGCTGATGGCTCGATGACCCCTTTGCGGAGCGTTTTGCCCGCCTCTGATTGGATGGCTCGACGTTCAGCATGCGATGCAGGATACGGACGCTGACAAATAGGATTTGTGTCTCTAGTGTTTATATGATAGTGAACAACAGATGTTCATCCTAAAGGCCTGTTGCCGAAATCAAAGATTCCACTGTACGATTCAAGCAGGAGACGTATGTCCCTGGCCTGTGCAGAGGTGAGGTTAAGTGCAGTCATTTTCGCAAAGTCGTCCGTTAAGGAACTAGAGCTGGGCGCTGCGATTGGCACTAATAAACCACTCTCAGAATTCAGACTCTCAATATCAAATTCAGAACCACTAGAAACGCTGTCCAAGAACATGCTGGCCGGAATCACTTGAGGACACAGGCTGAAATTCAGAAGAGGTAAAACAATGTCATTATTAGTAACCGTGACCGGTTCAAAGCACATCGATGATGGGGCGAAGCACATATTCACCATCAGGAACCTGTGGCTGGGCGGTCAAGGTGACGTAAGTAACTGCTTCGGGTGACAGACGCACATCACGAAGCGAGCACAAGTGCGGTGGGGCGGTGCTCTGAGCATCGGCGAGTTGAGGCAGTTCTAACTGAAGAACGCCGGCCGTGCAGTCGGGGAGAGCAGAATGAGTGGATAAAAAGTCAAATCCTGGGATAACGTTGTGAGGGAAGATGTTGCTCACAGCAAAGAGAACAGAAGTAGGGCGGCCAGCTATACTTGCAGTACACATTCCAAGAACCAGCATTCCACCGTCAGCCATATGAAGCACTCGGGCAGCTGCTGGGGTGAGGACCTTCTTTAAACGACTACGCAGGCTAGCACTCATCACAGGTATGTGGTCTCCACTGTCGATGAGTGCTTGGACAGCTATGCTGTCTATTTTAATGCCAATTACACTTCTCCTTGTGTGCATAGACAGGGGATTTGCTGCAGCATTAGGCAATGCAGCACCACCTCTGAGGGCTGCATTTCTTAGTTTTACGAACAGATGCGGCCAAACGCCACAGGGGACGAAAGGCGACGTGGCTGTGGCGAACGCGAAGATGGGCGACGTGTTTGCGGTGAACGAGACTGGTGTCCGTGCGGCGATGGTGAGCGACTGTACCACATGTTCCTAGCAGAGTTGCCGCTGTTGGATTCGGCGGTGGGCATAACATTGCGGGCATTTTCATCAAAACGGCTCAGGTTGGTTGGCATGCGAAGTGTTAAGGGCCACGAGTTGTGAAAGTATTGGCGACATGACCAATGTGCCAGCAGGTGAAACATATCGGCTGGTCGTCCGCAGTTCTCTACTCAGTCGGGCTGCGATAACACGGAGAGAAGCGTCGGGGTGGAACAAAAATAGTAGAAGGGCGTTTGTTAGCTCTGGGATTGGCAACAGCACAGACAGAACGTAAGCCAATGTTTTCCTGGTGAATGATGGCTTGTAAGAAGGGGACTGAAAATGTTGTAGCATCAGGGATAGGCAAACAGAAATGCAGGCGCCATCACATCCAGTTCACGTCAACGATTCGCACCACATCCTCCGATGGCGACGCAGGCTGGTGTGTGGGTTGATCTTCACACGTTGGCGTTGCAGCAGTAGTGGGAAGTCTGGCGAATGGTTGCAAGACGCATCGGCTTTTGGCGTGCTGGAATTGTCGGCACTCTTTAATGATAACATCAACTGTAGAGCAGCTTTTGCACATGAGCAGATTAAAGGCGTCGTCAGCAACCCTTAAGCACATGCCCGACCTTCTCAGCTTCTGTCATGTCATGATCGGGTTTGCTTTACGACAAAGTGCCAGCATGTCTTGGATGTACAAGAGATAGGACTCCGTGGGGAATTGAGAACAGGAGGCCTGTTCCTGTTTTGCGTCAATTTTACGGCCGGCTGGTTTGCCAAACAACTCTGTCAACTTCTCTTTGCATTGGTCCCAGCTGGTTAGCTCCTCTTCGTGGTTTTCATACCACACCTTTGCCGTGCCTCTTAGGTAGAACAACAGGTTAACTAGCACACGCGTGGGGTCCCATCTGTTGATTCCACTCCCACGTTCGTACATAGCCACCCACTTTTCAACATCGGTGCCATTGGTCCCACAGAAAGTTCCAGGATCCTTGGGTTGCGCAACCACAACCTTGGCTATGCCCGATGACAAGGTACAGCAAGATGCTACTTTACCCCCAGATGTCACCTCTTATGACATTTCAAGGCAGCGAGACTGAGACTGCACTGTATTCAGCGGCACTGACAACCATGATGTAGAGGATTGACTTTCCCCCTATGTACAACACATCAGCAGAATAAGAACAAGGAAATGCACCAAACAGGTGCATGGCACTAAACTGGACCCACTACCTGCTGTATGCAAGAGAGAATGAGGAAGAATGAGCTTCCCGTTACTCCTGAGCACCTACCTACAACTGCTTTTATGGGCACAGCATTGAAGCTGCAATTGAGGTAATGCCTAACACCACATGAAATACAAAGCACACTACGTCAACACAGAGAAACCAAAACAATTGCACACACTTCTCACCGAAATAGACACAACACCTGCTTTGTTGCATCTGAGTTGAAACGGGTGAATCCCAAACTCTGTGTCACATAACATCTGAAAAAATTAGCTGCTACGAGATAACCAATGAGATTAATCTGGCGCGCTATGCATGCGCATCTTTAGCCTAATGGGTAAAGAATTGGGCTGCTGCACTAAGGACCCAGATTAACAACCCACCATCAGGCACATTACTAACTATTATTGAGCCTATCTGACTGGATGTATGAAGAAGCCAGGAGACAGCTCATGATAATGCTTTGCATAAGAGACAACGAAGCTGAACCCACGTTTTCTGCCTTGTGCTTGCAATGCTCTACCAAGTGAGCTTCAACGGCAGTTGTCCCAATGTCAATTTTCTTGGATAGCTGCGCATATGTACTAAGCATAGCCGTGGGAGTGCTAGGCAGCAGTACTCACAGTTATGATGGCAGACGTGTAATATCCTTTAAAACACCAACATATCAAAGCACATGATCTTAGAAGCTGACAACTCGCTAATAAACACTCGTTTTCTACCATGAGGCCCCAAGGCACCCGAAATCAAAACATTTGTATCTTATGAGCGAGAAAAATCGGGAATCATGCAGCTCAATTTTTTGTTTATAACAAGCATGTGATGGCAACAGACAATGAAGCAACAGTGACTACATAGAAAAATGGGTTAGAGCTGACGACAATCATTGGCAGCTCACACTATAAAGCTTTCTCTCCAATTTATTGTCTCAAGACATCTGGCAGCAAATCCTCTGGATTCTTCTTCTACTATGTCTCTTGCAACTGAAATTTTAAATGTGTGTAACACTTCATGGCAACTTAGAACACTTAAATGGTTAAGCATCTCCATATCTTAAATTTGTGGACTAGCTTTGTCTCCTTTCTAGAACAATAACTCTCTGGTGTCATACATCACTCAAACCAACTAATTCTCACTCAAACCACTACTTATTAAATCTACCTTTAGATGAGCAGTACCTGCATTAGATGCAGCTGCATACCCTTTTAGCAAATGGATATACATACCACGCTCAGACTGAGCAAACCAAACAAACCAACAGCAACCAGTGCTTGTGTCCATTTGTCTTCAACAAGGCAGAGACAGGCCAGGTCTCGATAAACACAACAAATATAAGGTGCAGGCAGAGGAAATAAGCAGAAGCTGTAAAGACAGCAGCAAAGTGAAACAAATTAGACAAGCTTGCATACAGTCAGCGATCTGGGCCGAGGACAATGCACAACGTTACTGCCACAATTAGAAGCAAATGCTCCTCATGTAACAAGAAAAAACATGTTTTAGCCGTAAACAGCACGACTACGCGGAGTTGGTTGATATTCTATAAACAGCACATACAACAATTAAAGCAGACACATTACTTGTGTCATCTGTCTCCTTGCTGTTTCTACAATATCGGTCACGGTTGCAAAGCTACGCACATGATCTATGAACGAAAGCAACGGACGTGCATATAAAGCTTGGTGAGCCGATTCATACTAATATATATATATGTTTAATTTTGAAAGTTCCCGAAAAGTGATAGTAGCAACAGCAGTAAAGTGGTTTCGTTTACCAGCTCGCTCACAACGTACGCATAGTATGATTTAACTCCACGGCTCGCAAAGGAGCTACTAAGAAGCTTTAAGTGAAGGAAATACGCTTTTATTATCTCACTGCAACGAATGAAAGCCTCTGACGCCCATACCGCGGTCAGCAGTGAGAAAGGTAATTAAATGCAGCAATGCGCTGCATGGGTAAATAAGAAGGGCATAGCGTAGTCATCCTATAGAGATGGAGAAAAATAGACTTAAGAACGCGATAAACATCATAGGACGACATCCACGCTAGTTGAGTGCATGCATTTCTGGCGCGTGGAAGATGTCGCTGTTTTTTTCATTTTTTTACATCGGTGCAACGCGTAGGAACTGCAGTGTTTAAGGCACGAACGAATAAATTATACTGCGATCACTGCGGGACCTGCGACAACCGTTTCGTGTTCCTTCGAATTTCGAGATCACATCGACCACAGCTCGAATGCGCAACCGGTTTTTTACGTGTCACCAAGAGAACGGGTAATCGCACAACACTTACCGTTGCTCCAAGTACGTCCACAGAACTCCTATACAAATTTAGAGAAGGGAAACTGTACCCAGGCCCATAGAGTTACTATACTGACTCTAGAGGACAAGCTACCCATAGGGCCCATGCATTGAAATCGGGAACCGCAAGAGCGGCGCCATGTTGCTACGCGCCGAGGTTGCCAGCTCCTGAGACGCTTGCTAGACTTGGTGACAGTAGTCAGTTTTAATCCGGCAACCATAGCAGCGTAGCATGGCGTCGCGCTTGTAGTGTCGTGATGTGTGGGTGCTGCCGTGTGTTTGGGCTTTATAAGTTGGTTCTTTATTCTATGTTGCGGGACGGTGTGGGTGTGATCCATGTTGACCGTACAGGTGGCAGTTATGCAACCGAGGGATGATCCTGTTGAAGTTTCCGGCGGTATGCCGGTTTTCAGCGGTCACGCCTGCTGCAGGAGTGTCACTCGACGAGGTTACGAGCTCGAAGCTGTGGTCAGATTCCTCGTTGGCGTTCCGTAATTCTCTTCGCACGGGCGCGGTATGTTGCAAAAGCCGCTTTCGCGATCTATCGTCGCGACGATAAATCGGGTTTCTTTATTATTATAAGTACTGATCCAGCTGTAGGGCACATGTAACCGACAAACGGAAGTCTCAGGAGAGCACCTGAGATTATAATAAAGCAGGCGGCGCAGGAACTCCAGGGCACCCAAGGGACAGTGGGGGCATCAAAGCTCGAAGCAGAACGGTACGTAGGTTGGGGCCGCCGAGGCAGGTGTGTGCCAGGGAGTGTTCGCACGGACAGCTCCCCTGGCACGCGCAGTGTGCCTCGCAAAGTCGAGATACTTTAAAGGCGCCTGCGCCCATGATCTTTCTTTTTCCTCGGTGCAGTGAGCACGATTAACGAGAATAATATGGAGGGCGTCCGGTGCAGTCGCGAATGCGTCATGGCAAATGTAGCTCGCGTCGCCTGGCGTGTGTAGTAATATCAGAGTTGGTTGTATGAACTTTATGCATAATACGCCTTGTTACGGTACCTTAACGGAATGGGACTAGAGGACGGTGTTGGTACATTTTTTCGTACCGCCCTAATCCTATACCCCCCACTACAAACACTCACACACACGTTTTTTTTTAATGTATACATACAATTCCTTGCCATGACGGATCACAGCCTCCTTTATTTTTGAAAAATAGAGGAGGCTGTGGACGGATTGACCAGTTCAAGTTGTCAACTTGTCAGTAACTGTCATGGGAATCACTGTAATAAATACAATTCCACGATCGGATTGCTTACTTTCACTTTTTGTTGTAACACTGAGGACTACATGGAACTTTATTTTGTATATGTGAGAGAAGTATGGATATCACAAGCTTAAGCCAATGTGCGATACACAGACAAAGCAGCTGCTACAACATGAACTGCATTGAGGGCCACGCAACACATACGTAATTAAAGGTGCAAAATATAGGGGGAAGCTTCAAAATACGCTCTGTAGCACTGCAAAGTATAACATATATTGTATGTGTACAATAAATGTTCAAAAGAACAATGCATCAACGTCCCATTTGCCTTCAAGTTTATTTTCAAGTTCAAGTTTACTGAAGTTTATTATGAGCATATGTACAACAGGAATCTACTGATACACCCGCAGTCAAGGTAGCTGTTCGAGGTGTGCTGGCTGCCTCAGTGTAAGAAAAAGAAATTGGGTGAATGTCGACACCAGTACCACTGCTTCTTGCCTCTGACCTGCATGCGCCTCCGCGGCATCTCTGTGCTCAAGTGTGCTGGTGTGGCGAGGCGTAGGAGTCATCTGAGAGAAACAGTATCGTTTACATGGAGAAGTGGCTGATCACATTGCTTGTCGCTTTCCCTCAAATGTTTCCTTGGCGACTAGGGAGACACATCCGCAGTCAAGGTGGCTGTTCGAGGTGTGCTGACTGCCTAAACGAAAGAAAAAGAAATAAATTATATGAATGTCGATACCAGTGCTATTGCTTCTTGCCTCTTACCTGCATTTGCCTCCATGGCCTCTTGGCTTGCGGAGTCTGTATGAGGGAGCTGCTGTGGCTAGGCGTAGGCATAATCTAAGCGAAAAGAAAAGGCCATTCAAATGGGGAATTATGGAAATAAATGCAGTTGTTATGTCTGCTTCTTGCACTCTTCTTGCCTAAAAGTTTTCAAACATAGTGTCCAGAACACACCAACACTTTGACTGCTTCTGCTTTTTACCAGCAGGTGTTGCTGCGAGATCCTTAGTATGGCTGCGTGCAGCATTGTAACACTTGGTGGAGGCATTTGAAGTGGTAGCCAAAAATATAAAGGATCATCCTTGTCTGCGTGAATGCTTTCAATTTCTAAATGCAGTGGTAACCATCGCTATTAGTGCAAGGCCCCCCACATCTATGCGGCAAGTACCATAGCTTGAAACTGAATTTTTCCTTTAGTGTTTCACAAGCGTATAATATGTCCACATTAGATTTGATGTGTTTGTTTTTATTTACCCCAGTGTGGATAGAGCATCATTAAATTGTTTTTTATTTTTGCGTGTCTTGTTTTTGGTTTATTTCTGAATTTATCAAGCAGCAGTGTCATGATGCGAAAGTGACTCATGTAATGGCAATCAGCTTTTTGTTTTGCAGAAAAACAATGCATTTCCTGACCCATTGTTTGACATCCCCTCACTCGCATAATTTTGCAGAGTATTCTACCTATAGTGACTTGCTTGACCTCCACTAAAGAATTTTGCATTTTGAAATAGCATTCTTTCCTTAAAATCATTTAAGACTTCTCATAATTTCTGTACCTTGGGCTTCTGATACTCTGCATTCACCATTTTTGCTTGTTTCTGACTAGAAATGTCTTCTTTAATTTAGAGCTTAAATTTTACCTTTGGAACACACGGAAGGGCTTGCCATTGCATAGACGACCGCACGCCAAGTTTCATCCTAGACGCCAGCGCTCGTTTCTCCCCTGGCGGAACGATTTCATCTCCAACGGGTGTAGGCTTCCGCCGCCGCTTCCCTTCACGGTCGCGCGCGCGTTCAGTTCGCGCTGCGCGCGAAACGTCTCGTGTTCGCGACGGCGCCTCTTCGGATGACCGGAAATTATTATTGTGTTGTTAACTGTCACGACAGCAATGTAAATACGAAAGGGTTCATTCCACCAGTGAAATTCTGCCGATTCACAAGAAAATGGTACGAAAAATGCAGACGACAGACATGGATTACTGCGGTGCGCCGAGCGAAGTAAACAACTGGCAAACGAAGCGTCCTCGTTCATTGATCACTCCTAAGTGTATGACGGTTTTTATATGTAACCCACATGAATTTAATAATTACTCGGTACATAATCCTTTTATTCATATAAAAACTAAGTTGTTCGACGAGCGCTTGTCCTGTCTTCTTTCTCGTGTTTCGTTTGTGTGTGCGCTGCCCAAGAATGAAAACCACTTCTGTTGTATGCGCTAGCAGTGGCCGAAGCTCACGCGTCCCGAGAAATTGAATATGTGCACGATGCATTGAACATGACCGGAGTTCGTTCACGCTTCACCACTGCACCGATCGATCGAGTTACTGGACGATACGCGCCCGCGTCTTGGTCGCGTCGGCATTGGTGAAGCAGGAATGATTACTAATACTTTCAACTTCCGTCTCTTGAGCACTGTTAAAAAATGGCCAAGCTGTCTACATTGCTGTCTATATTCCATATTGTAGGGGACGTACTAGTTAAAGTTGTGTGCGCATGTCGTACTTGTGCTATGCAGCGATATATTTTGTTTATTTCCGCACAGTGTCGATGGAAGTCCGTTGTCGCCATCAGAGGCAACACAGATTTGTAGCAAACATATTGTGAGAAACTGCAAAAATGACTTTTTCCGGCGGCACATACTGACGATTTTTCCGGCGGCACATACGATGTCGTTTCCAATTACCTGCTCAGCGTCACTTACATGGTTAAGCAGACGCTGCCCTTTCGCCGCATTGCAGCCATAAAAATATACGTCAAGCGTACCCATCTTCTTAAAGGCAAATAGAAGCGTGTACAGTCTGTTTCACACTTAAGGGAAAACTCGGAACGTATTGCATCGCGATGCGGCAAGGAATTGAGTCGTGCGGCGGCAGCAGCTCGAGCAGCCGCAGACGCTCGAGAGGCGGAGTCGTGATCTGCGTCGTCTGCTACGGCGGCGCGCGCTGGCCGCATTGTCGGGAAGCGTGCTACTGCCAGGGGCAGTGCACCGATTTCATCGGTACTGCGGGAACTGAGCTGATATTCTTTACTAAACGTTGTGCCTCGCCAAACTCTGAACCTTCATCGGCGATAAAGGAGTTCCACAAACTTCTTTTGACAGCATGCTTCGTTTGTTCTTTCGAATGGCCGGGGTACTGAGCGCGTGCACGTATTTCTTCACTGTGTGTGCTACCGTAATAAGCAGCGACAAGACGCACTAAGATGTGCGCGCAACGTGCTCAGTCTTTGTTTGACTCGAAAGGAAAACAAAGCACTCAACAATGATAACTGTGGGGGTCGAACACGATAAAACAAACGGATACGATTAAAGGAAAGGTTTAGGTTAAGACAATGAGCTGGAAGTGATTTTTCTCGACAATCATTCGCGGCACCAGACAGACCCTGCTCGCCGGCGGGGAATTGGACACGTCACGCTCGGAACTTCAGTTAGTATCTCGTCATGTCCCCAGCGGCAACGATGACAGCGCTCATCCTGGAAGGCAGTGAAGTGTAAAATGACTTGATCAGGGATGTGTTCATTCGCAGCACGTCTCAGTCGCTGACGATGGTGGATCGAACCCTATCCGCGGGCGACTGATAGAGGGGATGGTGCGGCAGCGATACTTTCAACGAGCCCCAGACATTTTAAATGATGTTGGCGCCCGGGGATCGAGGCGGCCACTCCAAGAGAGTGACTGCGCGCTGCTCTTCCATCAGATCTTGCACAACACGAGCAGTGCGGATCGGCCACCTATCGCGTTAGAATATATAGTCGTCTTCCAGAAACGGGCCGTCAAGAATGTATGGAATCAGTACGTCATCTATGACTGCCCTGCAGCGATGAACTTACCTTCGAAGCGTATCAGTGGGCGTCGCACAACGCTTAGTAAAACATACTGGCTCATTTCACGCAGTAACGATGAGATCGGCGCCCTGCAACTGACAGTAGAACGCTTCCCGACAAATGCGGCCAGCGCGCGTCGCCGTAGCAGACGACGCCGTTCAAGATCCCGCCCCTCGAGCACCTGCGCGAGCTGCTGCCGCCGCCTGACTCAAGCGCTCGCCGCATCGCGATGCAATGCGCTCCGAGTTTTCCCCTAAATGTGAAACAGACTGTACTACACCCTTCGAATGAAATGTCCACGCGCGCACACGTAGGCACACACCGCGCGCCGCACGAAACGTGCCCAAACACGCGCAGTGCAGGAGGCAATCAAGGCGGTGCGAACGAGAGGTGGGAGAGGGGTACCACCCGCTAATAGAATTTTGCTTCGCATGCGGCGCTCTCAACGCCGGCGCAGCAGCGCCGCTCTCGGTGCCGTTCTTGTCCATATCTGCATAAAAGGGAAACATGTTTCATTAAACATTTGCAAAATCCAATTGAAGATTGATGAATGCAGCTTGCAGCATGATTTGACTGAATGAGCCATAAAAGTAACTCATCTCACTTGGTAAATTAAAGCACATATTAGTGTGATGTACAAGATATGTTACACTAGCGTGGTGGGTTCTCTTGCTCATACAGCAACATCATCGGTGCGCGAGAAAAAAATTATTTTTGCATACCCCTTGTACACACTGATTTAAGGAAAATGAGCTGGAGCTGTCCACATGATCTACTTATTTTACCTGCGAGTATGGTCAACAAAAATGTGTCCCAGCTGCTTAGTGGTATTTGAGATTATGTCAGTATTGCATATGTGCCTGTTGTCTAAAATAATTGAATTTTGAAAATGCTCGCAGGGATCTGATGTGAATATCTGCAGTTTATGGATACATGTAAAAGACTCAGCATCAAGTGCAAGTGAACGGTCCCACAGGCGCGGAGTCGATCATGCAAATAGATTCGCTGCACAAATATTTGTGACCAGAAAAGATATGCCACATGAAATGGCATGCAAGGAAGTGTTGAAAATATTGGACAGTTAATAAAACGCCTACGCTATAATTATGTGGGTTGCTGCACTCGTTATGCAAAACGGAGGTGAGGCGTGCAGACAGGACACAAGAGTAGAGTCTAAGTGGACAACACGAGCGCTGCCTACTTCTCTACTCTTGTGTCCTGTCTGCACTCCTCACCTCTGTTTTGCATAATGAATCCTTACCAACTAGCCCAGCTTTCTGTCGTTCTAAGTCTCGATGCACTCGATTTCGTCCGCATTAGGCACTCGCCTCTTGATTACTTCGTGGCACAGAAATACTCGGCATCACACTGTTTTTCTGCTGTGGCCTTTGTAGAAGCATGATTGTTCAAAGTGCAACAATTAAACAGATTCTATGAGTTGCTTGTGGCTTCGCCAGCACAATTCCACTGCGCTGGTGCGCCTGTCCAGCAATTTCCTACTGAAGGGAAACCAAATAAAAACACCGCTTCGCATGTAGAAAAATGCTCTACTGTGACGCTTCTCAAACGATTGTGATGCACCACAAGAGCTGCATACTCGCGTGATAGTCTCAACAAGGAGATACATTCGTTTACTTACATGTGACGATATATGCCAGAGCACTTCAGGGCTTCGGTGGCACATAAGGCACGAGTGTGCCTTAGCGTCCGCTGTCGACGCGCGATCGCATGTCAAACCTAAACTGTGCGAAACTACTACGCATCCAAAAAACAGATTCGAAACCGAAATTCGCGTCATCTTTTATTGCATGAATGCGTACATCGTGATTTACATAAGTCACGGACTTAGCGATCGCTTTCTGTAAACTTAATATTGACGAACCACCTTCATAAAGCCATCAGGTATGCGTTTTTAGATGACAAACTATATGGTGACCTGTACTTGTTTTCAGCTCTTTCAATAGTAATTGCGCTGGCCACATTGACCAGTAGCAACAGGGCGGCGCCCTAGAGGTCATAGAGTTTCCTACAAGAATTACTAGAGGGAACTCTGGCGCTAGTGTCTACGGGAGCTGCAATGAGAGCGGTTGTCCCAGCATGGGAATTATGGGAAGTACATGGATTTGCCTAAACTTCGTCCTTTTGGCTTCAAACGGCATTGTGACTTAGTTAACTCGTCATTTTCAACAGTATATTGCGGAATAAATAATTAAATAAACATCATTAAAATTGCCCAACCGCAGGATTCGAACACAGGGACTCTAGCGCAGAAGCCTGATATTGAAACCATTAAGCCACGGACGCACTTAACAACAAGCGAATGAAACGCCCTTATGAATTTATCGCGGGCATGCCAGTGCCTTGAGACGCTTGGCGCGTTTCGATTTGGCCACCTGGACAAGCTCAATAGTTGCAATTAATAGAAACTGTACGCGTTCCCGGCGTCTTCTGCACTTCGAAGAATATAGATTGCGCCGAAATATACGACAATAATATTTATATAAGGTAATATACGAAGCCACAAAAACGTCTGAATCCACAAGCACGAAGATCAGACAAATCCATGTACTTCCCATCATTCCCATGGTAGGACAACGACTGCAGCGCCAGAGTTCCCTCTAGTAATTTTGTAGGAAACTCTATGCTAGAGGTTCCCACTTTTCCGGCCCAGCTTTTCCTCTAGAGTTGTTCTACTAACTCTATGCCCAGGCCCCGCACACTCTCAAGTTCAACAAATGGCCACAGAGGGCGAAAAATCAATCGAGGCGCGTTTCAGCGTAAGCGCGCAAGTGGAGCTACTGTAATTTGGTCGAATACTTTAATTTGTGCTTTCTCTGCTAGGGGCGCTGAACATGCTGAATTTTTTAATTTACACAAACCATTGACATGAACAATCGAGGTGTCTAAGGATGCTTTCTTACCTCAGGCAAATAGGCAGTTGATTTTTTAAAAATTTGATTGTTGAAGCTGCTTTTTAGTCATAGCGTCAAGGTTTTTGTGCTCGATTAACCACCGACAGCCGACAGCCTATTGGTATCGATGTGTTTCCTGGCCGTTGGCGTTCGAATACTACGGCGGTAAAACATTTTCGAAAGCATGCTGTGGTTTCGTCTGCGAGTCATTACATAGACTTGCTGTAAAAAGGTCTACTCTTGGCAAAGAATAGTGCCTAATTTTGTTTAGGCGTTGATTATCTTAATGAATGCGGCGGAGGTTGAGGGAGTACGCTTGCAGGTACGTTTTTATGCCGTTGATCTCCATAACACCGCAAGTACGCAAACCGATGTCACAGAACACCCGATCATCATTGTGTGTTCTCCGTCATCGCTTGTTTTCTGTATGCCTACTAATTCTTCATTTCTTCAAGTGTTGTATCCTCCTTTTGTCCTTGCTCTCTTGTGCTTCACTTACAGTATGTCGTTCCGTCAGCTGTAATGCGCATTTGCAAAACCAATACGTTTGATAAGACGCAGTGGTTATCATAATTTCACTACACGTGTATTAAGCTGGCACATATGGTTCAGATACAGATACCTGTATGCGAACTTGCACGACGTTGATGCGGAGATTAGGATAATTATGACACCCGTAAGGAAGAGGCAGCTGACGGCCGTATAAGCTGTTGCGTTCTTTCCGCCGAACTACCCGGCCTGGTAGTGCTGTAACGATGCTGTATAAAAGTGACACGCGGTGACAGGGAAATTATTATACTTAGCAGCCGACCGTACGTTTTGTAGCTTAGGTCTTCTTTCTTGTGCGTTTGTGCTACCCTTATTAATGAGCCATTTCTTGACTATGTTCTTGACTATGTAACTGCGTTTGTGTGGATGCGTAGACGTGTGCTTTTTGTTGTACTTGTAAAATGCAAATAAAATATTTTCAGGCTTACTCAATCTTTGGTGTCGTGTGCGTTTATTCCAGTCGAGGCCATCGTGTCACCTGGAAACCGCATTCTGTCAGTAACCCTACACGAAATGCAACAGCTGGAGCGCGGCGGCACAATTTAACTCAGGGTAACGGCGGCGTAATAAACGAAAAACCGCTCAGGATGCCCTTAAAAGTCAGTTCACTGTGTGCCTTAACTCGATATGACTCAGCGCTACATGTATTCTGCTGCGCCTCGATCGTGCTCCCGCCAGTTTGGTTGCTGTGTGGCAAACGTAGCGCCTACATAAATATGTAGGCGCTACGTTTGCTACACAGCAACTACACTGGCGGGAGCACGAGCGAGGCGCAGCAGCCAGAAACCCAGTAAAGCCACAGAACACCTGGTAAAGCTTGTGCGAAACCCCGTTTCCGTTTCCTGTTGTACAGCGCCACCTGTGGTCGCATACTTTAGTTCACGACGCCACCGCTATGCTTATTTCCGTAGCACTGTGGAAGGTACAGTTTCCCTTCTCTAAGTTTGTATAGGTGTTCTGTGCTGTACCTTCCACAGTGCTACGGAAATAAGCGTAGCGGTGGCGTCGTAAACTAAAGTATGCGACCACGGGTGGCGCTGTACAACAGGAAACGGTAAATACGGTAAAACGGTAAATAGTCGATAAATACAAGTACCTTGGGGTGTGGATAAATAATGGCATTGAGTATCTGACAGAGTACGAAAAATATCTAACGACTAAAGGTAACAGAAGTGCAGCGATTATGAAGAGTAGGGCACTGTGGAACTACAATAGGTACGAGGTAGTACGAGGGATATGGAAGGGGGTAATGGTACCAGGCCTGACTTTTGCCAATGCAGTTCTATGTATTAGAACAGAGACCCGGCAACAGTTGGAAATTAGGCAACGTGGTGTGGGTAGGCTCGCTCTGGGAGCACATGGCAAGACACCAAATCTTGGAGTGCAGGGGGATCTGGGATGGTCTTCTTTCGAGGGCAGAGAGGCTAGTAGCAAGATAGCATTTGAGGAGCGATTGAGAAAAATGGGGGAAATTCGGTGGGCTAGGAAGGTTTTCAGTTCCTTATACACGAGGAATGTTGACACGAGGTGGAGGAAGCGAACTAGAAAATTGACAAGCAAATACTTCGGAAGTAGCGGGGGAACAAGTAAGGAATCATCTGTCAAGAAAAAGGTTAAGGAGGCAGAGAGGGGTATGTGGAGTACAGAGATGCAAACCAAATCGGCATTGGAGACATACAGGACGTTTAAGCAAGAAATAGCCAAAGAAAATATTTACGATAACTCTAAGGGAAGCTCATTGTTGTTCGAAGCCAGGACAGGTGTACTGAGGACTAAAACGTACCGAGCCAGATACCAGGAGATAGATTTGGTGTGCGAGGCGTGTAGAGAGGAGGAGGAAACGGCGGAACACCTGATACTTGCAGTTGAATCTAACGGGGAACTATTCAAAGCCTTGGGTTTTAAAGACAGTGAAAGTAGAATAGACTTTGAACAGGTAGAAATAACTAAACGGAGGCTATATGATTGGTGGACAATATCAACGCAAAAGTAAAGGATAAATACATAGGTATGCATGCATATAGAACCATTAAAGGCTAGGTGGCGCGCGCCGCCGCCGCCCGATTCAAAGGGTTGAGCCACAATCATCCATCCATCCATCCATCCGGTGCGGACGGCGGTACGGACGCTCCTGTGATCGAGGCTTCAGCGACTTCGTTCGTAGCTAAGTACCTTTTCATCTTTATTAGATAGTGTTTTGAAATATTTTCTGTTGCATGGAGTAGGGGCGCAAATTTTGAATTCTTGGTAAGAGTAGCAAACGCACCGGCTTTGTCTAGGTCTGGCGGCTCCCCCGTTAGGCCTAGTTGGTAGGAGGGACCTATTGATAGGCTTCGTTAATTATTTCAGCTAGCTCCTCAGATTCTTGCATGGGGTAGGGAGTGACAATTCTTTATTTTAGTTTGGGATAGCGGTCGAGGTCGGCTTTGTTTGAGTGATTTGGCGAAGTTCCTCGTTGGGCCTCGGGACGTAGGCCTAGCGATGAAATCGAAGAACGCGAAGGCCGCGGGGGACGGGGAGCAAGTGCAGTGCGACGAGTGCCTGCGATGGTGCTTCCTCGACGAAACTAAGTTCCAGAATTTAGCAGACGCGGAGGGGTCTAGCTTCACGTGCAGGTCGTGCGAGGGCGTCAGGGAAGCCGTCCAAAAACTGGAAGGGAATTGGGCGGCTAAGTTCGACGAGCTGAAGGCAGAACTGAGGGAGGAACAGGAGAAGCGGGTAGCACTGCAGGCGAAAGTTGACAATTTTGTCAAGGTGGAGGCGGCCCAGGCCGCGCAGTTAGTAAGGACCGTGGCCGAGCTTGAGGCAGAAAAAGAAAGGAGCGCCGAACTGGAAAGGCGGCTCGACGCGCTGGAGACGCGGGCAGCGGAGAAGGTCGGGTCAGGACAACAAAGTGTTGGCAAAAACTCGGAAAGTAGGGTAGACCCTACAGGCGAAGCGGGAGGCAGGGAGCCAAAGCAAGCCGTCGTCAGCTCGCCGCCGGTGACACGGCGTAGTTATAGTGAAGCTGCACAACGCGCCCCGAGTGAGGCGACGCTGCAGCCACAGGGGCGCCAGCGGGCGCAAAGGGAGGGGCAGCAGGCACAAGCTGCAGTCGAACGGTTTGCACGTAGAAGGGTCCTGGTGATAGGGGACTCCAATGTGGGGAGGGCCGAACAGGGCGTGATGGCGAGAGTGAAGGCGGACGGGCGAGTACAGGTGGAGGTGCAAGCGGGCAAGGCTATCGCGGAAGCAATGACCAAGGCGCGGGAAGTAATTGGGGTCAGCACGGGGAGCGACAGCTTGGTCATTATGCATTCTGGGCTCAATGACGTGCTTAAGGGGAGAAGCCAGGACCTTGAGAGGCACATTGAGACTGGGCTGAGTAAGCTTAGAGAGGCCTCCGGGAGGGTGCATGTGACCATATGCACTATCCCAGAGGTCCAGGGCCAGGCTTACCAGGTAGAAAGGAGGGTGGTTGAGGCCAATCGGGTCATTAGGAGTCTGAGCGGACGACTCGGGTACAGCGTGATGGAGGTCAACAGGGACGTGTACGGAACCGGCTTCCGACCTTTTGTGCAGGATGGTATTCACTACAGTGGTGCCACTGGCAAAAGGATAGGGGGCAGGATGGGTCGCCAGGCAACAGCTTTTTTAGGGGGACCCAGAGCCCTGAAAGAAGCAGTGTAGGCGTGGACGATTCGAGGCAGGAGCCACAAACACGCGAACATCGGTACTGTAGGAGAGGTGACAGGAATAAGCGCAAGAGCCAAATTAAGTCAGACATAGGGTTCATTAACATGCAAGGTGGCAGAAATAGGCTAAAATGGGAGGAAATCGAAGAACAACTAAGGCAAGAGAACTTAATGGTTTATGGGTTTGTAGAGACACATCTTAGGGACATGGAACAACCGCCCTGTAACCCTGATTATGCATGGGAATACTGCAACAGAGTGCAGGGTAGCAGAAAGGGTGGGGGAATTGGAGCATTCATTCATAAAAATACAAATTGGCAAAGGGTCAAACAGGAATGCAAGGAGCATTTATGGCTAGAAGGAAAAGTAGCAGGGGCGAAAACACTTCTGGGCTTTGTATACCTTTGGACAGGATCAAATGCTAAAGAGGAAAACAAAAAAATGTTGGACTGTATAGCAGCGGACATCAATGAGCTAGGAAAAGGATGTGAAGTAATTGTATTAGGAGACATGAATGCGCATGTTGAAGATATGGATGGGTACACAGACTCCACAGGTAACATGCTGCTGGATATGTGTGAGAGGCTTAACTTAGTTGTCTGTAACTCTACTGAAAAGTGTGACGGAATCATAACATGGGAGGTAGGGGGTCGACATTCGACAATAGATTATGCGTTGATGTCACATAGGATGTACGATAGATTAGGAGCCATGATTATAGATGAACAGGGCTCCAGAAGTATAGGTAGCGACCACAAACGTATCAAGTTGAGTTTTAAGAGGGAAACTAAAGCACGAACGACGCGCGAGGAAACGCCAGATGTGATTTTTTACTCAGAAGACGAAGTGGAAATAGCGGCCAAACAAATTGAAGAGGAAATATCAGAGAGTACTGAAACTGATTGGACTTACCCAAAGTTAATGAGACTATTTGAGCGTGAGCTAGGTAAGGCGCGAGTCAGGAAAACAAGGCAAGGGATACGAAAACTCAAGAGCTGGTGGGATGAAGAAGTTAAGAAGGCCATAAAGAAACGTCAGGAAGCATCCAGGGAACACAGGTATTCCAAAAGTAAGGGAGAACCTGAAGCAGAAGTAGAGAGAAAATGGGTAAACTACATAAAATGCAAAAGGGAAGCATCTTATTTGGTCAACGAGAAAATCAAGACAAAAGGGTCCCAATGGCTGTCAAAAATAAGCAATAAAAAAGATAAACAGGCAGCTAGAAAATTCTGGCAACATCTGAACTCCTTGGGTAATAGGACAAGCCTAGAGCAGAGGTATATAGTAACAGCTCAAGGTACTCGGTTAGAAGGAGAGGCGGCAATGGAGCATATAGGAACCATGATGAGGGAAAAATTTACAAAACAGACAAATGGTACATGCAGTACGTCGGAAAGGGATAGCCCGGTCAACCCACTGCTTTCGCTTGGACAAAAAGAGTGGGAAAGGGCGGAGAAGAGGGTACCAAGTAGCACATCGGCAGGCCCCGATGGTATTCCAATTATGTTAATAAAGAAATTGGGCCCGAAATCTAAGAAAGCATTGAGGGAGGTGGTGAGCAAAATGCTAGTGGATGGTAAAGTACCTGACGAATGGAGGCTAAGTAGGATGAGAATGATATATAAGGGAAAGGGGGACAAAGCTGACATAAATAACTACCGGCCTATAACAGTGACGTCAGTGGTTTACAGGGTGGTTATGCAGATTATAAAGGACAGACTGCAGGCATGGGTAGAGAACGAGGGGGTACTTGGAGAGCTACAAAATGGGTTCCGGAAGCATAGGAGGCTAGAAGACAATCTGTTCTCGCTAACACAGTGCATTGATATAGCTGAAAAGGAACACAGACCCCTATGGCTGGCTTTTTTGGACATCAAGGGAGCCTATGACAGTGTACTTCAAGAGGGCTTGTGGGGCATTCTGGAAACTTTAGGAGTGCGAGATGGAGTAACGAATTTCTTAAAAGATATCTATGAACGTAACCGGGTGATTATACAATGGGAAAAGCAGGTTTCGGAGCCTGTGATGATTCGGCGGGGGCTTAGGCAGGGGTGCCCATTGTCACCTCTGATGTTTATGCTGTACCTACAAGGTCTAGAGGCCAAAATACAGCAAAGCGGACTCGGCTTCAACCTATCATTTCTCAAGCAAGGAAAATTGATTGAACAGTCATTACCAGGACTGATGTACGCGGATGATATTGTATTAATGGCTGACAATGCAGAAGATCTGCAGGAATTAATGGACATATGTGGTACAGAAGGAGACAGGTTAGGCTTGAAGTTTAGCAAAGAAAAATCAGCAGACATGATTTTTAATGATAACAGTTGCGGCGAGCATAAGATACAGGAGGCCACGCTGGAGATAGTCGATAAATACAAGTACCTTGGGGTGTGGATAAATAATGGCATTGAGTATCTGACAGAGTACGAAAAATATCTAACGACTAAAGGTAACAGAAGTGCAGCGATTATGAAGAGTAGGGCACTGTGGAACTACAATAGGTACGAGGTAGTACGAGGGATATGGAAGGGGGTAATGGTACCAGGCCTGACTTTTGCCAATGCAGTTCTATGTATTAGAACAGAGACCCGGCAACAGTTGGAAATTAGGCAACGTGGTGTGGGTAGGCTCGCTCTGGGAGCACATGGCAAGACACCAAATCTTGGAGTGCAGGGGGATCTGGGATGGTCTTCTTTCGAGGGCAGAGAGGCTAGTAGCAAGATAGCATTTGAGGAGCGATTGAGAAAAATGGGGGAAATTCGGTGGGCTAGGAAGGTTTTCAGTTACTTATACACGAGGAATGTTGACACGAGGTGGAGGAAGCGAACTAGAAAATTGACAAGCACATACTTGGGCAGTAGCTGGGGAACAAGTAAGGAATCATCTGTCAAGAAAAAGGTTAAGGAGGCAGAGAGGGGTATGTGGAGTACAGAGATGCAAACCAAATCGGCATTGGAGACATACAGGACGTTTAAGCAAGAAATAGCCAAAGAAAATATTTACGATAACTCTAAGGGAAGCTCATTGTTGTTCGAAGCCAGGACGGGTGTACTGAGGACTAAGACGTACCGAGCCAGATACCAGGAGATAGATTTGGTGTGCGAGGCGTGTAGAGAGGAGGAGGAAACGGCGGAACACCTGATACTTGCTTGTAAACAACTTCACCCTGCAGTTGAATCTAACGGGGAACTATTCAAAGCCTTGGGTTTTAAAGACAGTGAAAGTAGAATAGACTTTGAACAGGTAGAAATAACTAAACGGAGGCTATCTGATTGGTGGACAATATCAACGCAAAAGTAAAGGAGTAAATACATAGGTATGCATGCATATAGAACCATTAAAGGCTAGGTGGCGCGCGCCGCCGCCGCCCGATTCAAAGGGTTGAGCCACAATCATCCATCCATCCATCCATCCGGGAGTGGGAGGCAGGGAGCCAAAGCAAGCGGTCGCCAGCTCGCCGCCTGTGAATCGGCGTAGCTATAGCGAAGCAGCGCAACACGCCCCGAGTGAGGCGACGCTGCAGCCACAGGAAGCCGGGAAGCAGGGAGAGGTAGGAGAGAGCGAAAGGGTGATTATCGCTGGCGACTCAAACATGGCTGGGTGCTCAAAAGCAATTGTGGAGAGGGTGAAAGGCGACAAAAGAGTGGCGGTAGGGACATTTCCAGGACAGACACTGGGTTCTGTCATGGAGCGAGCAAAAGAAAAGCTCACGGAAAATGCCCACGTGCGCAACCTTGTCGTAGTAGCAGGTGGGCTAAATGACGTCATGAACAGGAAAGGGCCAGGACTAGCCCAGCGCTTGGCGAAGGGGGTGGACGACTTGCGCGAGCTATCCCCTCAGGTGCAGATCGTGGTGTGCACGGTGCCGGAGGTGCCTGTGCGTGACAGTCACGTACAAAGAGCCGTAATGGCTGCCAATGAGACAATATGGAAAATGAGCCGAGAGAAAGGCTTCGAGGTTGTCGAAGTAAACAGGGAAGTGAGAAGTTGTGGTGGTTTTAAACGAGATGGGATCCACTTCAATTACAGGCTAGCACGAGAAGTGGGCTGGCGACTTGGGGGTCGCGCTGTTGCTTTGTTAGGGGGCCCGCGGGCGCTCAGGAGGTCAGAGTAGGTAGTAATAAAGAAGGTCCCCTAGGGGAACATCAGAAGAGCATCGCCGTCGAAAACAGAAAAAGGAGGAAAGCAAGAACAAGAGCTCGCCATGCAATAGGCTACATAAACATGCAGGGCGGTAGAAGAAAGGAAAAGTGGGCAGAGATTGAGGAGCAGTTACATAGAGAACAAATAGGGGTGTATGCGGTTACAGAAACGCACCTTAGAGGCTCAGAAGAGCCGCCAGTTATTGAGAATTATGTATGGGAAGGGTGCAACAGAACTAAGTCGGAAAGAAAGGGAGGGGGAGTCGGAATGCTCATCCATCAGGGAGCCAAATGGAAAAGAGTAAATTCACAATGTCAAGAGCATCTTTGGTTATCAGGTACAATGAGTGGGAAAGAAACTTGGCTTGGAGTTACGTATTTGTGGACCGGAATAAATTGCACAGAGAAGAATAAAGAGTTAGTGGAATGCATAAGCGCTGATATTAGGGGTTTCGGGAATGGTGCTGAGATAGTCCTATTAGGTGACATGAATGCCCACATACAGGATTTAGATGGCTATACCGACAATAACGGGAAGTCAATGCTAGACCTTTGCGAGCAACATAACCTCGTGATCGTGAATACAGCGCCTAAGTGTGAAGGACAGATAACGTGGGAAGTGGGAAACCGGCAATCGACCATTGATTACTGTCTGATGACAGAAGGAATTCATGATAAGTTGAGAGAAATGGTCATCGATGAGGAAGGGTTTAGCAGCATAGGGAGTGACCATAAACGCATCATTTTGAAAATGGGATATGTAGTTGGGAAAGAGAGCAACGAAAGCAAAATGGCCAGTCCAAATTTGAACGCTGAACAAATAGCAAATATAGTCACTAGAGTGGAGGAAGAAATTGGCAAGTTGCCAAGTAAGGGGTGGGAATATGGTGAGCTTCTAAGTGTAGTAACGACAGAAATACGGAAAGAGAAACAACATGTTCATTGGAAAGGAAAAAAGAAACCGAAAAGCTGGTGGAACAAGGAGATACGAGAAGCGATCGCCGAACGACAGAAGGCATCTCGAGAGCACAGGCAGGCAAAGAAGGCGCAGTTGCCACAGGATGAAGTAACCAGTAAATGGGAAATATACCGGGAGAAAAAGTCTATGGTTCAAATACTGGTGCAAGCAAAATTAAAAGGTGAAAGTGAAAGTTGGTTGTCAGAAATACGTGAGAAAAAGAAGGCCGCACCTAGAATATTTTGGAATCACATAAAATTATTAGGCAGGAAGTCAACAACAATACAACAACATATCCTAGACGAAGATGAAAACAGACTGGAAGGAGAAGCAGCAATAAATTACATCCAAAAAGTAACAGCCGAATCTTTCAAAGGCAAGGACGAGGTTGTATTTGAAGAAAAAAAGAGCATGAAAGAGACCCAAGGGGGAAAGGAGCTAGTGCTTACAAATTTAAACTGGAAGAAAGCGGAAGAGAAAATTCCCAAGCGCACAGCCACAGGGCTAGACGAGGTTCCCGTTAGGCTGATAAATGAACTGGGACCAAAAAGTAAGGAAGCTCTCGTGAAAGCAGTTGAAAAAAACTTTAAAAGATAGACGAATACCTGACAGTTGGCGACAAAGTAGAATGAATTTAATTTATAAAGGTAAGGGGGAGAAAGACAGAATTCACTCGTATAGACCGTTGACCATTACATCGGTAATATACAGGCTAGCAATGCAGGCAATCAAATTAAAGCTTCAAGCATGGGCAGAAAATAATGGCATTTTGGGAGAGCTTCAGAATGGCTTTAGAATAGGTAGGCGTTTGGATGATTACTTGTTTGTTCTTACTCAGTGTATTGAAATATCAAAAGCAGAAAGCAGACCGTTGTATGTGGCCTTTTTGGACATTACAGGAGCATACGACAACGTAGACCGCAGCATTTTGTGGGATATTCTGGAAGGGGAAGGCTTAGGTAACGATTGTATACAGCTTTTGAGAGAGATTTACCTAGAAAATACTGTTTGTGTTGAATGGGAAGGGATGAGGAGCGCGGAGAAAGTTCATATCAACAAGGGACTGAGGCAGGGGTGCCCTTTATCCCCGCTGCTGTTTATGATGTACATGGTGAGGATGGAGAGGGCGCTAGAAGGAAGTAATATCGGGTTTAATCTATCATACAAACAGGCAGGTACAGTAATAGAACAGCAACTACCAGGTTTATTTTATGCGGACGACATTGTGTTGCTCGCAAACAAGCAAAGTGATTTGCAACGTCTGGCTAATATCTGTGGACAGGAAGGCAACAATTTAGGTTTGAAATTTAGTGTTAGAAAATCAGGTGTTATTGTATTCAATGAAAACAGTGAACAGACAGTGGAGATACAGGGCCAAGAAATACCTCGGGTAACAGAATATAAATACCTTGGTATATGGATAAACGAAGGCAACGGATATATGGAAACACAGGAAAAAACCATAACAGTCAAGGGGAAGAGAAATGCAGCCATAATGAAGCACAGAGCGCTATGGGGATACAATAGGTACGAGGTCCTCCGAGGTATGTGGAAAGGGGTAATGGTTCCAGGACTCACTTTTGGAAATGCGGTTGTTTGCTTTAAATCAGGGGTACAATCAGGACTCGACGGGAACCAAAGGTCAGTGGGTCGCCTCGCATTGGGCGCTCACGGGAAGACTACAAATGAAGCTGTGCAAGGGGATATGGGCTGGACTAGTTTTGAAGTGAGGGAAGCTCGCAGTAAAATTGAGTATGAAGAACGGCTGAGGAATATGGAGGAAAGTAAATGGGCTGGGAGAGTGTTCAGGTATCTGTACAGGCAAAACATTGATTCACAGTGGAGGAAAAGAACTAGGAAGCTTACCAGCAAGTATGCGGCCTGTGGGGTGGGCAACACAACAACAAAGAAGGTCAAGCGGAAAGTCAGAGAGGCTGAATTAATCTCATGGGTGGCGGCAATGGAAAAGAAACCTGCCATGAGTAACTACTTAAGGGGAAAAAACGAAATTAGGAAAGAAACCATTTATGATAAATCAAAGGGAAGCTCATTACTTTTCGAAGCGAGATCGGGATGCCTTAGAACACGCACCTATAAAGCGAGATATAAGAAGGAAGAAGAAGCATGTGCTTGCTGCGGTAAAGCTAGGGAAACGACGGAGCATATTTTATTAGAATGTGAAGACGTCTATCCAGCGGTCGATTTAGGCACCACTGGCCTCCTTGAAGCCCTTGGGTTCAGCGGGAGCAATGGTAAAGCAAACAGGTCCGCAATAGACATCAGTAAGAGGCGATTGGAGGATTGGTGGAAGAAAAGTAGGGAAACGACAAAAGATGGAGACGTACAAAAGCACAGTTCGCAATAGGGTATCAGAAAATTTGGACGTGGTAGTTCATAGTGTCTTTTTTTTTTGTTTCTCATTGGTTAACCTAGGTAGGATATTAGGCAGCATAGTAGCAAGAGCTTGGTGGCGCAAGCCACCGCCCCGTTCCAAAGGGGACGCTCATAACATCCATCCATCCATCCATCCGGAAACGGGGTTTTGCACAGTTTACCAGGTGTTCTGTGGCTTTACTGGGTTTCTGGCTGCTGCGCCTCGATCGTGCTCCCGCCAGTTGCTGTGTGGCAAACGTAGCGCCTACATATTTATGTAGGCGCTACGTTTGCCACACAGCAACCAAACTGGCGGGAGCACGATCGAGGCGCAGCAGAATACATGTAGCGCTGGGTCATATCGAGTTAAGGCACACTCTGAACTGACTTTTAAGGGCATCCCGAGCGGTTTTTCGTTTTTCGGCGGCACAACTCGGGGCACCCCCAGTTGTGCCGCCGCGCTCCAGCTGTTGCATTTCGTGTAGGGCTACTGACAGAATGCGGTTTCCAGATGGCACGATGGCCTCGACTGGAATAAACGCACACGACACCAAAGATTGAGTAAGCCTGAAAATATTTTATTTGCATCTTACAAGTACAACAAAAAGCACACGCCTACGCATCCACTCAAACGCGGTTACATAGTCATGAACATAGTCAAGAAATGGATCATTAATAAGGGTAGCACAAACGCACAAGAAAGAAGACCTAAGCTACAAAACGTACGGTCGGCTGCTAAGTATAATAATTTCCCTGTCACCGCGTGTCACTTTTATACAGCATCTTTACAGCACTACCAGGCCGGGTAGTTTGGCGGAAAGAACGCAACAGCTTACGGCCGTCAGCTGCCTCTTCCTTACGGGCGTCATAATTATCCTAATCTCCGCATCGACGTCGTGCAAGTCTGCATACAGGTATCTGTATCTGAACCATATGTGCCAGCTTAATACATGTGTAGTGAAATTATGATAACCACTGCGTCTTATCAAACGTATTGGTCTTGCAAATGCGCATTACAGCTGACGGAACGACATACTCTAAGTGAAGCACAAGAGAACAAGGACAAAAGGAGGATACAACACATGAAGAAGAAATGAAGAATTAGTAGGCGTACAGCAAACAAGCGATGACGGAGAACACACGATGATGCATAGGGTGTTCTGTGACATCGGTTTGCGTACTTACGGTGTTATGGAGATCAACGGCATAAAAACGTACCTTCAAGCGTACTCCCTCAACCTCCGCCGCATTCATTATGGTAACGCCTAAACAAAATGAGGCACTATTCTTTGCCAAGAGTAGACCTTTTTACAGCAAGTCTATGCAATGACTCGCAGACAAAACCAGCATGCTTTCGAAAATGTTTTACCGCCGTAGTATTCGAACGCCAACGGCCAGGAAACACATCGATACCAATAGGCTGTCGGCTGTCGGTGGTTAATCAAGCACAAAAACCTTGACGCTATGACTAAAAAGCAGTTTCAACAATCAAATTAAAAAAAATTAACTGCCTATTTGCCTGAGGTAAAAAAGCATCCTTAGACACCTCGATTGTTCATGTCAATGGTTTGTGTAAATTAAAAAATTCAGCATGTTCAGCGCCCCTAGCAGAGAAAGCACAAATTAAAGTATTCGACCAAATTACAGTAGCTCCACTTGCGCGCTTACGCTGAAACGCGCCTCGATTGATTTTTCGCCCTCTGTGGCCATTTGTTGAACTTGAGAGTGTGCGGGGCCTACGTCGCGGTAGCACCAGCAGCTGGGCTATAGTGCCTAGAATTACTGGCTAGTGTACCGTGCACCAGCTCTTTTCAATGGACGACCGTGGCGCCGCCTGCAATGAATGCCCACTATGGCCGGCAGAGGTCGCTGCCACACGGGTGGGTGCAGAATGCGCGTGTCGTCTGCTTCGCATATCAGTTTCGCAGCTGTTGCGTCGGTTTCTGTGTTTGCGTTTTCAGTGTTATAGCAGCGTTACGTGCTTGTTCTTGGTGTTGTCAAAGAGTGAGTGCGTGGCTGTTATGTTCGTGTGGCTGTCATTGCGAGAACTATGCGGCGGCGGTGAAAAAATGCCGAAGCTATAGAAACAGTGCAAGGAGAGGACCTGCTTTGTGCCGTTGTGTAGAAGCGGTTACCGCTCGAACAAAGGGCGTGTATCCTTGTTCACTCTACCATCTGATACGAACCGGCAGCAGAATGGGCAAGAATGATCAGGAGAATGGACAGAAGGCCGGCACCAACTGCTGCGGTTTGTGAAAAACATTTCGAAAACAGCTTAGTCGAGCGCGCGTTCTCTATCACCGTGAATGACATTGTCCACGAGATTCCCCGCGATAAAACACGCCCACGGTGGAAGTATTCTTCCATCGTGACCACGCCTGAAACCCTAAGCTATACCCACGATATTCTCTGAGTATGCTAAGCATTCAGCTTACTTTTCCTGAGTACCAGGGGGGAAAAAAAACAAGAAAAAACGAGCAGTAGTGCTTTCATGTACTATACTGCAAGTTATGTTGCACGAAAGATCACTGCCCAAAATTCTTTACCAAATTGTGCAGGCTTCCTCTGCGTAAGTAAAGCTGAAGCTAGTAACGACGTTGCTTCATTATTGCACTTCCCATTTTGACAATGGAGGCCTTGCTTGTCTATCTTAGCCAGACGTTGTCAACCGCTGTGAAGGCCGTGGAAGATGCTTTTACTGTGTTCTTCAGCAGAAACAAGTTACATGTAGCGAGTGTAGCTGATTTTTCAGGTCAGCTGCAGACAGCTGGCCTTTCCCCAAGTAAGGTGCCCAGAGCATGAAAAGCCAGCTTTGACAGCGCTTGCAAACTTCTTTATTTTCTTGAGGTTTCGGTTTTTTTGTAAAAGGCATCAACAAAGAGAGGGAAGCGCAAAGGCAACGGCAGAAGCTCCTTAAACTGCGTCACTGCGCGATCTATTTTCTTCATGTATGTGTGCATTATCTCATCTAGGGCTGTCTTATATGCCTGCGTTTGACTGTTGTTACGCATAAATAAAATCTTTGTTACACTTTAATGAAAGATCTGTTTCCTATTTTTGTTCACGTATATCAGACATAAAAATAAATCTGCACGTATTTACCAAGTATAAAAAATGTATAGTACACGGAACACCACGTGCAGTCCATTTTACAGGCAATTTCTTTTTTTGCTTATTATCCTATCCTCGGGGCCCAATGGGAATTATAAGGATGGGTACATGGTTTACAAACAGTCAAAAACATTCAAACCTATGAGGACAACAATAAGAAAATAGGCAGAAATAGCAGTAAATAAAATAAAAAGAAAGAACAGAGAAATTAAAGTCATTTCAAAAGATGATCGGTTACAGCGGTTTTGAATGGTTATGCATTAATATTCCTTTACTTTATTAGAATGAAAAATGTAACCTAAAACTTACCCTTAAAAAATTACGTTGCAATCATCGCTAGAATAAAAAAAACAAGTGTCCTTAGCTATCGCCGAAGAGACACGTACGAAGGCGAACGCTTTGTAAAGTCTACTCTAATTCACTCTAGTCCTCCTTCATCCACCCTAATCCTCCTTAATTAATACACCTTAATCCCTCTAATTCAGCATAATCCCCCTTAATCCAATCACTATAATCAATAATGAAATTTGCTAATGATTAGCATCTCTTATACACGGCTGGACATGCTTTGGTTCGTTTCTGGCCTTCCTTGGATCGTGTTATATGTTCTGTACCTCGCAACACGGCCTTGGAACATGGAGATCAAGGCATTTGCCTTAAAAATTACGTTTTCTCTTCGCCAGCATAGAAACACATCGAGTTCCCCGCTCGAAGCCCAGCTGAGCTAGCACACGCTTTTCGCGCAAGCGACAAGCGCTAGAGAAGCCTGTTGTAATCAAAACAAACCCTGATTTATAAATCAGCTGCCCACATTTGAACTGTGCTGCTGCTACAGCTTAATGAAAACAAAATCTAGATACGGGCGGGAGGAGGAAATACGATATTAAATATAACGCCTGCTCGAGCACGTTGAAAACAAGCAACGACCACAGTCTCTAAAAAATTGGAGGACGCTTAAGCTTCGCCTTCAAGAGTGGAACGCGACAGCGTTCCCGTCGACCCGCCAAGGGGTGTAAGACAATGGGCTACGGCGCAGCGACTACGCGCCCCGCATCGGACGCGGTGAGCGTCGAGCAACGCAGCGTTCGGCGCGACAACGAAATGTGCGCCTGAGCAAGCGACGCACGCCTGAGCCTTAGAAACAGCTCGTTTCTAAGGCAACACCGCGTTCACTAGAGGCGCTTTTGTACCGCTTTCAAGCATCGAACTCGTGGCTCAGTCATTCTTCTTCCGGCTACCGTTCGGTGCGGACGCGGAATCATGTGCTCCAGCGGAGCGGCGATAGCGGCCTCTGCAAGCCGCGGAAACAGGATTGAAGACAATGACGGTCAGGACTACGAGATCATTTTGCCTACATTGCCCACCGGACGTGTTGTGGTTAATACTGTTTTTTTGCACGGCGACGTACGAGTTAGGCCCTACAGGGTTGAGGACTTCCGCGACGCCCTAGCCAACGCTGGTGCGCTTCCCGACGTGGTGGCGTTGGGGGCGTACCAAATCAACCATGTTTGGGCGGTGACTCTCAACAGCACCGAAGCAACTAAGAAGCTGGCCGCTCTCAAGGAACTGGAAGTAAAAGGACGCCGCTGCATTATCTTCGATCCAGATAACCAGCAGGTGAAACTACGGCTGCACTGGATGTTGCACGGCGTGGCGGACGACGACATTCGGACGGCTCTCGCTGCTTACGGCAGCGTATCCGAAGTGACCCGGGAGCGATGGCGTGTCTCAGGCGTCAAGGAGAAAGGGTCCACAACGAGGACCGTGCTCCTGAAGCTGAAACCCGGTTTGAAGGTCGATGACCTACCTCACCAGCTACGCGTTGCAGGAGAGTTGGCCCTTGTGGTGGCGCCTGGGCGGCCTATGCAATGCCTACGCTGCCGTGGTACGGGCCACGTTCGACGTGAATGCAAGGTGCCACGGTGCTCAAAATGCAGACGCTATGGCCACGTTGACAGCGATTGCGTCCGCACATATGCGGTGGCTACGGAGCCGGCATCGCAAGACAAGTCGACGGAGCTGCTGATGGACGTCGACGAGGCGGAGGAGGCAGCGAAAGGAGCCGAGGAAGTGGGCAAGCCAGTAGGAATGACCGACCCGTCGGGGCTTGCCAGTGGTGACACAAGCACGTCAAGCAACGGAGAGACGCACCCCGATGAGAAGGAATTGCCTGCCGGCGGTGACACAACCAAGTCAAGCAACGGAGAGACGCACTCCGAGGAGAAGAAATTGCCTGCGTCTCGGGCGAAGGCGTCGGAGAATGGGAAGAGCGTTCCGGCACCCAAAGTCGTCGAACCAGCGAACAGCTCGCCGAACGCGGACCCGAGCGGCGGCCGCGCAGTCAGCGTCTCCGCGCCAGCCAAGCGCCCTTATGGCCACACCGGCAACGAAGGGGATAAGGTGGCAGCCACCAGCGTCGAGGAGCCGCCTGCGAAAACAACTCAAGCCAGGCGGGCCAGTCTTCGGCAGCGACCTAACGTTTCGTCTGAGAGGCGAACCGGCGATACAGCACCTACGCTGCAAGGTTTGGAGCCTTCACAGGGTGGCTCCGGCATCAACGATGGCGTCTAGCCACGCGCTAGACGCGGAGGGTAAGCACCATGCTCTCGGCCTTTTCACTTCCTTGCGAAAATGGCTCCTGCATCTCCGTTGAAGGTAGCTACACTTAATGTCAGGGGCTTGGCAGGAATGAAAAAGCAAAGTCAGGTGTATCGGCTTTTAACGGAGCACGACATTGATATATTGGCCGTGCAGGAAACAAAAGTTGACGGTGAGGAAGAGACCGGGAGCATGGTGCGACGTTTCACGTCTAGATTCTATGCTATTGTAAGCCATGCCATCGGCACATCTGCTGGTTGTGTCCTTTTTATCAAGAAGTTGCCGGCTCTGGTCGTGCATGCTGATTTCTCGTGCTTGTCAGGTCGGTGTGTTGCTGTCGATTTCACACTCAGCGATACAGAATGGCGTGTTTTATGTTTGTACGCACCAAATGTTGTGGATGAAAGGGTCGATTTCTTTAGAAGTGTTGAGCAGCGTCTCAGCTTCGATAAACAGCTGATTATCATGGGCGACTTCAACTGTGTGCTGAGTGCTTGTGATAAGACTAGTGATCGGGGGTTCAGGGACGCAAGTACTGAGGTACTGTCGCAAATCATAGACAAATGGAACCTCGAGGATGTGGCGGAGTGTATGCAAGGCGCGGGGGGTGTGAAGTACACACATTTCCAGCGTGCAAGTCATGCCCGTCTGGACCGCATTTATGTAACGTTGGACGTGATTCCAAAATGCTACAGTTATCAAGTAGTACCGGTGTCTTTCTCAGACCACTGTTTAGTAGAGTGCGGGATTGGGGCAAAAAAACGTGGCAGTGCTTTTAGCTGGGAACTGTGGAAGATAAATAACAAGCTGATTAAAGACGATGCTTTCAACCTTGCGGTAGTTGAAGAAATCGGCAAAATAAAGCCGAATAATGAACTGAAAACATGGCAACAGTGGGAGCTTTGTAAGGAACAACTTAAAATAAAAGCAATAGAGCGGTCTTGTTCTATGGCGTACGAGGAGAAACTAACTGAACGTAATCTAAGGTCTATGCTTGCAAAACTGCTCGAGAAAGAATGCGAAGCGCCTGGTAAATGGATCGATGACATTAGGAAAACGAAACAAAAAGTTGAAGTGATAGAAGAGGAGCGCTATCGTGGTGCACTGGTCCGGGCGAGAGCGGAACATGTAGCTGCTGGGGAGACTCCGTCTAAACGAGCGCTCGGAATTGAAAAAGCTCACGCTCGTCGAAATCACATAGACAACATAGAATGGGGAGGCGTCTTATCGGATGATAACGAACATATTAAGCGTGCATTTTTTCAGTACTATCAGGCGTTGTTCGCTTTACATGTTGCCGACACGAACACGTTTAAGGATAAGTTCCTTGGGGCACTGCCGCGACTCAACGATGAGCAGAAGGTTAGGTTAGAGCTGGCAATAACCGAATCAGAGGTAGAAATGGCGATAGACAATTTAAATCCTGGTAAATCGCCAGGACCGGACGGGTTAAGCGCGGCGTTTTACAAAGCTTTTAAGCGTGGAATCGCGCCAATATTGACCGTAGTGTTTAATGAAGCTTACGAAATTAACGAATTGCCTCCGTCTTATGCAAGATCACACACTGTCTTAATATCCAAAACTGACGATGCAGAGAAGTTACGACAAGTAACAGCGTACCGGCCAATCGCACTTACAAATGTGGATTACAAAATTTATATGAAAGTTTTAGCGCGAAGATTACAGTCAGTAATCCAGGAAATCGTTGGACCGCATCAAACGTGCGGGATTAAGGGACGATCTATTACGACTAATATTCACACAGCAAGATGCGTGCTGGAGTGCTGCGATATTACAAATAGCCGCGTGGCCATCTTGCAACTAGACCTTGAAAAAGCTTTCGACTGTGTCGCGCATGAAATTTTGCTTTGCATACTAGATCATGTTAACGTTGGTTCTGTTATTCGCGAGGGTGTCGCCCTGGCGTATCGGAACTGCACGACGCGATTGATCGTTAACCAGAGTCTGGGTGCCCCCATTAGCGTGCAGCGGTCGGTACGCCAGGGTTGTCCCCTTAGCCCTCTTTTGTTTTGCATCTACATAGAGGCGATGTGCTTAAACATCGTGAAAAAGCAGACAATTCCCGGCTTTCGGTTGCAAGCAGCGGAAGTCAAGCTGCTGGCATATGCGGATGATGTGGCGGTTTTTTCAACGAGTAGGGAAGGCGTAACTGAGGCTATTAAATGTGTAGAGAACTTCTGCCAAGTCACAGGCAGCAGAGTGAATTTAGCAAAATCACTAGGGCTCTGGCACGGAGAATGGCAATCGACGCCCGACCGCTTTGCAAACGTGTCCTGGGTTACGACCCCAACGAGGTACTTGGGAGTACCTCTAGAATGCTACCGTGATAGTGCGACATATTGGACAGCGCAGACGCATGATACACGTGGAAAAGCGGAAAGGTGGAAAGGAACGAACTTATCGATTTTTGCTAGAGCAACCGTGTGCAATCTGTTCTTTATTAGTAGGCTGTGGTATGTAATGCAGGTGTTACATTGTGCAAGGCTCAATGTACAGAAGCTGCATCGAATTTTCGCCATTTTCGTGTGGGATGCGCAATGGGAAAGGTGCAGCCGGACAAATCTGTTCAGAGGAGTCAAGAATGGTGGATTGGGCCTGGGACACCTTTTTTTGCGGCAGATTGTTAACAGGTTTCTTTTCCTTCGTGACGTCAGCGATCCTTTTTTGCGCACCGCATGCCAAGTAAGGCTCGGGCGCGCGTTGCCAGACTTTGTTGTTTCAACCGAAACACTCACGGGAGGCATTTTTGGATATTTTAGAGAAGTTGTCGCAAGTGTACGATTCCTTGCAACGAGGTTTTCAAATGAATATTTATCTACTGTGAAAAAGAAAAAATTGTACAAGGATTTGTGTGATGTCGTTCTGCCGGAGCCAATGTACAGAGCCTTGTACAGTGGAGGCCCTGGTAGGGACGTGTTAAAGAGAGTAAAAAGAATGCAAGTTGCGCCAGGGGTTAAAACCTTTTTTTTTAAATTACACACTGGAACGTTGCCAGTAAAAATGTTTTTACAGGAAAAGGGCTTATTTCTTCCATGGGGATCTCACTGCCTTATCTGCAAACAACCAGAAACGATAGATCACGTTTTTATTCATTGTTGGGGAGGGGTATTTTTTTGGGACGTACTACAAAGAACGTTAAAGAAACAATTTCCCCTCGACCCTCATGGAATACGGTATCTACCCATTACTAACGAGGATGGTTTTCCGTTTGATTTAATAATGTTAATTGGCCTCCACAGTATTTGGCGCTCTCGAATGGCAGGATACTACTGCGATCCCGACGCACGACCTACGCGAATTTATTTCCGTGAAACTGTGCATCGGTTTGTTGAAATTTTGAAGGCCGGCGGCGATATCCCCGAGTGGCTGTCAAGGGTGGAGCCATTGATGGCTCTAAATGAATTTTAATGTGGCGAAGCCAGCCCCCTACCAGGCTGTTTATGTCAATACGACGTGTTCATTGTATCTTTTATGTTTTGGTTTGTGTATTGCTATTGCTGTTCTTTCTTTGTCAAAGTCAGGCAATAAAGAAAAAAAAAAAAAAAAAAAAGAACTCGTGGCTCAGTGGTAACGTCTCCGTCTCACACTCCGGAGACCCTGGTTCGATTCCCACCCAGCCCATCTTGGAAGTTGCTTTTTATTTATGAAGTGCCTGCCTTGATTTATCGCTCACGGCCAACGCCGCGGACGCCGACGCCGACGACACCGGCTTTTCTGCGACACGAGCTCCTTAACGCTATCGCGTTAAAAAGCGCAGCAGCCCGCTTGCCGATGCTGTGGAAACACGGCGGGCTACGAAGACCGGATGGTGCCGCGGCACCCACCTGCACTGCAGCGCCCCTAGCGGCAGCCGCCGACATTCATTGCATTTGGTGCCACCCGGGAGGCCGCGGACGGCACACTAGCCAGTATATTCTAGGCACTATAGCTGGGCAACAAATGTCATCAAACCCTGACCCACCGCTGTGTCCGCAACTTGAAGCTTCTAAGCATTCGCTAAAAACTAAACGCGGACCACATCCATACGTACGCGCGCGAACGAGACGCAAGCCATGCCGTCTGAGTTCGAGAGTAGTTATTTCATAAAAGCAAAAACAAACAATAATGTGACGTCAAATCCGGTAAAGTCAACTTGTCCTCCTTTCTCACCTTCTCTCAGCTAACGCATGCGCAGCGACCACGGAGCCCTCGGGGGCGATGTGCAGGTGTTTTTAAGAGGTTCTGTGTTTCGTGGGAGTCCATTATTTTTTCAAAGCAAAATAAATATCTTTCCAACTTGATATAAATTCTGTCCACTTTAATATCATAGTATTAAAATACATTTTTTTTTCTATTGGGGGGTCATACAAACAATTTGTAGTTTGCTTTAAAAAAATGCTTGTGGATGACTAGCAGAATATATAAGCGCCCATTTGAAGCCACTTATTCGACCTAGAGCCAAGCACTCAAGTTATCCCTCATTATGAAAAGGTCCTGATCATAGAGTTTTGGTCCTGACCTCCGAACATGTAACTGGGACTTATGCTATGTAGGTTCAGGTTTATCATTGAAACAGGAAGTAATGCACGTTGTGGGGTAGTTGGTGCATTGTATTAAGAAAAACCAGCAAAAAAAAAAAAGACGGACACAGGAAACATACACAAGACAGGCCTCTTCCAGCCTCTTTCCTGTCTTCTCGTATGTTTCCTGTGTGCGTCTGTTTTTGGCTGGTTTCTTAAAACAGGAAGTAGTCTACAGTGTTCAAATTTGCATACAATTATATCATTGTAGGTAACAAAAACAAATCTCGAAGGCTACCCTTTTGGTGGCTGCGTGCGTTGAAAGCGATTACGAAAGCTATACTGCGTCAGAGCCGCCATGCATTTACAGTAATCTCAAAGGCTATGTTTTTATGCCCTTAAGGCGCCGACAGCGTTAGCAGAAACTAAAAACTCGAAAATCAGATACCGAATATTCCCAAAATAACTAAATATTTCACTGTGTAATAATACAATATTTTAAAACATGCAGGTTGAAGTGTTAGAAACTTGGCAAAGCAGAGCGCTGCCTATGGCGCTGCAGTGATCCAATCCAATCCAAGCTCTAGCCATTGTCGCCTTGGATGGATGGATGCAAAACTTTAATAAGGTCCTGAGGTACGCGACTCAGCGCGCTGCGGGCCGCTCCCACGTTGGGACAGTCAGGCCTTGCCCGACCGCCGCATCGTGGGCCCTCTGGACAGCCCATAGTTGCGCCCCGGCATCGGGGCTCTTGATAGCGGAGAGCCACTTGTCCACATTGATTTGTTCCGTGCCTCGTAACGAGGGGCAACGCCAGAGCATATGGTCTAGGCTAGCGATGTCATTGCAGTGCCTGCAAGAACTAGTGGCATAGGTGTCGGGATAAATTTTGTGGAATAAAGCCGGGTTGGGATATGAACCTGTTTGCAATAATCTGAGTGTCAATGCTTGCGCTCTATTTAACTTCTTGTGGGGAAGGGGAAAGTCTCTCCTGCCGAGATAAAAGTGCTGCGCAATTTCGTTGTATGTGGTCGGTTGATCTCTATTCTCCACCACTGCGGGCCGGCGTTGGAGTTCTCCATGGTCGCGGAAAGCGAGACCTCGCGCCTTGGAGTGGGCCAGCTCGTTGAGGTTTGTGGGGCCTCCCATGATGGATCCCATGTGAGCGGGGAACCACGTGAGAGTGTGGGTGGCGATGCTTTTGCCTTCGAGGATGCGACAGGCTTCCTTGCACACGGCGCCAACGCTGAAGGCGCGGATGGCTGCCCTGGAGTCGCTAAAGATATTGGCATGTCCGTCGTCCAGGAGGGCCAAGGCAATGGCCACTTGCTCGGCCGCATGCGACGACGTGCTTCGTACCGAAGCGGCGTTAACGGTCGAACCTCTGTGGTTGATTGAAACTACCGTGAAATTGTTGCTGTTTGCATACTGGGCCGCGTCAACGAAGCAGCTGCCGCCAGGGAGTTCGGTTGCGCGGCGTAGGAGCGCTACCGCTCTGGCCTTCCTTCTTTCCACGTTGCGCTGGGGATGCATATTGCGCGGGGCGGGCGATATGATGATGTTATCTCTCTGCTCTTTCGGAAGGCCCTGGTAGGCATCTTCGACAGTGGCCGGGGGGACGCCCATCTCTGTTAGGAGTCGTCTGCCCGCCCTGGTGCCCGAGAGCCTGAGAATCTGTGCCCTTTCTTGTGCTTCTGCAATCTCTTCCAGGGTATTATGAATACCCAACTGCAGGAGTCGGTCGGTGCGTGTGTAGTTGGGTAGTCCGAGCGCGCTCTTGATCCCCCTCCTTATCATGGCATTTAGCTTGTCTCGCTCGGCCCTCTTCCAGACGTGCATGGCCGCTACGTACGTAAAATGGCACAACAAGAAAGCGTGGACTAGCCTTAACAGATTCTCTTCGCTCAGGCCTCTCCTTCTGTTAGCTACCCGCCTGATTAGACCGATGACGCTGTCCGTCTTTTTTGCTAGTTTTTGAATGGTGATGTTATTCGAGCCCGCCCCTTCGAGTGTCATTCCCAAGATTCGAATGGACGCGACTTTGGGAATGGGATCTCCGCAATTGGTGTAGAGATTAATGTCAATTTCAGAGGGGGGTTTCCAGTTCTGTGGCTTGCGGCCCTTTCTACTTGGGCTGTAGAGTAGGAGCTCCGATTTCTTCGGGGAGCACCGGAGTCCCGTGTCGGTTAGAAAACGCTCTGTAGTGTCGACAGCTTCTTGGAGAGCGGCTTCGACTTGACCGTCACTGCCACCCGCGCACCAGACAGTGATGTCGTCCGCGTAGATCGTGTGACCGATGCCCTGGACCTTGCCTAGATACCTTGAGAGGTCGACCATTGCGATGTTGAAGAGGAGTGGTGAGATGACCGACCCCTGGGGGGTGCCTCTTCTGCTCAGCTCCATTTTCTCCGATTCCAAATCTCCAGCCTTGAGGATGGCGCATCGTTTGTTCAAGAAAGACCCGACGAAGGCATGGAAGGACGAGCCCAGGTTGAGTTTGGAGATGGCGTCGAGAACGAACTCGTGACGGATGTTATCAAAGGCCTTCTCCAGGTCCAAACCAAGGATGGCTCTCGTGTCCCGAGTGCAGCGTTCCAAGATTTGGATCTTGATAAGCTTCATGGCGTCCTGGGTGGAGAGGCCTGGCCTGAAACCGATCATGTTGTGAGGGAAAAGGTCGTTAGTCTCGATATACTCGGCAATTCTGTTATGGATTGCGTGCTCGGCCACCTTCCCTACACATGACGTTAGTGAGATTGGCCGGAGGTTGTCCAGGCTCGGCGGTTTACCGGGCTTTGGGATTAGTATGACCTTCGCCAACTTCCATTCTTCCGGTACAATTCCCTGCTCCCAAATCCGATTTATCTCATCTGTAAGAAACTCGATCGATGCGTCCTCCAGGTTTCTGAGAGCCTTGTTGTTAATGTGATCCGGGCCGGGTGCTGACCTACCGTTGAGGTCGTGTAGGACGCGGCGGATTTCACTGATTTTGAAAGGTTCGTCCAGCGCGGAGTTCGGCTTCCCTTTGTATACTGGGTATGCCGCCTCATCGGCCACAGTTTTGAGCGGCAGGTACTTCTTAGCCAGCATCTCCAGCATGTCCTTTTCCGAAGACGACTTCTTGGCTTCGTGGAGCGCTTTAGCGAGGACACTTCTCTGGTTTGACTTGGTGCCGGAGTCGTCGAGCAAGTGTTTGAGAAGATTCCACTTCCCTCCCGTGCGCATCTGCCCATCAATTGAATTGCAAATGTCGTCCCATTGCTGCCTAGACAGGGCTTGGCAGTGCTCGTCGATCTGCTTGTTGATCTCGGCTATCTTTTTTCTGAGCTTGCGATTCAAGCGTTGGCTTTTCCACCTCTCGAGAAGTGATTGCTTAGCCTCGAGAAGGTGCGCTAGCCTGCTATCCATTTTGTCTGTCTGTAGATCCGTCTCTATGGTTTTGGTTGTGGAGCAGACATCTTGCACAATTAGTGCGCACCACTGGACGAGACTCTCCGGCTTTTCTCCACGGGCGGCGCGGGCCTTGCGAATCTCACGGAATTTGTCCCAGTCGGGCACCGAGAACGCCTTCTTTCGTTTCTGCTCCACTTGTAAGCTGGTGACCGTGATGTAGTGATCACTACCGAGGTCTATGAGCAGATTCGACCACATGGCTGAGCCAGCGTTTTTAACAAAGGCGAGATCCGGGACAGAGTCCCTGGTCGAGGAGGTGCCCCGTCTGGTGGGAAAGGCTGGGTCCGTCAATAGAGAGAGTCCCGCATCTCCCGCCTCCTGCCACAGGCTTCTGCCCTTGACCGTGTCGTGCGTGTAGTTCCACGCGTGAAAGGGGGCGTTGAAATCGCCGGCCACAACCAGTGGAGAGTTTCGGGCGAGTTTCGTCGCCCTAGTGATGATGGTTTTGAAACGTTGTCTGTGATCGCTCGGGCTGCTATATAGGTTAAGTATAAAAATACTAGAGATGTTGGATTGGCTTGGGATGACTTCTACTAGGGAGGTCTCCGTCTTGCTAGGCCGGACCCCTAGATCGTGTGCGACGAAGGTGAACTTGCTGCTGATTAATGTGCAGATTCCTCTGCCGTCCCCACGGAGAGCAAGAGCTTTGTATCCCTGGAGTGAAACCTGATCAGTCATCGTTTCTTGTAATAATATAACATGTGGCTTTTCTGTGTGAGTGCGAACAAACTGCTGCAGGGTGCATCTTTTATGGCTGAGTCCCCTGCAGTTCCACTGCCAAATCCTAAATTGGGTGTGTGGCGCCATCCTTGCTGTATAGAGTGCCTTCCGGCGTTGCTACTAGGGTCTCGAGGGAGATGGTTCTATTAATCGGTCCGGGCATGTGCAGTGGTGGCGGCGTAGGTACCAACGTGGCATCCGTGAAGTAAACGGGACGTACGTGGGTCGACGTCCTGATGTCCATTTCCTGCACCTTGGACTCTATCTCTGGCATTCTGTTTTCTAAGCATTGAATTTTGACATTTTGCGCATCTAACTTCTGATCCACTACCAAGAGTCGCTGATCCACTGCAGATAGTCGCCTTGCCGTTTTTCATTCAGCGACCGTTTTAAAAGGGCAGCGGAGCGGCGTTTGTCACCTTCTGCTGCTGAGCTACCAAGGTATGTCAGCTACATCGATTTCTTTTTTAATTCGTTTGGGTACTGAAATATGTTTTCTTCACAGGTGCCAGCATGCCTAGACTGTGGGAGAAGCCGTACGCGCGAAAGAGAGCGTCGCTGGAAACAAAGACGATATTCGAGGACTTCGGATCTCGCACCGGCAGCCAGCAGTCAACGGCTCGAGAATTCCCAAGTCTAGAACTGTGCAGTGGCGCATATACGCCGCACACATGCATTAACATGTGCGGTCGTGCTGTCCCTGCGAACATTTGTACGCCTTGTGATGCTGGCCGGTGCACCGAGGCCACATCGGAAGTTCAGGACGGTGGTTGTGACAGTACGCGCACTAAGGACAATGTGCCTTGCTTCCCTGATGGATCGACTCTACAATTCACTTCGCTGTGAGAACGGAACATGATCCCTTAGGAGAGGTGTACGCGCAAGTCAATGCGGGTTCTCTGGTAAGCAGGACCCCGGAGCCTACATTTGCTTTAGCTACCGCGGACTCTTCATCGGCGCCCTTTGATTTTGCTGAAAAACTGTGCATTTGGGCCATTAAGGAAAATGTTGGGCATAAAGCGGTCACATATGTGCTAAAGATGCTCAAGACAAGTAGCTTTGACCCCTCATCTCTCCCAAGTAACGCTCGCACTTTGCTCTCCATGCCCAGGGGTACACAATGTGCACCTGCTTTAACTGCAATGGCTCGTGAGCAAAAAACACTTTTGCTTGCAGTGCTTACTAGAAAATGCCTTGTCGGAAACATGTTTTAAGGGCAGCCATGTTTCTTTGTTATTTAACATTAACGGACTGCCAGTTTCAAAGAGTTATACCATGCAGTTATGGTGCGCATGGCAGAGTTCCCCCTTTGTAGTCGGCATTTTTGCTGGCCCATCAAAACCCGTTTCAGCAAATGATTTTCTGAACCCTCGTGTCACTGAGCTACAACAGCTTCTTTCGAATAGAATGGTTTTTGAGCAGTGAGTAATTGAGGTTTCGTCAGCATGTTTTGTTTTACGTGCACCAGCACAGTCGTTTGTTTTTCGAATTAAAGGACACACTGGGTATACATAACTTTCACGTGACGTCACCTCCGTCGTCTGCACCGACCGCCCGCCATTGCTCGGTACCACGTTTGGATCGCTTGCTCTTTGCCTGTGAAGTACAACGAGTCTGTGACAGGCGTGTACCACGGTTGAAGCGTGGCGGTGCTAAGAGGAAAGTGTTCGGAGTTTTGCCCTGCGTACTACGAAGGTCTTGTCGGCGCTACGCGGGCACGATACGAGACGAAGACCAAACTCTGCGACGGCGTGGACCCTTACACACAGAGAGTCGGCGCGGATGCGACTGCAGATGTGGAGCTGCTGCCAGCTACAACGCAGGTGGACATAATCAATTACCTGGTTTTGTCAACCAGCTACGTCACCTTGCAGCAGATGAAGGTGTATAAATCGCTGGATGCGCACAACTACTTCACCAGCGGCTGGGCGCGGAACATTGCAGCAATGCGGCTCCAGTCGGAGCGCGTCATCGTACTCGGCGAGGTAAGGCAACAGCGAATGAAAACACATTTTTGTGCACGAGGAAGCGTAGACGACAGCGAAATATCTCGTTTGGACTTTATTGTCAACGTACAGGAATCAGAAAATGGACTATGAAAAGAGAAGCTGTGTCACAAGTAAACTACAGGGAGAATATGCACATGTTGCGACCACGCACTGCAGATCAGATTCAGCACATATCTACAAGCACATGTTTGTTCGAAGATGCATGTGTGTAGGCACACACCAAGTGCTTGAGTGAATACTTGTGCGAATGTAAAAGCACTTGTGAAAAGTTCATACTTGTAAAAGAATGCCTTGAGTAAAACTTTGCAAACTGTCTACTGTGCAACATGCAGTTATTTACAATGCAATGGGAGAACAATGGAAGCAATTACTCAGTGAAATCACAAATGAAAATGTGCCATCAGCAAAGAATGGCAATGGGGGTCAGGAGACACGGATGGGAGCGAGACAACAAGGATGAGCACTAACTTTCAACTGGGTATTTATTCCCAGAAAAACATGTATTTGTAGGTCCGCACACCGATACGGCCCAATCAACACACATGAAAACCAGCCGCTTCCAGGAACGCAAATTTGCTTGTCGTCAGAGCAACCGAAGGGGAACTAATGCAGGTATCAGCGGCCCTCGCTATCAATGCAGCTTCAACACATCTCATATAACTTCATCTACATTCCTATACAAAACAGAGCACTCTTAAACAACGGTTTACACCCACAATCACCGCAATGCACAGACACATGACCATCCCTACATCGGTTCAATTTTTGGTTATGTTATTTTAACTTATCATTCAGGCATCTCTCCGACTGCCCAATGTAAACCTTCCCACACGATATGGCAAGGCGATGCACCACATTCTTTGTGCTATGACCCCCATTGCTGTACGTAACCAACTAGCCCAAGCCCATACAACCATACTTGTAAACAGCAAGAATGTCCGCAAGGCTGTTCACGAGGGCAGTTTTGGATTTGCAGGAACTACCGGTGGACAAAGGTTGATGAGGGCACAGCAAACTGTTACAATCTTATCAAGTGGTGTGAATGCGTGTCCTGCCTTGCTAGCCACGTAGTGAATTGGCTGGACTGCTTTCATTATCAAATATTTGTTCCGCACAAGCCCTATCACCCGTTCTACATGAATGCGAACATTGGCCAGTTTTCTCGTGTTTTCTACATCCAGCACAGTAAGTTGTTTCTGGCCTCTAGTGAAAGCAGGGATATGGAGTTTAGCACAGTACAACCCTAAAGTGTCTGCAATGTCAAAACCTCTGTCAGCTGAAACAACATCCCCTTGTGACAAATATTCCAAAATGGCACAATGTTCGGTTATGTGCTTATCACTAGCTCTGCCTCCCCAACCTTCAGAAATGTATGTAATTACACCTTGTGGACAGATGCCAATTAAAAACTTGGCAGTGTTGCTGTTCTTATAGTTTGACCAAGTCTCGCTTCTTGGCTGCAAGGATGATGGTCTTTCAATTCTGATCTCAAAGCAGTCAATTATGACTGCCACTTTTGAGCCAAATGATTCAAAAAACGCTTGTGGCATTGTCCTTTGTATATCATTTCGTGACGGCCACACAATTTGTGACCTCAGCCTTGAAAAGGCAGCATCCAGCCACTTCTCAAAAATTCTGCTAACGGTAGCACATGAAATGTGAAACCTGTAGGCAAGATCCTGGTGCGGAAAGTTGAACTTAAGTTTCATTAAGAAAATAATGAACTCTTGAAACTTTGGCAACCCATTTTGCGGCGTATGTTTTACAGCCGACTCGACCAGTTGGAATATAGCATGCAAGACCGAATAGTTTATCATTCCCGAGTAAAAGGCAACTTTGGCGTCATCTTGACGCAGAGATTCTTCCGTAACTTCAAGCAATTCTTTTTGCTTTTTTAAGGTGCACAATTCACAAGTAAGTCTCTTGTTGTCTGCCTTAAGTGCTTGGATGTTGTGCCCCGTTAAATCTGTCTGCACACCAATATCACCTGTAAAAGAAGAAAAAAATGTAAACCAAATTTCAAGTGATTCACAGTAGGCAGTATCACAAAATTTTGTTACAAACTTACGTCTGCGTGGTTCTGAGTCCACAGTAGAAACTGGAAGCTCCATTCGACATTCTGCCTCATTTTCCGAGCTTGCACCGCTTTCGGGAAACTCGATACCCGCGGGAGACTGTTGCGCTGCTACGCTGGCTTCGACAGCATCCTTTTCTTTCTTTTTTTGGCTGCACTTCTTCGATCGCTGGAACCTCACTTCGTTGGTCAAAGGCCTTTCACTTCCGTAACCCAGATGCTGCATTGGTGCCCAGTCAGGGTTTGCCTCATCCATCAACTTGGAAGGCTTGCCTGCAAATATTTAGAGCCATCGCGAAGCCTCCCAATGTAATGATCACATAGGGTGGCGAGACTTCGAGCTGCCGACACGAAAGCACCCATGTTTTTACACGGCACATCACGATGTTGCACAGGCAGCGTTTTAAGAATGAGCAGAAAAAGTGAGCAGCGTACGTAAACGACAGTCAAGAACTGCTGGCGTGCAGCGAAAAAAGCGAAATTCGTACGTAAACAGCAATCAGGAATTCCTGGCGTGCAGCGTGCAGTATACAGAAGCGAGCGAAAGATCCGCGTACGTAAACAGTGGACAAGATCTACTGCGTGCGTGCATCGCAATCAGCGGCATGGCTTGCCTATACCGGGGTGTAGATGCATGCGGGTGTGCCTTTTCCTTACCTGTGATGAAGTGGCGACCGCAGACACGGACGTTTTCAAGGTTCTTCAAGTCGCTCCTATTAATACGAGCAAGCCAGAGGCTCCTGCGCTTTTCGGAGAGAATCCTCGTTCTCTCACACTGCCGAGTTATTATTTTAGGCAAACTGTGTAATCCTACGCTCGAGCCAGTGCAGCTGGGCCTCTTAGCACTCTTGCTTCTTGTTCGGCAACCATATATTGCGCATATAGGCATTATTTCGAATAAAGCAAGGACTACGGAAAGACGCAAACACAGTCGTCCGTACGGCTGCCGGTTCGGTTGGTACTCAGCAATGGCGGACGCGGTCACGGAAGCTGCCGGAAGTGACGTGCGTGCAAGTTATGTATTCTGCGTGTCCAAATGCACAGTAGAGGGCACATACAGGAGCAGCCGACTCTGCTTTGCAACAAGATCCTCCACTTTGCGCGCTGATGATTCATTCAGGCGTCTGATTGACCCTGACCATCACCTAGGCACCTCAGTCTTGACGCTGCTTCCCATAGACTGCATTGCCTCTGCACCCCATGACTAGATGCACCTTTTTTGCCTGGGCATTATAAAAAAGTTGCTTAGTGCTTGGTTAGGTGGTCGTTTACAGGTCAGTCTCGGACCTACAGAGTGCGGACAGTTGTCTGACTTTCTTTCTTTAGCATCGTATGTACCTAAAGAATTTTCTCACAAACCTATAAGTGTAGCAGAGGCTGAGCGTTGGAGCGTAGTCAAGATTAATTCCTTCATGTCATTTCTGTTGCTTTCGCAGCTTAATTATGCTAATTGATGTCTTTTTGCTCTTTTTTTTTATTCCATGCTGCAAACTCAAATGACCAAGCAGGGTGGGCAATAATAATTTTTGTTCTGCTGTTCTCTAGCTTCTGTTGTGCTATTAGAATTTCAAATTTTCTTTTTTATCAGTGTATTTATTTGTTCTTTGAACAGTATGCATATATCTGCTTTTTGGTCTTTATATGTATATGTATAAGGTGACAATAAAAGTTTAATTGTATTTGGAAGTTGGTGTAGGTTCATTTCTTGTTTATTTAAAACAAGAATGCATTCAAGCACTCGACCAATGTAATATATATAATGGTCGGGTGCTTGAATGTGTCCCGGCCACTACTGTTGCTTCAAGGTATGTGTATATCTGGAATATCCCCGGATACACACACACCTATATATATATATATATATACGCAGGAAAGAGACGACGAACTTTTTGGGAGACTTCTTTTTCTTACTTAACGTTTTCGGCTGGTGGACCAGCCTTCGTCAGAGTACAGTAATATATATATATATCCTGAACGTCCCCTGAATATCCATGCTGTATGTCCGCGTCGGACGTACTACGGACGCCAAAGCGATTACCTTTGGATTTCCCAGGGACGTCCCTCGGACGTACGTCGGACATTCATGGATATCCCACGGACATCCCGAATATCCAGAAAGGACGTCCGTCGGACGTTGCCCGGATATCCGTGGTTACTTGGGACTGCCGACAGAAAGCTGCGGCCACGGTCAGTGAGTAATTGGCGCGGGGCACCGTGCACTAAAATGATGTCATAGAGCAGAAAGTCAGCAACGTCAGTAGCACAACTTGTCGGGAGGGCTCTGGTGATTGAGTACCGCGTAGCATAATCAGTAGCGACGGCGACCCATTTATTTCCGGAGCCCGAGAGAGGGAACGTTCCAAGAAGGTCTAGACCAACACTGAAAAAGGGTTCCGGTGGGATGTCGATCGGCTGAAGACATCCAGCTGGAGGTGTGGAGGGCTTCTTCCGGCGCTGACAGGGCTCACAAGCGGCAACGTAGCGCCGCACGGAGCGAGCGAGACCCGGCCAAAAGAAGCGACGGCGTACACGGTCGTATGTGCGCGAGACGCCCAAGTGTCCAGCCACGGGAGCGTCGTGAAGTTGTTGGAGGACAGTCGACCGCAAGTGGGATGGAATTACGAGCAGAAGGTCACGGCCGTGTGGATCGAGATTGCGGCGGTATAGTGTCCCTTCCTTAAGGAGAAACATCCGGAGAGAGGCGTCGCCAGGCGTTGACTCCAGATGGTCGGTGAGGGCTCGTAAGGAAGGATCGCAGCGTTGCTCATTGCCGATTTCGAGCAACTTGGACATGGAGAAAACACAAGTGATGGTGTCCGCATCAGCCGGGTCGTCGACGGGGTAGCGGGACAAACAATCGGCATCCTGGTGCAAGCGTCCCGTCTTGTATACCACGGAGAAGGTATATTCTTGCAGGCGTAACGCCCAGCGAGCGAGTCGTCCCGTGGGGTCCTTGAGCGAGGATAGCCAGCAGAGCGCGTGGTGATCAGTGATGACACAGAAGGGGCGTCCGTACAAGTATGGGCGAAACTTGGCAACAGCCCACACAAGAGCGAGGCACTCGCGCTCTGTGATGGAATAATTGCGCTCGGCGGGCGATAGAAGTCGGCTGGCATAGGCTATAACGCGATCCTGTCCACGCTGGTGTTGTGCTAATACTGCTCCTATGCCGTGACCACTGGCATCAGTTCGAACTTCCGTTGAAGCAGACGGGTCAAAATGGGCCAGAATTGGAGGCGTGGTAAGGAGAGTAGTGAGCTGCGAAAAAGATGCGGCATGGTCAGGTCCCCAAGAAAATAGGGAGTCTTTCTTCAAGAGGTCGGTAAGGGGACGGGCGATGGTCGCAAAATCCTTCACAAAGCGTCGGAAATATGAGCACAGCCCTACGAACATATCATCCATGTTGGATGATATGATTTTCCTATGGTACACTTTATTTTCCAGTTCCTGTGAAGATCGTATCAATGAGGTTCTACTGTATTTCAGTTTTTAATTTATTTCTCATTAACCCTTTATTGACAATTGTTGCCTACAGGCAACATACCAGAAAAAAGAATGTTTGTCTTGCGTAGTTTCATTATTCAGTACCAAGATTCTGGCTAGGTGTCTTTGGCCAACACTGAATGAGAGGCAGCAACTGTCATTTGTTAGTTCAGAGCAGACGAGGAAGAAGTTTGGCATGTGACTCTTCGAAAAGTAAGGTCAGAGGATACAGGCCGATGTAAGATATCCAGCTGCGGTGGTGTCACACATCTGAAGTAAAGCAAAAGAAATGTACACCTATGGTTCATATGTGATGAGAGCTGTCTATACAAATTGAAAACAAAGCCTCAGGTGGCTTGGGGTGAAGCCCACTTCCAGATTCCTGCCTGGGGCTATTGTATTAAATAATTATCCCTTTATATCAGTAAAATCATAAAACTTTCCACATATTTATTCATGAGGTGGAAATGTGCACATCAGCTGCTGTGAAATATAACCTCACCGAGCATTCGACCTCACTCAACCTCAAATTTGTCTATGAGGTTGCCACTGCCATAGCTAAAAAATTTTAACAGCCAACCAATGTCGCATCACTTAGGGAGGTTGAGATCAGCTTAGGTTGACTTCATTACGTCAGCCGTGTGAACCTTGTGAGGTTGGCCATCTTTGCATGGAAGCCTACATTCTATGGCCCCCTGTAGAATCCTGGGGTGCTATAACATAAAATGATTCCAAACTTTTCTATTCCAATTCTGCAATCAGCCCACCACGATTGGTCAAAACTTTTTCAGGCCACTCCAAACTTCACCCGTCTGTCACGTGACGTCACGAAAACCGTGATGGCTCTCCATCTGCTATACATGTACACACTGATTATGAATGATTAAACTGCACAAAAGAAAAATAATTATTCCTGATTCAACGCCTTTTCACCATTAGCCCTCTGCTATTGCTTCAATGTTTTTGGGCAACACCCACCTCGCCTGTCTGTCACGCGACCTCACAAAACCACAAAAACTCACTGCATCAAAGTGACGTGTTCGTGAAAAAAAAATGCATTAATATGCCGAACAAAACTGAAAATTTTTCTGAATAGCCAGAGACTGCCCCGTTCTGAAAGGAATAGAAGATGGCTGCCCGCCGATCGCTCAGGCCCTCGCTACTCACACCTGCCGGTCAGCATGTATTTATTTGCACATTATAAACCTTTTTGCACGGCAGTAAAACGTTATCGAGCCCTTGCGGCATGTATACAGCATCGCTCTGCCAACTCTTCCTTGCTGAGGATTCGTTTTAGCGGCATTCTTATCCTTCTGTTGCAAGCCGCCGCGATTTTCGACCGGCCACCGCAAGCTAAATAAGGTGAAGCGGACCATTCGGAGAAGCCACCCTCTTCATGCGGTTATCTATTTTCACTGTGCTGGCTCGGCCCCATCGAAACCCTCTCCACTAGACCGTACTCCTCGCCTCTTGTCAGCCAATTAGATAAGAAAAACCACTGAGTGTAGGCAATGTTATTGGTTTTGGAAGTGAACAAAGGTGACCTCCTATAAACGAGGAGAGTGTTTGATTGGGTTGTTCAGACCACGCTGCAAGTCACTGCCCGATGCTTGCGCCGGTGGTTACATGAATTTGAGGTCAGGAGATTGGAATCAAAACAGTTTGAAATCATTTTATGTTATAGCGCCCCTGAATGTGCTTTACTTTAGGTGCGTTCAATTCGCCTGCACCACCTGAACCAGTTCACGAGGTGTTGCACCCTGCCATTCGTTCCAGTGGTGCAGCAATGGCACCCGCTGAACCACTCCGTTTGTTTCAAAAGGTGCAGGGCTGGTTCATGATTTTGCTGCACCTACTCCGCTGTCGGTGCCGACTTGGTGCAGGCGTACAGGTGCGACGCAGCAGTGCAGCAGACAATCCAGCACATGGGCGCAAGCACCATTAAAAGCCCGCTTACGCACGTCTGATGTGTCTACAAGTGTGGTTTGTAGTTAGGCCCACAAGCTGATAATACTTGTAGTTCACAATCTTTCAAATGTACGCACTCTGTGCACATTAATCGGGCATAACATAACGCCTGCATCGCATCTGCACCTTGGCATTTGTTTCGAGTGTTGCGCTGTGCCTGCACCGCAGAAACAAGCTGCACAATTTCTGAACTTCTTGTGAACCTCCGTTAACTGGTTCACAGTTGTGCAGGTGAATTGAGCAGACCTTTTAAGTGCTTCCACATGAAGCTCTTATTTGCCCTTACGTTGCTTGGTGGCCTGATGGCTGCTTCAGGTATTGTACAAAATGTTCGATTCAACATTGAAAGAAAATTCAAGGATATGAATGCTCATGAAGGCCAAAATTCAGTGACATACAAATGCATTAATTCTGCACATAAACTAAAAATTGTCAAATTTCCTTCTTCCTAGCTGCATTCAGTTAAGCATGCTACTAAGTTGGAATTGCTGGAAAAGTGTAAAAAAAGGCAATTCTCTTTTGTAGTGTAGAGTGTCGACTGATAACTGGCCTTACGGCCAGAAATGATGTGCTTACCTTGAGGAGGATGCTTTAGTTCAGTGCCAACTCTAATCTCTTCATTCAAATACATGTAAAATGCAGAAATGCTTTTGAGACAACTACTGGAATAATTTCAATGAGATTTGTTGCATTTGAGAGAAAAAATTAAATTTTAGTCATTCTAGGCTGCATAATTTTAATTTAGGACCTTGAATATTTAGGAAAAATTGCTGAGAGTCAGTAAGCTTACAAATATAAGCACAAAGTTTACAATTTCATAGCTTTTGTATCAAGTTGTAAACTTCATACGGAAGTCTTTTTAATTTCACAATTTTCAAAATTTCCTGCCACAAAAAATTGCCCCCTAAAACAGTCGCTACATTTCAGCTTTTTTTTTACATGTAACCAACCTCATCGAATTCTGCTGCTGGCTTCAGAGAAAAACTATTTCTCTCTTCCCATGTATTCAGATAGGAGCTCCCAAGATAAAACTGCCTCCAAGTCAGGTAAACCATTGTATTAAAGAACATTATAAGGAAGAGGAGGAGAAGGAAAAACATTTATTAAAAGAAAGAAAGGAAAAGCAGGTGTCTTTCTGCTTGTGTGGGAGGCGCCCTTGGTCCAGGACTCCTGCGGCTCTTGCTGTCTCCCGGGCTCGCCACACCTGGTGTAACAAGAATTGTGTTCTCATTTGAATTACTGGAGTATACTTTTTCCTTTGTCATAGGTAGAAAAGTAAAGTATCAGCAACGTTCTCACACCTACACTGTCCTTATTGGTATGTAGTGTGACTAAATTCTGCTTCTGCATTAGTTGTGTTGATAGCATGCTTGTTCCAAATTCTTATTTGTTCCTTTTGCAAATTTTCATTTTGTTCACAGAACTTTCCAAAAGGGGAACGTATCCAATAAAATAAAGCACTAATTTACTTTCATGCTGAAGATTCATAACTTACAAATTGATGTGGTTTCTACCTGGTGATCTTCACTGCACTAAAGAGTTATGAGCTAGGTACTAGGGTATCCCAGCAACATCATGAGCAAGCAACACCATCTTCTCTCATCTCTTAGAGAAAAAAAAAGAATCGTTATAACTTTACTTCACTCTGCAAAATGCTTAAAGCATAAAAATATCACTCGTTTTTTTTTTATTTTTACATGTTATAGCACACAAGCGCCTATTAAACAATGAACAGTACACCTCATTGTCTTCTCCCATCCAGTCATCCCTGGCCCAAGACTATGCGACTGCCAGGTCAGCAAGCCAAATTAAAGAAAGTTTACCACACATGAAATAGGACGCTGAAAAACTTATAGATAAATTGTGTTGTAGTTTAACCTAACCCCTCCTCCTACATGACAAAAACTTGTTTGCATGTCAAGGTAGCATCAGAAAATACTAAATTTCTTTTCTGATTGAAATTAAACCTGGAAAGTATTCTATCAAGTGCAGAGGGCAGAAGAGCATTAGCAAATAGCATAGCTTTCAAGATTTTTCACGCAGTGCCTATAGGTTGCCTTGATGCTGCCTCCAATCTCCCTTGTACTGAAGCATGCACACACATTATACCTCCATTGATACCGAAGTCCCACTCAAAAGTCTCTGGCCACCGCAAATCATCCTGCATGTACCGCTGACAAGGTGAACATCTTTGGCGAAGTTATTTCCGATTCAAACATCTGATGGGCCAGAAAACTATAAATTTCGTTATGTCACCATTAACCAAAACACGAATTAATATTCCTGCTTGCAGGGACACAAACTGACTGCTGTTACTGAACAGCGCTCCGTGGCATTCAAGTGAAGAATGATCTTGATCGTCACTTATACGAATAATCATTTGGTTGTATGGCTGGGATTCCTAGGTCGTGTGAATTGCAGTGGAGCTGCTTAGTGTAGTGACTGACTTGGGGCTGCTCAATATTTTTTTTTTTTTTTGATGCCGCTCTAATGTCCGCCAAATAAAAGAAAATGTTTCTTTCTACATTGTGTCTTATCATTGCTTTGCAATTTGCAAGCACAGTACAGCAAAAAAGGGGCCTTGCCTTACATTGGTTCTATGTGAAATAGGCAATAGCTGTTTATTTCGGCATACATGCTGCAGCTTGTGCTCTCCAGGTCTCCAAGCATGAGTGCCTGCTTCTGAGAAGATGACAGCTGTAAGAAACAAATGACTCTGTGTCACACAACTACAAAAACATGAAAGTGCCTGCTTTATGATAAATACAAAAAAAATGACAACTCAGACAGACTGGCAGAGCAGTCATCAATAATAAAACAAGACATTGCACAGTTTATTTGCCTAAGAAATGAGGTCTGCACATCCAGCTTAGCGATTCTCGGCAGCTTGCTTGCTTTATACAATCAGTCCACATTGTTAGCTCAACATATCCGTTTGATGAATTTCACAGTCCTCTTTAACACTCTGCCTGTCCCTTACTTCACCAAATCTGTTGTTGCTGTGAGCACCGCTGAAATTACAGCGGAATCTCATTGATAAGTGTCCAGGAAATTGTAGCTGTCATTCGTTTTAACATCTATTTCAACAAACCAGTTGGGCAAGGGCCTAAAAACCAGCAATTTGGAACCATCAAGTTACAGTGCACAGGGCTGGGCAAACACTTTGAAATTGGGTGCCAACAGCACAGAAGGTTCGCACTACCCGCCGTGGTTGCTCAGTGGCTATGGTGTTAAGCTGCTGAGCACGAGGTAGCGGGATCGAATCCCGGCCACGGCGGCTGCATTTCGATGGGGGCGAAATGCGAAAACACCCGTGTACTTAGATTTAGGTGCACGTTAAAGAACCCCAGGTGGTCGAAATTTCCAAAGTCCTCCACTACGGCATGCCTCATAATCAGAAAGTGGTTTTGGCACGTAAAACCCTACAATTTAATTTCATTTTAAGGTTTGCACTAACTTTCCAAATGCAGGCAGATTTAGGTGAACAATCACATTTAAGGTGGAGCTTATGTGCTGCTGATCTATGGTGTAAAAACACACATCTTGCTTTTACGTTGGCCTTGTTAATCAAAGAAACATATGTGCCATAGAATCTTGACTGTGGGTAATATTAGTGATAGCCACATTAGACAACTGCACCCATCCTTCTGGGGAGCTTCTTTGCATTCTTATGAGAGGAACTTTTGAAGTTCAACCATGTTATAGTTCTGCACAGCGAGGGCAATTTCGTTTTAAGGCCAATGAACCAGGAACGCAAAAAATTTCTCTATGGAGTGAACAGCGTACCCTACTTTTTTAAACTTACTAAGCTGATTGAGCGTATTTTTTCTGTCCATATCGCCAACAGAAATCTGCCAATATCCAGAACGAAGATCAATAGAAGAGAAATAGCTGGAACCATGGAGGCAGTGAAGGACATCGTCTATATTTGGGAGCAGGTAGACTTCCTTCTTAGTAATCTTGTTCAGATGACGGTAGTCTACACAGAAGCGCCACGTGCCGTCCTTCTTAACCAAAACCACAGGTGACGCCCAGGGACTCGAAGAAAGCTTAATGATGTTTTTATCTAGCATTTTGTTCACTTAGAATTACTCGGCATTCCGATGTAGAAACTTGATATGGTCATCGGTGAATAGGCGTAGCATCGCCAGTAGAAATCCAATGCTGGACCGCGAGCGTCTGGCCTAAAGGGTGATCGTTTGAAGTAAAAAATATCTTGGTAGGAGGATAATACGTGGCAAAGGTTGTCAGCCTGCGCAGAGAACAGGTCCACCGCAACCATTTTCTTTATGTTGGCATCGGTGCCCTAGGCTGGTGCAAGGGGCTTGCTAAGCTCAGAAGAACCATCGGTTGATAAAGCTGCTACGTGATAGTCGCCGAGACAATCAACGTTGACAAGGCAAATACCTTGCAGTAGGATTTGCTTTCCCAATCCAAAGTTAAAGATAGGCATGCGAGCATGGTTAGCAGTAACAGTCAGAATGCTGTGAGGCACGGTGATGTCATACTGTAGTGGAATGTTGGGCAGAGGAGTGACGAGGTACTCGCCATCAGGAACAGGTGGGCAACACAACAGTTTAATATAGGCTATTGACTTCGGTGGCAGGCGAATAAAGCAGGTGAGGCGTAAGCGACACTGGGGTGCGTTAGAAGGGTCTACGAGAATCGGCAACTCAAGGCAAAGGGCAGAGCAGTCAATAAGAGCAGAATGCGCAGAGAGAAAATCGAGTCCGAGAATTAGGTCATGGGGCAATGAGCAATCACGGTGAAGAGGACAGGAGTGTGGCGGCCGGCGATGCTCACACATGCCGTACATATGCTGATGATAGGCACAGTACCGCCATCCGCAACGCAACCAACGCGTGCCAACGCTGGGGTGAAGTGCTTTTTCAGTCGTCGTCGGAAGGCAGCACTCATAATAGAAAGATGTGCTCCTGCATCGATGAGTGCAGTGACAGGTGTAATGGTTGGAGTCGGGCATGAAATAGATGGTAGCTGGCCCATGCGGTCATCGAACTTATCCACGCTGAGGACGTTGTTGAAGGGAGAGACTTGTTCTCATGAAGAATGAGGAATCTGGGATTTATTTACAGTATCTGCATGAGAATGTGACAGTTCATCAGTCTAACATGACTGAAAAAGGAACGCACCCTGAGGAGCCGCCAACGGCTCCTTAAATACACTGTCCTCCCGAAATCCCTAGGTGAGGGGAAACGGCAGTTCACCGCCGACTAATTCGGAGCGTCCAAAGTCATCGTAACCAACCCGCCTTTGAGGGGGAGGGTTTACGCACTCACTTCTGCACAGGTTGCACTGACCACACCAAGGTGAGAGGGTTTTCGCAGACACTGTGCTTGACCCGAGCAGGCGCCTCTTTATTCCAGAGTTGACCCTGCAGTCAGTGGCCGCCGCATCTGTCCATTGACTGATTCGTGAGACGGGTTCTAAGCTGCATAGGGAACAGTAGGTCCAAAGGTGCAGGAATAAGCGCAGGCGTATGTCCGAGGAGGTGGTGGCCATTGGTTGCGGCAGTGACAAGCGACGTGGTCGATGTGACAGCAGTGGAAGCAGATCGGCTTGTCATCAGGGGTACGCCATTTGGACGGGTTGCGATATGTGGCAGAAAAGGAGTGCCGGGGACGAGGAGGGCCGCTAGAGAACGGGGGAACGCTGGGTTGAGACGTGCTACACACGGAGTTCAGACCCATGTTCTCAAATTCCTGTCTGACGACGGCCTGAATCCTGGTAATTGTGGTTGCTGGCGGGTCGGGAGGTGTTGCAGAGAAGGCTGGCCAACAGGTGGCCTCGAGCTGGCGGCGAACAATACGGGTTAGGTCATCACAGGTGGTCGCCTGATGTGGTCGACCCTCACATGTCGACGTAGCAGCAGTGTTGGGTAGCTGCGTGATGTGGTGTGTGATACGGCGGCTCTTAGCTTGTTCAAGGCGATGGCATTCATTTATCATGGCGCCAATAGGAAAGACGTTGCCAAAAACAAGAAAATTGAAAGCGTCGTAGGCGATGCTTTTTAGCCACCTTATCTGCTTCAGACATAGTATGGTGGGCTTTGTGGCAAAGAGCCAAGACGTCTAGGATGTATCAAACGTATGGCTATGTAGATGTCTGGTCACGAGGCGCAAGAGCCTTTCTCGCGGCAACCTTGCGCCCAAAGGGGTCGCTAAACAGTTCTCGTAGCTTTACTTTGAAACTGTCCCAGCTCATTATCTTGTCATGCGTTCGGAGTCGCATGCGTGGGGTGCCGCTGAGATAAAAGATCACATTAGCAAGCATAATTGTTGGATTCCACCTGTTATTAGCACTGGCGCATTCATAGAGCTTGAGCCATTCATCAACGTCCTGTCCCTCCAGGCCAAAGAAGAGACCAGGGTCACGATGTTGGGCAACCATGACAATAAGAGCAGTTGGACAAGCTGAAGCCGTTGCAGATGCGGTCTCATCACCGGGAGGTACGGTGACAAGCTCTATGTACCGACTACTTTGGAGTGCCGTGACGAGGACGGGGATCGCTAACCTCCACCAGAATGTTGCACAGACACAGACGAAATACACAGATGAAAGAGGCTATTTACATGCTATTTACACTGGAGCCAGACAGCCAGGCCGACACTCGCTCACGCCATGAGCCCAGACACACTTTATCTCTTCCTCGCGGCGGCTCATCTCTTGAGCATCTCTCAATGAGATCGTAATAATATGAATGTCTGTACTACATAGTGTGGTGTGTAGTGTGTGACACGGTGCAGCAGATAGAGAGAGACAACAAGCAGACGAGAAAGAATGTGCACGCAGAGGCGAATTCCGTACTGGATGGAAGACAACGTTGAAGAGCGTCCGGCACGTGAGCACGCAGCACAAGAAGAAAAAAAATAAAATGAAAATGCATCCAATCAGAAGAAAACACGGAGCTTCCAGGGGCCAATCAGGAAAGGAAAAATCGACAAGAGCGGCAGAAAAGCGAGGTGCGCTGGCAGAAGAAGGGAGAGTTCTACGAAGCGACGCCAAGAGAAGGTCGGCCACCGGACTGGGAGTTCAAGACCGGCCGGCAGGTTCCGGACCCGAGCCACCAGGACTTCACCCAACCGGGACCTCCTGCCAACCCGTTCCTGGGCTTCACCACTCTACCCTATCGTGAACGGCTGCTCGAAACCGGCGAGTTTCTGCGCCCATGGGCAGAACGAGAGCAGTCGGGCTATGGGCCCGAGTTCTACGCCCAGCTGCCTGGCCAGAACGCCATCACCATCTGCCGCCGCCTGCCTTCCCTCTTCAAACCGGAGCCACCGCACTCTGGTCGCCTGTTCATCCACCAATCCCATCGACATTGTGGTGAGACATTACATTTTTTTCTGTTTTTCAAATCCCCTTCACCAATGAGAAATTTCGCAGCATACCCCCTTCAAGTATTTACTGAAGAAAACTTTCAATCAAGAATTCATTCATGCTGATGTAATTATGCAATGAATTACACAACTTCATTCAACTTGCTTGAACAATGAATAAAGAAATTAAATGGAAATTATTAGTCGGTTGGACTACACCTTAACGTGCAACATAATTGGTGAATGTATATCCATAATTTATTTCCTTTTATGTCAATTAATTTCATTGCTCTGAGAAATTTTCAAATTTTTTTTGTGCTTGCATTACTATGACCACAGCTAAAGTAATGCAAGGTGGCAAATTATTCACTGCTGCCAAAAATTTTTTTTTTATTTTTTTTGCCACTTGTCGGCAGCAATGCAAGTGGAAAACTGCTTAGCAAGATTTGTATCTAGCAAATACGTATGCAGTTGGCATCTTCATAACAACAGAGAGGCGGATCATATGCTACACTGAGGCTCAAGGGCTAACAGGACAAACCTAGCTGAGCTAGACAAGGATGGACCAGTGCATGGCACTGGCTCGGGTCAGGCCAGGGAAAAGTGTCCATGCAGTGCTCTACTTTTATGCACTGTTTTCAAGTACTGAAATTTCATCCTTATAAAATTTCTAGGTATTGCAAGCATACTATGCTCTTCTATATCCATCACAGCTGCCTCTCATTTTCACAACTACCTAAGCTTTATAGCTCAAAATAGCTGTAAAAATAAGGTATACTGAAGCATAATGTTTTGTTTACGTGTTCCTGTCGTATGTTGAAAGGCAACGTTTTGGTTGCAAGGTGACTTTCGGTTGTGTTTTGCCTCGGCACCATGACAATGACGTATTGTCAAAAATTTGTTCAACAAGAGAGATAGCAGTTGATGCCATAACGTCACGCTTACTTTTTAAGTAGCCGGAACACATTTTTACACAAAATGAATTCGCCCAAGGCGCACGATCACCAGGTCACTACAGATGTTGGTAAAGCACTATTTATTTCACACAACTGTTGCACCTTCCTTGCAACTGTTGCATCTTCCTTTCCTTAAATTCTTTTCTTTTTCACACGGAAGGGGTGGTCTGCATAAAATTAAAATATCCGGATACACAAAAATACGGAGCAGTAAATTAAGGTAAAGCGGCAGATGAGCAATATTCTCGCTCCAACGTAGTGACAAATGAGCTGCTGCAAATGCTTCTTAACAGTCATGCTTTAACGGTGCGAGTGGTGCCTGCATTATGTTTAGAAAAAATTTACGATGCACTACCGAGGTTTTGCTTCGTTTAACATGTTAAAGGTAAACAGCGGGACTCCGCTGTTATACTCTGCGTCGTCGCAAACTACTGAAAGGCGTCACAACGCATCTACAGCGCGTAAATGGATAAAGTAAGGCTATCAAAAGCTCACCTTAAATGCAAATCGGAGCGCCGAACCTACGCGTCCTGTTGGAAAGACGAAGCGAGTGCTCTTCAAAACGCAATAAACAATGGCCACATATCGATTTATCAATAAAGATCGTTATAAAACACTTCTGTGTACTGGCGGTGCAAAAAATACAAATTGTTTGAAGAATTTAAACCATTTAAACTGGGACTGAATCCTTCAATGACACGGACGCCCTGCAACAAACCAATAGAATAACTTACAACTTCCGAGTGCTGAGAACAAGATTAACGCTTACAAAAAAAAAAAAAAAAAAAGATTGGCTTTGCTAGTTTCTGTTTCGGTTGGATGGATGGATGGATGGATGGATGATTGTGGCTCAACCCTTTGAATCGGGCGGCGGCGGCGCGCGCCACCTAGCCTTTAATGGTTCTATATGCATGCATACCTATGTATTTACTCCTTTACTTTTGCATTGATGTTGTCCACCAATCAGATAGCCTCCGTTTAGTTATTTCTACCTGTTCAAAGTCTATTCTACTTTCACTGTCTTTAAAACCCAAGGCTTTGAATAGTTCCCCGTTAGATTCAACTGCAGGGTGAAGTTGTTTACAAGCAAGTATCACGTGTTCCGCCGTTTCCTCCTCCTCTCTACACGCCTCACACACCAAATCTATCTCCTGGTATCTGGCTCGGTACGTTTTAGTCCTCAGTACACCTGTCCTGGCTTCGAACAACAATGAGCTTCCCTTAGAGTTATCGTAAATATTTTCTTTGGCTATTTCTTGCTTAAACGTCCTGTATGTCTCCAATGCCGATTTGGTTTGCATCTCTGTACTCCACATACCCCTCTCTGCCTCCTTAACTTTTTTCTTGACAGATGATTCCTTACTTGTTCCCCCGCTACTGCCCAAGTATGTGCTTGTCAATTTTCTAGTTCGCTTCCTCCACCTCGTGTCAACATTCCTCGTGTATAAGTAACTGAAAACCTTCCTAGCCCACCGAATTTCCCCCATTTTTCTCAATCGCTCCTCAAATGCTATCTTGCTACTAGCCTCTCTGCCGTCCCAGATCCCCCTGCACTCCAAGATTTGGTGTCTTGCCATGTGCTCCCAGAGCGAGCCTACCCACACCACGTTGCCTAATTTCCAACTGTTGCCGGGTCTCTGTTCTAATACATAGAAGTGCATTGGCAAAAGTCAGGCCTGGTACCATTACCCCCTTCCATATCCCTCGTACTACCTCGTACCTATTGTAGTTCCACAGTGCCCTACTCTTCATAATCGCTGCACTTCTGTTACCTTTAGTCGTTAGATATTTTTCGTACTCTGTCAGATACTCAATGCCATTATTTATCCACACCCCAAGGTACTTGTATTTATCGACTATCTCCAGCGTGGCCTCCTGTATCTTATGCTCGCCGCAACTGTTATCATTAAAAATCATGTCTGCTGATTTTTCTTTGCTAAACTTCAAGCCTAACCTGTCTCCTTCTGTACCACATATGTCCATTAATTCCTGCAGATCTTCTGCATTGTCAGCCATTAATACAATATCATCCGCGTACATCAGTCCTGGTAATGACTGTTCAATCAATTTTCCTTGCTTGAGAAATGATAGGTTGAAGCCGAGTCCGCTTTGCTGTATTTTGGCCTCTAGACCTTGTAGGTACAGCATAAACATCAGAGGTGACAATGGGCACCCCTGCCTAAGCCCCCGCCGAATCATCACAGGCTCCGAAACCTGCTTTTCCCATTGTATAATCACCCGGTTACCTTTATAGATATCTTTTAAGAAATTGGTTACTCCATCTTGCACTCCTAAAGTTTCCAGAATGCCCCACAAGCCCTCTTGAAGTACACTGTCATAGGCTCCCTTGATGTCCAAAAAAGCCAGCCATAGGGGTCTGTGTTCCTTTTCAGCTATTTCAATGCACTGTTTTAGCGAGAACAGATTGTCTTCTAGCCTCCTATGCTTCCGGAACCCATTTTGTAGCTCTCCAAGTACCCCCTCGTTCTCTACCCATGCCTGCAGTCTGTCCTTTATAATCTGCATAACCACCCTGTAAACCACTGACGTCACTGTTATAGGCCGGTAGTTATTTATGTCAGCTTTGTCCCCCTTTCCCTTATATATCATTCTCATCCTACTTAGCCTCCATTCGTCAGGTACTTTACCATCCACTAGCATTTTGCTCACCACCTCCCTCAATGCTTTCTTAGATTTCGGGCCCAATTTCTTTATTAACATAATTGGAATACCATCGGGGCCTGCCGATGTGCTACTTGGTACCCTCTTCTCCGCCCTTTCCCACTCTTTTTGTCCAAGCGAAAGCAGTGGGTTGACCGGGCTATCCCTCTCCGATGTACTGCATGTACCATTTCCCTGTTTTGTAAATTTTCCCCTCATCATGGTTCCTATATGCTCCATTGCCTCCTCTCCTTCTAACCGAGTACCTTGAGCTGTTACTATATACCTCTGCTCTAGGCTTGTCCTATTACCCAAGGAATTCAGATGTTGCCAGAATTTTCTAGCTGCCTGTTTATCTTTTTTATTGCTTATTTTTGACAGCCATTGGGACCCTTTTGTCTTGATTTTCTCGTTGATCAAATAGGATGCTTGCCTTTTGCATTTTATGTAGTTTACCCATTTCCTCTCTACTTCTGCTTCAGGCTCTCCCTTACTTTTGGAATACCTGTGTTCCCTGGAGGCTTCCTGACGTTTCTTTATGGCCTTCTTAACCTCTTCATCCCACCAGCTCTTGAGTTTTCGTATCCCTTGCCTTGTTTTCCTGACTCGCGCCTTACCTAGCTCACGCTCAAATAGTCTCATTAACTTTGGGTAAGTCCAATCAGTTTCAGTACTCTCTGATATTTCCTCTTCAATTTGTTTGGCCGCTATTTCCACTTCGTCTTCTGAGTAAAAAATCACATCTGGCGTTTCCTGGCACGTCGTTCGTGCTTTAGTTTCCCTCTTAAAACTCAACTTGATACGTTTGTGGTCGCTACCTATACTTCTGGAGCCCTGTTCATCTATAATCATGGCTCCTAATCTATCGTACATCCTATGTGACATCAACGCATAATCTATTGTCGAATGTCGACCCCCTACCTCCCATGTTATGATTCCGTCACACTTTTCAGTAGAGTTACAGACAACTAAGTTAAGCCTCTCACACATATCCAGCAGCATGTTACCTGTGGAGTCTGTGTACCCATCCATATCTTCAACATGCGCATTCATGTCTCCTAATACAATTACTTCACATCCTTTTCCTAGCTCATTGATGTCCGCTGCTATACAGTCCAACATTTTTTTGTTTTCCTCTTTAGCATTTGATCCTGTCCAAAGGTATACAAAGCCCAGAAGTGTTTTCGCCCCTGCTACTTTTCCTTCTAGCCATAAATGCTCCTTGCATTCCTGTTTGACCCTTTGCCAATTTGTATTTTTATGAATGTATGCTCCAATTCCCCCACCCTTTCTGCTACCCTGCACTCTGTTGCAGTATTCCCATGCATAATCAGGGTTACAGGGCGGTTGTTCCATGTCCCTAAGATGTGTCTCTACAAACCCATAAACCATTAAGTTCTCCTGCCTTAACTGTTCTTCGATTTCCTCCCATTTTAGCCTATTTCTGCCACCTTGCATGTTAATGAACCCTATGTCTGACTTAATTTGGCTCTTGCGCTTATTCCTGTCACCTCTCCTACAGTACCGATGTTCGCGTGTTTGTGGCTCCTGCCTCGAATCGTCCACGCCTACACTGCTTCTTTCAGGGCTCTGGGTCCCCCTAAAAAAGCTGTTGCCTGGCGACCCATCCTGCCCCCTATCCTTTTGCCAGTGGCACCACTGTAGTGAATACCATCCTGCACAAAAGGTCGGAAGCCGGTTCCGTACACGTCCCTGTTGACCTCCATCACGCTGTACCCGAGTCGTCCGCTCAGACTCCTAATGACCCGATTGGCCTCAACCACCCTCCTTTCTACCTGGTAAGCCTGGCCCTGGACCTCTCGGATAGTGCATATGGTCACATGCACCCTCCCGGAGGCCTCTCTAAGCTTTAGTAAAGCAATGAAGGGGGCTAGTTGGTGAACGTTCATGGTTATATTGCGCTCAGTTTTACAAACACGATACTAAGGAAGGACAGGACGTGGACGGACGAAGCGCAAACTACCAACTGTTTGATACTGTTAAAGAACGCGCTTATATACAAGGAGATATGGTGCGGGGGGGGGGGCTACATATAAAAAGATATGACAAGGTGACGACATGTGATTATAGTTTGGGTCAGGCATACATCCTTCACATGCACCCGTTCGCCCTGGCGAACTCGACCTCAGCTTTGATAAGCGCGATGGACGGAGTGCTTACGCACGTCTCTTTTTCTTTAGCTATCGCAAGCGCCTCCCATATTTCTCGCTCCGTTTTTGTTTTTGATGTTCCGATGACTGTGGTGCTTTCTATTAGCGGGGAGCATTTGCACTGTTTGCAATGTGCGGCCAAGTTGCTAGGTGCTGTCAGAAGCTGGCACGTGTATTTGTGCTCCCGTAACCTATCGTTTAGACAACGTCCAGTTTGCCCAATGTATACTTTCCCGCAGTCTAGTGGGATTTGGTACACAACTGAAGTAGCGCATTCCACGTACTTTTTTGCGTGCTTAGTCTGACAGACCGTACCACTAGGGTTGGCCTCTTTGGATCCTGCGTTCACCTTCTTGCACATGCCTTTTAGTTTTTGCGGGGCGGAGAACAGAACTTGAACGTCATGGCGTTGGGCTGTCTTTTTTATCCGATGTGACAAGCCATGGATGTAAGGCAACACCACGCGTTTTTTCAATTTTTTCTGTGTTTTCTGCCTTTTCCTGTTGGCTCTGATTTCGGGCAACAAGTTTTCACAGATTTGCACCACCATGCTGTTCGGGTACCCACTGTTTCTCAAGCGGCTTACTTGCAGATCGATGCTCTCCCTCACAGCATGGTGGCATGATTTTTCAATTGCTTGACTGATGCAAGCCTTGGCGATGCCTCTTTTAATGATTTTAGAATGGCAAGAGTCGTACCTCAGGATTTCTTTTTCTCCTCTAGTTTTGTAGCACCAGCACATGTGGGAGCCTGTGATCCTAATGTTTATATCAAGGTACTGCAATCGACCTTCGGTAGGAGTCTCGTACGTGAACTCTAAACCTTCATGTGCTTTTTTGAACATGCTGATGACAGTTTCTACGCTACATGGATCGGTTTGGTTTTCTTTCATGCACACCAAATAATCGTCAACATATCTGAAACAGGTAGTTATGTTCGTGTCTCCAAACAAGGCGGCAAGTTTCCTGTCTCCCACACTCAAAAATAAGTCGGAAAGCACGGGAGCTATACAAGAACCAATAGCGATTCCATCCTTCTGCTCATACACACTGTCACCATATTCGATAAACGCACCATGTAGATACAGTTTTAACATGTTCACAAAACTAGAAATACTGCACTTGCACACGTCCTGAAATTTGGTGTAGCCCAACGTGTCGATGGCTTCTTCTACTGCTAGTACCACCGCTTGCCTCGGGACACTGTAGAACAGGTCCTTCACGTCGATTGAAAAACAAGATGTCGGCGGGCTACTCTTTAGTGTTGCAATAACTTCGTCAGAGTTGCGGATCAAGAACGGGTCATCGAAAGGTAAAGAGTTCAAGCAGGCCTGAAGGTAGTCCGCGATGCATCTTTGCCATGTTCCGCGATCTTCAATAATCGTCCTAAAAGGAATTCCCTCTTTGTGGGTTTTTACCGTGAAAAATGGCTTCAGAGTGAGTTCTTTGCTCTCTTTCACGCGCTTTGCCAACCTTGTCAAGCCCATGCTTTCACATGTTCTGCCTGCTTCATTTTTCAGTTTTGCAATTGCTTTGTACGTAATGTTGCTTATTGCGAAATTCTTACGGATCGCTTCTTGAGCGGATTTTTCGTATTCAGGAGCGTTCATCACGACAAACACGCCTGTTTTGTCCGAAAGGAGCAGTTTTAGATTTTCTTTCTTGAGGTACCTAGTCACTCTGCTTGTTCCTGCAGGTTTGGGTTTTTCTACTAGGTTCTTGTTTGACACTCCCGTCAAAACTTCTTGGATGCAAGTTACTTTTTCTGGCTCAGGGGTTCTTTCCGCGACTGAGCGTACCATGGCTAGGAACTGTACTGCCGTTACTGGAGGTTCAATTGCGTATTTTGGTCCCTTATTTAGGGTCTGTTGCACATAATCTGGGATCTTTCTACCGGATAGGTTGACAGCACCGCTTCCTTGAGGCTTACGCTTTTCTCTTCTAGGGAGGCTCTTGAATGAGCCTTTCCACAAGCTTTCGGCATGCAACTCTGCCAAGTTGTAGAAATACCTGATCATTGCTGTTGAAGCCGCCGGGTCCATTGTTTCCGCGCATATCGCCGCAATGTGGTCTCGAAAGAGGCGAATCTGTCGCCACGTTTCCGCTCGAAGTATCTTGCAGAGGCGTCTTGCCGTTCTTTCGGTAGGGGCGACGTTTCCGAGTAGACCAGCCAACACAGGTGAAGACAGACCGTTGTTCAGGGCGTACGTGAGAGTGCGAGTTCTGTGCCTGGCCTTCGCAATGTTGTCGACGAAATATAAAGTACGTGGGAGCGGAGGAAGGTTAGGGATGTAGAAGCCCGATGTACTCGAAATAACATTTAGTAAAGCAATGAAGGGGGCTAGTTGGTGAACGTTCATGGTTATATTGCGCTCAGTTTTACAAACACGATACTAAGGAAGGACAGGACGTGGACGGACGAAGCGCAAACTACCAACTGTTTGATACTGTTAAAGAACGCGCTTATATACAAGGAGATATGGTGCGGGGGGGGGGGGGCTACATATAAAAAGATATGACAAGGTGACGACATGTGATTATAGTTTGGGTCAGGCATACATCCTTCACATGCACCCGTTCGCCCTGGCGAACTCGACCTCAGCTTTGATAAGCGCGATGGACGGAGTGCTTACGCACGTCTCTTTTTCTTTAGCTATCGCAAGCGCCTCCCAGTCATCGGAACATCAAAAACAAAAACGGAGCGAGAAATATGGGAGGCGCTTGCGATAGCTAAAGAAAAAGAGACGTGCGTAAGCACTCCGTCCATCGCGCTTATCAAAGCTGAGGTCGAGTTCGCCAGGGCGAACGGGTGCATGTGAAGGATGTATGCCTGACCCAAACTATAATCACATGTCGTCACCTTGTCATATCTTTTTATATGTAGCCCCCCCCCCCCGCACCATATCTCCTTGTATATAAGCGCGTTCTTTAACAGTATCAAACAGTTGGTAGTTTGCGCTTCGTCCGTCCACGTCCTGTCCTTCCTTAGTATCGTGTTTGTAAAACTGAGCGCAATATAACCATGAACGTTCACCAACTAGCCCCCTTCATTGCTTTACTAAATGTTATTTCGAGTACATCGGGCTTCTACATCCCTAACCTTCCTCCGCTCCCACGTACTTTATATTTCGTCGACAACATTGCGAAGGCCAGGCACAGAACTCGCACTCTCACGTACGCCCTGAACAACGGTCTGTCTTCACCTGTGTTGGCTGGTCTACTCGGAAACGTCGCCCCTACCGAAAGAACGGCAAGACGCCTCTGCAAGATACTTCGAGCGGAAACGTGGCGACAGATTCGCCTCTTTCGAGACCACATTGCGGCGATATGCGCGGAAACAATGGACCCGGCGGCTTCAACAGCAATGATCAGGTATTTCTACAACTTGGCAGAGTTGCATGCCGAAAGCTTGTGGAAAGGCTCATTCAAGAGCCTCCCTAGAAGAGAAAAGCGTAAGCCTCAAGGAAGCGGTGCTGTCAACCTATCCGGTAGAAAGATCCCAGATTATGTGCAACAGACCCTAAATAAGGGACCAAAATACGCAATTGAACCTCCAGTAACGGCAGTACAGTTCCTAGCCATGGTACGCTCAGTCGCGGAAAGAACCCCTGAGCCAGAAAAAGTAACTTGCATCCAAGAAGTTTTGACGGGAGTGTCAAACAAGAACCTAGTAGAAAAACCCAAACCTGCAGGAACAAGCAGAGTGACTAGGTACCTCAAGAAAGAAAATCTAAAACTGCTCCTTTCGGACAAAACAGGCGTGTTTGTCGTGATGAACGCTCCTGAATACGAAAAATCCGCTCAAGAAGCGATCCGTAAGAATTTCGCAATAAGCAACATTACGTACAAAGCAATTGCAAAACTGAAAAATGAAGCAGGCAGAACATGTGAAAGCATGGGCTTGACAAGGTTGGCAAAGCGCGTGAAAGAGAGCAAAGAACTCACTCTGAAGCCATTTTTCACGGTAAAAACCCACAAAGAGGGAATTCCTTTTAGGACGATTATTGAAGATCGCGGAACATGGCAAAGATGCATCGCGGACTACCTTCAGGCCTGCTTGAACTCTTTACCTTTCGATGACCCGTTCTTGATCCGCAACTCTGACGAAGTTATTGCAACACTAAAGAGTAGCCCGCCGACATCTTGTTTTTCAATCGACGTGAAGGACCTGTTCTACAGTGTCCCGAGGCAAGCGGTGGTACTAGCAGTAGAAGAAGCCATCGACACGTTGGGCTACACCAAATTTCAGGACGTGTGCAAGTGCAGTATTTCTAGTTTTGTGAACATGTTAAAACTGTATCTACATGGTGCGTTTATCGAATATGGTGACAGTGTGTATGAGCAGAAGGATGGAATCGCTATTGGTTCTTGTATAGCTCCCGTGCTTTCCGACTTATTTTTGAGTGTGGGAGACAGGAAACTTGCCGCCTTGTTTGGAGACACGAACATAACTACCTGTTTCAGATATGTTGACGATTATTTGGTGTGCATGAAAGAAAACCAAACCGATCCATGTAGCGTAGAAACTGTCATCAGCATGTTCAAAAAAGCACATGAAGGTTTAGAGTTCACGTACGAGACTCCTACCGAAGGTCGATTGCAGTACCTTGATATAAACATTAGGATCACAGGCTCCCACATGTGCTGGTGCTACAAAACTAGAGGAGAAAAAGAAATCCTGAGGTACGACTCTTGCCATTCTAAAATCATTAAAAGAGGCATCGCCAAGGCTTGCATCAGTCAAGCAATTGAAAAATCATGCCACCATGCTGTGAGGGAGAGCATCGATCTGCAAGTAAGCCGCTTGAGAAACAGTGGGTACCCGAACAGCATGGTGGTGCAAATCTGTGAAAACTTGTTGCCCGAAATCAGAGCCAACAGGAAAAGGCAGAAAACACAGAAAAAATTGAAAAAACGCGTGGTGTTGCCTTACATCCATGGCTTGTCACATCGGATAAAAAAGACAGCCCAACGCCATGACGTTCAAGTTCTGTTCTCCGCCCCGCAAAAACTAAAAGGCATGTGCAAGAAGGTGAACGCAGGATCCAAAGAGGCCAACCCTAGTGGTACGGTCTGTCAGACTAAGCACGCAAAAAAGTACGTGGAATGCGCTACTTCAGTTGTGTACCAAATCCCACTAGACTGCGGGAAAGTATACATTGGGCAAACTGGACGTTGTCTAAACGATAGGTTACGGGAGCACAAATACACGTGCCAGCTTCTGACAGCACCTAGCAACTTGGCCGCACATTGCAAACAGTGCAAATGCTCCCCGCTAATAGAAAGCACCACAGTCATCGGAACATCAAAAACAAAAACGGAGCGAGAAATATGGGAGGCGCTTGCGATAGCTAAAGAAAAAGAGACGTGCGTAAGCACTCCGTCCATCGCGCTTATCAAAGCTGAGGTCGAGTTCGCCAGGGCGAACGGGTGCATGTGAAGGATGTATGCCTGACCCAAACTATAATCACATGTCGTCACCTTGTCATATCTTTTTATATGTAGCCCCCCCCCCCGCACCATATCTCCTTGTATATAAGCGCGTTCTTTAACAGTATCAAACAGTTGGTAGTTTGCGCTTCGTCCGTCCACGTCCTGTCCTTCCTTAGTATCGTGTTTGTAAAACTGAGCGCAATATAACCATGAACTCTCTAAGCTTACTCAGCCCAGTCTCAATGTGCCTCTCAAGGTCCTGGCTTCTCCCCTTAAGCACGTCATTGAGCCCAGAATGCATAATGACCAAGCTGTCGCTCTCCGTGCTGACCCCAATTACTTCCCGCGCCTTGGTCATTGCTTCCGCCATACCCTTGCCCGCTTGCACCTCCACCTGTACTCGCCCGTCCGCCTTCACTCTCGCCATCACGCCCTGTTCGGCCCTCCCCACATTGGAGTCCCCTATCACCAGGACCCTTCTACGTGCAAACCGTTCGACTGCAGCCTGTGCCTGCTGCCCCTCCCTTTGCGCCCGCTGGCGCCCCTGTGGCTGCAGCGTTGCCTCACTCGGGGCGCGTTGTGCAGCTTCACTATAACTACGCCGTTTCACCGGCGGCGAGCTGACGACGGCTTGCTTTAGCTCCCTGCCTCCCACTTCGCCTGTAGGGTCTACCCTACTTTCAGAGTTTTTGCCAACACTTTGTTGTCCTGACCCGACCTTCTCCGCTGCCCGCGTCTCCAGCGCGTCGAGCCGCCTTTCCAGTTCGGCGCTCCTTTCTTTTTCTGCCTCAAGCTCGGCCACGGTCCTTACTAACTGCGCGGCCTGGGCCGCCTCCACCTTGACAAAATTGTCAACTTTCGCCTGCAGTGCTACCCGCTTCTCCTGTTCCTCCCTCAGTTCTGCCTTCAGCTCGTCGAACTTAGCCGCCCAATTCCCTTCCAGTTTTTGGACGGCTTCCCTGACGCCCTCGCACGACCTGCACGTGAAGCTAGACCCCTCCGCGTCTGCTAAATTCTGGAACTTAGTTTCGTCGAGGAAGCACCATCGCAGGCACTCGTCGCACTGCACTTGCTCCCCGTCCCCCGCGGCCTTCGCGTTCTTCGATTTCATCGCTAGGCCTACGTCCCGAGGCCCAACGAGGAACTTCGCCAAATCACTCAAGCAAAGCCGACCTCGACCGCTATCCCAAACTAAAATAAAGAATTGTCACTCCATACCCCATGCAAGAATCTGAGGAGCTAGCTGAAACAATTAACGAAGCCTATCAATAGGTCCCTCCTACCAACTAGGCCTAACGGGGGAGCCGCCAGACCTAGGCAAAGCCGGTGCGTTTGCTACTCTTACCAAGAATTCAAAATTTGCGCCCCTACTCCATGCAACAGAAAATACTTCAAAACACTAGCTAATAAAGATAAAAAGGTACTTAGCTACGAACGAAGTCGCTGAAGCCTCGACCACAGGAGCGTCCGTACCGCCGTCCGCACCGTCCGCCACTCGAACAGGACGAACAGGTTATAAAAGCGACACCAACGGCCAATGGTTGAACGTTTCTGATGCATGAAGCGCCACCTGCTTTCTGAAAAAAGTGCCATGGCAGCTTCCTGTTTACTTTCCGAAGTTGGCGTAACTAACGCAGCTGAGTATGGCTGAGTCTCGAAGCTTTCGTGTGCCGTTATGCATAACGCATAGAATTTCTCACTATAACACCTACAGGGAAATCTGGCGCCACCGTCTACGGGAGTTTCTTAAGGGGACACCGTGCCGTCATGGGAATGACGGTATATGTGTCTGCGAGGCTCGTGTTGGCTGGTGTTGTTAGAGGCTTCGTCTGAAACGTGGATATGGCTACGCAAATAACGCGTTCTCAAAGTAAGATCTTCATAAAATGTTTCCATTCACGCATATTACATCTTTACTCACCCACAATGCATGACCAAGCGAAGAAAAGCAAGAACAGCCGACCAACTGTTTCAAAGTGAGCGCGAACCTTGTCGTCTGTCCTCCAACTTTAGTGGCCCGCTGATACTTTTTACGTAACATATAATCGTACGCGCTATAACAAGTTCTCATAGTTAAACAAAACATGTTTTCGCGTAATAATAAAGCTAAAACTGCTTTTCACGTGTGTTCTAGTTGAAAATGAATCATTGTGACAGACGGAACGGTACTTGCCAAGCGCGTCTTCAAGGTGTCCTGTCTCTACGAGAGCGATGCCAATCCGAATCCACAATATACCGGCATTCCCATGCATACCACAGCGCAGCAGCGCCAGATTTCCCTCTAGGTAATGTAGTGAGAAACTCTATGGCATAACGCAATCTCATTGAATAGATGCTGTGAGTATTTGTGGAGCCTCTAGAAAGTCCTGCATCGATACGTGTGTGTCTTTGTATACGCGTCATCTCTGGAGGTAAGCAAACCCTCTCAGCCAGCTTGCGCCGACCTTCGTTGCAAGGGCAATATTTGTAATTTAACTACATGCCTTATCGGTATACGGCTGCATCTGACCGCCACTTTCTTATAGGCCTGATGAAAAGTGGTATTGAAACCAGTACATGGGTACTACCGTAACCGTAATCTCTACCGTAATCTACCGTAATCTTAACCTGCGTTTTCGTTTGCTTCAGTTCTAGTTCGATTTCAAAACAAAATCCCATTAGTTGGTACTCATCGTACATTATATGCTTAGCATGTTGGCTTCGCCCGATTTGTCCAGAATAATATATATATCATCACCTTATAACAGACACGTCGGTATCGGAGAAGTTCGCAGGTGGGTGTGCCGTTTTTACTGCCTAAAGTACGTATGAATGACGTAGATAATGACACCTAGTGATTCATAAATAACTTGGAGTAAAGAAATGCTGTGTTGCTGCGAAATTTTAGTAATAAGGCAAAGATACGCCTGAAATGTTTTTCAGTGAAGTATTCGTGCACATACTTGGGGACGTATTCTGAAACGTTCCACTTCGGCGATAGTTTGCCTAGGCAACAATTTCGCCTTCAGGCGCGCGCTGAGATGCTAAGATTGCATAACAAAATACAAATTGCATAGCAAAATAGAGTGGTGACTACCAGCTGATGCTTTTTGCGGGAATTACCAATATATGTAGCAATCACAATGCAAGAAAAAGTAGCAACAGAAGAAAACAAATTAAACACCTGTGAGTTTATTCAACCATAAACTTGTGCATATATATGTGCTCACAGGTAGTTCTAGCTTTCTTTTATTGTGTACGTGTTTTGCTGCACTACCCAGATACCATTCCATGATGACCGACCAACAAGCCCATATTGACACCCTTGTCGATTTCATTTCTAGTACAACAGGCTTTTTTCAATATGTTCCTCGGGATTTTGGGCATATTGTTGCCCTCATTGCCACGGCTGCTAGCAGCACGTGTGTCCTAAGGTTCCGTATTCATAACAAGCAGCTTCCACAGGATATAAAATCGTTGTGTACTGGTTTCGCACCATTCGAATGTCGGTCACGGAAAAAGAATTTTGAAGATTGTACGTGCTAAACGACTTCAGCAGGCATGTCTCCACAGAGATTACCTCAGCGTGCAGATGTTTGATCAGTATGAGCCGTGCGTCGAAAGGAATCTTCTGTGGAGGCACCTGCACTTAGCTGATCAGGTCACCAAGTTCCTTTGGCAACCTCAAATAAGACTACTACGGGCTCACGTGAACAAGGATTAACAGAAAGCAACAAGTGATGTCTACGTTTCTGAAGGTTTCATCCTTCCCAACAGTGTGAGCAAAGTTCTTGGCCTCGGTCCAAAATTTGCCCAAGCTACCAGCTGGACTAAACCGGAACTTCCCTGTCCATCATAAGTAAAGTGTCCAGAAGAGCCCCGCAAGAAGATGGTGTGAGAATGAACTCGGAAGGTTTAGATGCCCTGTTATGATGTAAGCCCCAACCTTCTAAGTTACCTGTAAAATGTGTAGTCTTACCTGAAGAGTAATTCATTGTGTGTCATACCAGCTGACAAAGAGGGTGGTTTTGCAGTTTTTTCCTTTAAATGTTTCTTAGAAAAAGCCAGTCAAGCAATTTCTGCAGTGTTCAGTGAGCGCAAGCATGTATCACTTATGAAAGCAGCAGCGAAACCAAGTGAAATTTACAGAAAGTTTAATCTCGATAAACTAAGGAAAAGTTCAGAGATGTAATTTTTAGTAAGTGCACAAGGAGGATGTTCCTTTTCAGGTCATAATTTTCGAAAGGGGTACCTGGCAGAAGCAAGCTGCACTGTACCTGGTTTCAAAGCTGAATGTTAGATTGATGACCAGTTTCTTGTAAAAGGTTCTGACGAATCCTTGATTTTGTTAGGTTTCACGGCAAAAAGGGCTTCAAGGCCTTCTCAGCTAAGTTCAAAGAATTATATTATTCTATCCTGCTCAATGATCTTATTCAATGCGTCGAGGATTGTATTGACAAATATGGTGCCGTAAGGTTTTCACAGGAAGCAGGTTGTTTCAGTAGAAGGGTATTTAGAATTATGGTGTTTTTACATGTCGTCAACCTTTGCACAGTGGAACAATAGGCTGCATCTGCAGAAGAAAGGCATTTGCATAGGGTTGTGTCTGGCTCCCGTCTTTAGCAACCTATATTTAGCACAATTAGATAGGCACATATACGACCACCTCACGGGACTAACAGTTTTTCAGCGAGCTTTTAGATTTGTCAACAATTTTTTAGTGTTTCTGGATTTCCCTAGTAATAGCTTTCTAGAAAAATGTCCTGATGTCTAAGATTTTTTGCGAGTGTTTGAGACCTCTTGAAGTGACTTTTGAAGTGCAATACGTTTCAGTTTCTTGACTTTCAGTTCATCTCTACTGATAGTAGGACTTGCTGGGCTTACAGTCCATGAGCTAAGAAACCCCTTCTCCAATTTCGTTCAGCCCATTTGAGTTTGGTGAATAGGGGCATAACGAACTAATAGGGATGCCTTTCTGCCCACTGCTGCGCATGTGGATGTAGGCCGAAATTCAAAAAAATGTTTTATCGTTGCAAAACACGGAGACCGTGTTACACGTGAGATAATCAAGCAGGAGAAATTCTACGTTTAAAGAATGGTTGAATCAGCACCCCTCTATTGCTCTCACTGACGAGGAGATCAGACACCTCGGGCTATCACCACGTTGAATTTTGTGTGGCTTTGTCGTGGCGTTCTAAGTGTCAGTAGTGTAATGGCCAGTCACGAGATGGCGCCATGTGTCCATTGGTGCGCCGTCGCCGTTTCACGTTTTCAAAGCCACTCATGTATATTTTCTCCCTCTCGTTTTTCTTTCTTGCTTGAAGTTCATTAAACAAAATGGCAGCTTGACAGTTGTGTGTCGTTTCGTTGGCTTCGTGCCAAATCCACTCAATCCGCGACTCCAAAAGATCTGGTCACCCTGCGTACTCAACAAAACCAACAGGTTATGGGCCCAGGACGACGCATCGACCACTTTTTGGAAGAAATGACGTGGATTGACTTGGTTGAGTGATGAAAAAGTACGACCACGTTGAAGCAGAAAACGTCAAGCTACACCGCCTTCACTGCGTCGTGCCGATGTCTTCAGAAGTTTAGACAGGCGTGAGTATCGTGAAACTGTCGGGAAGAAGTGACTGACAAGCGGTGTGTGCCCGTGAAAAAAAAAGTGAGAAGTGCGTATTTTTTTTTGTAAGAAAGACGGTCCGTCACGCGACGCCGGCGTTGCTGCATGCTCCATGTTGGATGTGTACGGAAGACGCTCAGATACGTCCGGCGTGAGTACGGCAAAACTGTCAAGACGTGACTGACAAAATATTTTCAGTGGCATTTTTCTCGGCAATAAGTGACCGACAAATCGCGTTCGCGTACGCTAATTGAGAAACAGCCCCGAAAAGGAAGTGCGTTGTCCCCCTTGCGTTCGAGGATCAGCGAACATGTCTGCATTAGACGAATTTAGGCTGCCGAAGTTGTCATCAGATAACTATCACACATGGTCAATAAGGGCAAGAGCGGCTCTTGTACAGAAAGGATGCTGGGAAGCGATCGACCCTGGATTCTCGAATAGAGAAATGAACGAGCGAGAAAAGCAGACTGACAACAAGGCCCTGACCTTTCTGTTCCTTATCGTCGAGGACAACTACCTGGACGACATCGGGACTTGCAGAACTGCAAAAGAAGCCTGGAATACGCTGCAGGAAATGCACTCAAGGTTTGGACTCTTGCATATACTCCAGCTGATGCGCGACTTTTTCAACGTAAAGATGAAGAGAGACGAGTCAATGCAAGATTACCTTGGAAGACTGATGGTGCTGCATAGGAAGTTGTCAGATGCAGGCTATGCATTTACAGATAGAGAGGTTGCATTAGTGATGCTAATGGGGCTTCCTGACACATATGAACCGCTCATTCTGAATTTAGAACAAGACGAACAAACCCTCACAACCAAAGCAGTGAAGACAAGGCTGCTGATTGAAGAAAAGAGAAAGCTGCGTCGTGATGAAGATCGGTTAAGCGATGAAGAGGGTCAGACAAGAGCCCTGATCACAAAAGCTCGATTAAGGACTGAGAGCAAGCAACCCAATGAGAAGGTGCATCATCAACTCACTGTCAAGAAGGACGAAAAGTTTCGTCAATGCACCACAAGTATGCAAAAGAAGAAGGTGCGGTGCTTTGCTTGTGGCAAGATCGGTCATATAGCCAGAGATTGTGACCAGTTCCAAAACGAAGGGGATGACCAGAAGAAGAGAAACTCATCGCAGGCAAGAATTGCAGCACAGACGGCTTTATGTGCCAAAAATGTGATGACAGCGCTTCCTCATGTGTGGCATCTTGATAGCGGTGCTACAGATCACATGACATCGCACAAGGCAAAGGTCATTGACTTCAAGCCATGTGAGTCAGGTGTAGAAACTGCAAACAAAGAATCCATGAGTGTCATGGGGAAAGGAAGAGTTCAAATTCAACTATCTGAAGAGTGCGGTGGGTCATTCATCACGCTAGAAGATGTTCTTTATGTGCCTGACTTGAACGGCAACCTACTATCAGTCGGAAGAATTGAAGAGCGAGGTTTGCACGTGACGTTCGCCGACGGCAAAGCCGAAGTTACGAAGGACACCGGTGAGCTGATCCTTACTGCAACTCGAGAAGGAAGACTGTACTCTGTCAAAGAAGAAATCATGTCGACAAAGATGGCAAAGACAAATGACACAGCTTTGTGGCACAGACGACTAGGCCACCTTCACCAGGATGCTGTTAGACGCCTCTGTGGAGCTAGTGAAGGCTCTGTGAAAGACAAATGTGACACATGTTGTCTGGGAAAGCTAAGGCGAAGCAGTTTCCCGAAGGTTGAGGCAACACGAGCTAAGATTCCACTGGAGCTGGTGCATTCAGATGTGGTTGGAAAGATCACACCAACAACCAGAGGAGGCTCAAATTACTTTGTAACCTTCATAGACGACTACTCGAGATATACTGTGGTGTACCCCATGAAGGCCAAAAGCGAAGTGCTTCAGAAGTTTGACGAGTACAGACGCATGGCGGAAAATCTGCACAACACAAAGGTGAAGACCTTGCGTAGTGACAATGGAGGAGAGTACACAAGCAAAGAGTTCCACGAGTACTTGGCCAAGCATGGCATAAGGCACCAGCTGACCGTTCCTGGCACGCCTGAGCAGAATGGAGTCGCAGAGAGAATGAACCAAACATTGCTTGACATGACGAGGTGTCTTCTCATCGAATCAGGTGTCACCAAAAGGCTCTGGGCTGATGCCGTTGTCACTGCAAGTCACATCAGAAACAAGTGCCCATCAAAGGCGCTTGGAGGAGAGTCACCAGAAGCTCGGTGGACAGGGGGAGAAGTGAAACTGGACCACCTAAGAGTGTTTGGGTGCAGAGCATGGAGTGTGCGAAACAGACGGTGCAAGGGGAGCAAGTTGGACCCAAAAGCAGAGGAGTGCATACTGGTCGGCTACCCAGAAGGAGTGAAGGGGTACAAGCTGTGGAACCAGAAGGAAGATCGCTTCTTTGTAAGTCGGGACGTTACCTTTGAAGAAGAGTCCTTCCCATGCAAGATTACCCAAGTTGCAAATAGCAAGACTGAAGCGCATAGCGATACTTATTGCACAATCCAATTACAAGTTGAAGATAGCTTGAGTGAGCCACATGATATTGGTAGTTCAGATCGCAATGATACTGACTACAACTATGCCGAAGAAGTTGGCTCATCAGCTGACGAAGACGAGGCAACTACACAGGACAAAGGAGCTACACAGCCACCGTCCAGCGTGACAGATTGTGGTACACAGGCACTAAGACGGTCGCAAAGACTGGCAAACAAGAAACCACGTCAAGGTGAATGTCACGGCTGCTGCATAGCCAGACAAAACAGCCAAAGAGATCCAGAAACTCTACACGAAGCCTTATCTGCACCAGACAAGGAGGAATGGAGAGCAGCTATACAGAGTGAACTGGAGAGCCTTGAAGCTTCCAATACATGGGAGCTAGTGCCACGACCAAAAGACAGACAAGTAATAAAATGCAAGTGGGTGTTCCGCAAGAAATATGACGAAAATGGTGACTTAGAGCGATACAAGGCTCGGTTGGTTGCATGCGGGTACTCACAAGTGAAAGGTACCGATTACAAGGAAACCTTCTCTCCTGTAGTGAAGCTGAAGTCCGTCAGGACACTGCTGGCCATAGCAGTTGAGAGAAATTGGAAGATCCACCAGATGGACATCACCGCTGCATACCTAAATGGTATTCTGAAGGAGACCGTCTACATGGAACAACCGCAGCCTTTGAATGACTGTAAGAAGGATGAAGTGTGCCTTCTGAGGAAGAGCCTTTACGGGCTAAGACAGTCTGGAAGGGAGTGGAACCTTGCTTTGGACAAAATGCTCAAGTCGGAAGGGATGACAAGATCAAGAGCAGAACCCTGTGTTTATGTCAGCAAGAAGAAGAACCTCATTGTAGGAGTCTACGTTGATGACTTGCTGATCATCGCAGAAGATGAGAAACAGATTGCTGACTTCAAGGGCCGCTTGGGTCAAAGATTTGATGCAAGAGACTTGGGTGAAGCTAGCCACATTCTTTCCATACGACTGAAGAAAGAAAAGGATGGGAAATTAACATTGGACCAGACGGCCTATGCTAACGACATACTGGAGACGTTTGGCATGTCAGATGCAAAGGCAGCGTCATCTCCTTTGGATCCTGGAAGCAAGTACCAAAAAGGAGGCAACGATAACCCACCTAGTGAGGACCTGCCCCGCAAGTACAGACAAGCAATTGGTGCGTTGCTTTATCTTGTCGGAGGCACAAGGCCGGACTTGGCTTTTGCGACTACTTACATGAGCCAGTTTAGTGAACATCCCACAGAAGAACATTGGAATGGCATAAAGCACATTCTTCGCTATGTGAAAAACACAAAGGATAATGCACTAGTGTACCAGAGAACTAGGAAGTGCATACAAGCCTTTTGTGACGCAGACTGGGCTAGTGACAAAGCTGACAGGAGGTCATTCAGTGGGTATGTGTTCACGCTAGCTGGTGCTGCGATTTCTTGGAGTAGCAAGAAGCAGCAAAGCACTGCATTGTCAACAGTCGAAGCGGAATATATAGCAATGTGTCACGCTGCAAAGGAAGTAATATGGCTCCAAAATTTCATGAAGGAACTTGGTGCGCAAGAATTCATGCACGAACCACAGATTTTAATGGCTGACAACCAGGGTGCTATTGCGCTTGCGAAAAGCCAAGTTACTTCAGACAGAAGCAAACACATTGACCTGAAGTATTATTTCCTGAGAGAAAAGGTCGAAGAGGGAAAATTACAACTCCAGTACATCGAATCGTCGAACAACTGTGCCGACCTCTTCACCAAGGCCTTAAATGGAAGAATGACTCTCAAGCACTGTGAATGTTTGGGCATCAAAAGTGTGGGAGCAATGACAGTCCATTAAGGGGGAGTGTCAGTAGTGTAATGGCCAGTCACGAGATGGCGCCATGTGTCCATTGGTGCGCCGTCGCCGTTTCACGTTTTCAAAGCCACTCATGTATATTTTCTCCCTCTCGTTTTTCTTTCTTGCTTGAAGTTCATTAAACAAAATGGCAGCTTGACAGTTGTGTGTCGTTTCGTTGGCTTCGTGCCAAATCCACTCAATCCGCGACTCCAAAAGATCTGGTCACCCTGCGTACTCAACAAAACCAACACTAAGCATGGTTGGTGGGCTATTGTGTGACTATAAATAGCGATGCTTTTTGAAAAGAAAATAAACAGTTGGAAGCTCAGCGCTCCGTTCTCTCTTCTATCCCTTCTGGTGGCTTTGCGCTGTTAACCTGAGTTTGAAGCATAATTTATCAACAAGCCCAATCTTAAACCCTTCGTAACTAACATGTGTTTCAAAAACGTCCTGATGAAAACCAGTTTCCAGCAACAGGCTGCAAGTCTTAAGGAGGCTGGTTACCCTAACCATGTGTTGGTGTCAATGGCAGAAAGGCTGCTCAAACAGGAACGTTCGAGACGATGCCTCCGTGCAAATGCAAGAGCTAGCAGCCGTGACCAGGTGAAAACCGCTGTGATTCCGTATATACACCAAATATCACATAGCCTGAAAAAGATAAGAAGCCAAGGTAACGTGCGGGTGTTTTTTCAGCTCCAAATAAGCTAAGCACCTTGTGTAAAACTACTAACCCAATAAGGACAAAAAAACCGGTTTGTGGTAGAATCGCAAAGATGAGTTCGTCGAATGCGCTGTAGGAGTGGTCTATCATATTCCACTGTCATGCGGTAGATGCTACATAGGCCAAACCGGAAGATGCATTAATGAGCACTTAAGAAAGCACAGAAATATAGTGTATCAGGTGACGATTTTCTTGCTTTGCATTGCAATACATGTCCATGTCGCCCTCTTCTAAATGACACGTACCGCTGTTATATACAGGGATAAGCACAAGTGTGTGAAATTAATAGTAGAAACTGGGCAAATCCTCTCGGCCGCTGACCAATGTATCAGCGAACTATCACTATCATTGTCCGTGAGAAAGTTAGATTATTTGCGCATGCCATGAAAGTTGACTGCATTTGCAATGGATCATTTAGGTTTCTTGGTGTTTTCTTGTTGTACCGGTTTTAGACAGTGGTGGCTCTACTCATGAGCCATATATATAGTCGACTTCCATTAATTTGATCACCTTTCTGGGGTTTTACTTGCCAAAACCAGTTCTGATTATGAGGCATGCCCGTTAATTCGATCCTGACGGGACCATTGAGACTGGTTGAATTAAACAAAAGGCATAAAAGAACATTGAAACATGCCATTGCTTCACTTTGCAGTATTTGCCTTTAAAATTAACTTTGGCCGCGTTTCAGTTTAGCGCTACACCTGCAACCATCAACAGCTACCAACTCGCCCAGTTTACTATTTTTCTTAATTTTAGCTTCACTGCAATACAGCCATGTTATGCATAGAACCATACCAAGCAGGGAAAGGTGCCATTGTTGCAAGACAGCACGTGTTCCCTAATTTACGTACATGCACATGTGCAGTCTCCAGACGCCTAATAGGTGTATGGGCAGGCCTTCAGAGTTTGATATATTCACACTCTTTTGTTGGCTTTTAACATCTCCTCGGCTTATCGCAGTTTTTTCAACTTACTGCCTTCCTTTTTGCTAGCTTTCCCAAAACACATGATTGTTTTCCACTTCTCTGTGCACGGCACATTTACTTAAAGAACACATACTAGGCCTCATTAATGGTCTCATATACGAGACATGCATGGAAGGTGAAAAAAGGACTCAAATCACCACTGAAACGTAAGAAACAGCTCTGAATGGCTGCCAGTATGCTTATTAGGTGGCTAGGTGCTCCTACTGTGACAGGAGACTGCATGCCTGTATAATCAAGGAACACGTGCTATGTCCTGTGACAGTGGCTCTTTTCCATTCTTGGTATGCTTCACCACAGTAAGTTGCATATGCTTCAGCGCTTAACACAGCTGTATTTGGGCGAATCTGACCAGTGAGGTTCGAATTATCTGGCGAAGGCCAATTTTGAGATTGAAATAACAGAAGTTTGGGCTCACAGAAACATATTTCATTAAATAAAAAACAATCATTAGCAAACAACTTTACTTAAAAGGGGTGACTGACTACTTCTATATCATTAATATATATTAAAAATGACAAGAGGCCAAGCATGCTGCTTTGAGGAACACTGGAAGTAACTGGCACTTCATGGGAAGGGCAATCGCTTATGCTGACAAATTGTTTGTGCTTAGTTAAGTATGCAGAGATTCAGCCAATTAAGTATGGCAGAAGATTTGTGATTTCGAGCTTCTCAATTAGTTTTGAGTGTCAAACAAGCTCAAATGCTTTTCTGTCTGAAATACAGGAATATAACATCAATCTGGCCAGGTTTATCAAGAATGCTAGCAAATGCTTGCATGTATAAACCCGTGATCCAACTTCCAATAAATCGTTGAAAGTACCACTTGTGTGTGGTCTCTTCTCTCGTCTGTCTTGTGTATGGTTTCTGCGCTAAGCACTAAAAGAATGTTGTACCAACAATGTTAAAAGTCCACCCTTGCAATGTAAAGTTTCTTTTTTCAAAAATATTCCACACTTCTCTGAAGTGTGAACATATTTGTTATTCAATATTCAATAGGTCAGTTTCGTCAAATATCCATATTTAATTCTATCCAGAAATATCAGAATATGAAAACCCCTACTATACATATGGGCCTTGAGTGGAGCAGTATGGCCTTAAACGCGTGTAACCAGTGCTACTTACAGGGAACACAAGAGGTGAGTCTGGGGTTTTATGCGCAAAACCACGACATGATTATGAGACACACAATAGTGGGGGACTCCGGATTAATTTTGACCACCTGGAATTCTTCAGTGTGCACTCAATGCATGGTAAACAGGTGTTCTTGCATTTCTTCCCCGTGGAAATGCAGCTGCTGCAGTCGGAATTTGATTCCGCGCCCTTGGGATTAGCAGCACACAATGCCAAAGGCATTATGGCGGGTTTTAAAACTCGAGAGGTGGAAAAGAAACCGCGGAAAGCTTTAGAAGAGATGTTTTTTAGATTGTTTGAAACATGTAATGCCAGTCACAACCAGGCTTCTGGTCAACTGATAAGTTTGTAAATGAGAGTGACTGAAAGGTAATAGTATCTGCCGCACCAAGATGACATCAGGAACATGTTCACATTGTCCAAATGATAATTTTTACAGCCTCAATTGAGAAAACAAATCCGTTGGCTGCCTAAAGGCGAGGCATCTTTACTGCGCGACTAGAAATTACTAAGCAAAGCAAAAAAGTACCTGCTCTATATGTCCACTCAGGAACTGCAGTTCCCTTTGAGAATGGTCACCACATGCACCTGACTTTCTCCCTAAAGATTCCACTGTGTGTAATTATTGACAGAAAAGAAGATTTGATAACTTCTAATTGCGTGTTCTCCAACTGAATACAAGTCAAATGGTCAACAACTATTTGATTTACATTTGACATTTTGAACATTCGCACAGCACAAGCCATACTCGAGAAGAACACCATCAGTGCATATTGTGAAACACCTGACGAGTAGGGAAAAGAAAGCTTCGTTTTCAGGGCTCTGAAATTATTTTGAGTTTTGTGCAAGTGCACCGTCAGTAGCGTACCTACTGGTGATCATCAAGGGTTCAGCATTTAATATATCTGCTCTTACCAACACTAACAATACGAGATATTCCTCTAACAATTCTTTCCTTCCTCAAATAAACACTAATTGTCAATGTTTACTGCTCTTTTATGGTGATTAAACACTAAATTAAACCACCCCCTATTAAAGCCTGCCACACAACATTAACATTCAAGAGAGATATGAAGTAATATTTACTATCGACACTACTGGCTACAGACTCATTACTACGAACATATATTATATACAAATTTATTTTACCACTTTCAGTGCTTCTGTATTTGCCTAATGTATCGCTTTTATTCTCTATATCCCATTGTCTTTTATTTTTAGAAATTTTAAGTTTTTTGTCGCACAATATATATTTCACTTGTACTTTGCATATTGTAAGCATATTTTTGTTTCTAATTATCTCGTACATTGACCCTGTGTTCTTTGATATGTGTCATCCCTATGTTTCCATAACGTGCCAATTACTACATTTTTATTTATTCATACACAGCATCTATTTCATTTGCTTGTATTTGTAAGCACCTTACTTGTATTTGATTACTTGCTTCATTAACTTCGTGTATCACTGCTATGTTGCCATAATGTATTCATTACTATATTAACTACTAATAGGTCCCACTGACAGTTTTTGTAACTCTGGGACCTCCATCTGTACTAATGATGAATGATGAAATAAAATTTAGGTATTCTGCATAAATTGTGTAATTATTAGGTATTAAACATCACCATTGCTAGATGTCACAGTGGCACCACTTCCCAGGTTTTGAGCCACCTCTAGTAGAACGAACAAGTGATCTTTTTTCATGAAGTGGATTGGCTTCCCACATGACATCATTAAGAATACGCAAAGCAAGCCTCCTCATTAAGCTTATTTTTGGTAGGATGTGAAGGCACAGTAATTGATGTACCTGTAAAAGTAAACACACTAATGTAAGACATGTAGATGTTTCTTGAGTCCAACGGTAGACTTGCCTGAGATAGCAGATTGTCTGCCACTGTTGTCTACACACATACTATTGACTAAAAAAGCTTACGGACCACGGGATCTCAGAAAACGCTAAATATCCGAGCAGCCTTTAAAAGTAGCCAGTAAAACCGTACATCACAATGTTCGCATATACTAGTAGAGGCTGGAAATGGGAATACCAGGCTTCGTTTTGAGGCTGCGGAGATATTCAGCTTTTTGTGAGATCCCTTCATTCGTTAACTTTTTGGGTCGATAGTACATTTGTATGTGTGTGGTAGGGAAGGTATGAATTAGAAAGTTTCTCCAAAAAAGCAGGGCTTTGCTATAGATGTGCCAGGCTGTAGATGAGCAGGCAAAAAGTGAAAAAGAATGCAATAATGTTTAACAATAGCACAGTGACGACAGCAACCAAAGCAAAGCAGCAGAGGGGTACATGTGGTGGCAGAAACTTGCACTGTATCTATTGCACTTATATTCTTGTAGGTGAGTGCAGAGAGTAAGTTACCGCGACTGCACACTGTACAAAACATAAGCGCTCTATGTAAACTTCGTTTTGAGGCCTTCATCACCACAATAACAAAAAAAAGAAGCTGCATCTCTAAGTGACACAGGAACACACTAGGTTCAAGTAAACTGCAAGTAGCCAACACTACTGTCATTGTACGATGTCGTGTCCAATGAGGCAGGACATAGCCAAGGCCACATAGAATAAAAGTGACATTGGAGAGGAAAGGCTTTAGAGGAGGGTAATTTTTAATCACTTGCAGCTCTTTATATAGCATGGTGACATGAAGCTTTTTTGAGTAACCATTCGAGGAGAGATACTGTGTACGTGTAGGTAACACACAACTAAAATAGTTTCAGGGACCCTTTGGGTGATGAGGTTAACATTTAGTCTTTTTTTCTTTATGCACCCACAAGGTTCTGTTACACATGTACAGTTTTTCCGTGAACATTTTTTTTCCTTATCAATTTGTGTTGTACCTGTTTTTTCACCAATAAACTTCCAGTTGTGAATAGGTGCTCGTGTGTGTTCCTTACTTTCCTTGTACGATTTTGTTCTGTTTTCTTTAACTTCAGTCTTTCCTCAGCGGCAATGCTGATGTCATTGTTATTGATTTCTCGTGCTTTAAGCTAATATGGCCAGTCCTACACAATAGAGAAAAAGTGAAATAAAGAAATGCGCAAGATATGCATGCTGGGATGTGAAGTGATTGCTTACGATAGGGCAGGGTGGACACCTTAGGGAATGATGGCTGGAACAATGTTATAATTATTTTCTTTTTCACACTTTCTCATTGGTCTCAGCAGCATTCTGCTTACATTATCATCAGCAGGTCTACCAGTAAATGATAAACAAATTCTGACATTATACCAGCTAATAACTGCCTTGCTCAAGATGGACAACTGAGCTATTTCATGATAGGAGTGTTTGAAAACTTGCATCAATACTGACTGAACGAAATGCTATTTTGCTTCAGCTACCTAGAAAGAACTAGCATTATTGGGGTTGATCTCTTGATATGTCTTATGGTAAATGAATGGAGGTGCATTTGCCCATTTAGAATGAGAATAGTGGAAATTAATGGGACATTGAAAAGACACTTCAATATTCCGACAGTTGTTACAATTATGAAGGGGATGACAGTTCCCGTAGCATTACTGTTCTGCTTACCATTTAAAGGTTACCAGCTTACTGCTGTGGTTTGGACATTAAACTCTACATTTGACCTCACATTGGGTGTTCTTGTTGCACCTGCCTTGAACCCCACCCTTTCCATGCATATGAGGTGTGTTGAAAAAGAAACCGAACTTTTGCTATAACAGCTTTGCTGCTTATGGTACATCTTCAGTGCTGTCCCCTTCAAAGTAGTCCCCTCTACTGGCAATGCACTCTTCCCATCTTTTCTTCCATTTTTTGGAAAGCCTCCTGGAATGCAATTTCTGGAATGGCATGCAGGTCTCTTCTCGCATTGTCCTGGATCTCCTCTAGGATTTGGAAAGGGTCTAGGTCCGGAGAATATGGTGGGTGGGGCACAAAAGGAGTGTGGTGTTTCGCTAAGTAGCTGCAGACAAGGAGCGACATGTGAGCCAGGGCATTGTCATGATGCAACATTCAAGCCTGATTTTCCCACAATTCAGGCCTCCTACTGCACACACAATCTCTCAAACATGCTAGAGTTCCCTGGCAAACTTCTTTGTTTACCATCTAACCATGTGGCACAAATTCCTGATGGGCAATGCCTTTGCAGTCAAAAAACACAACCAACATCACTTTCATTTTTGACCGACTCATGCATGCTTTTTTTGGACGAACAGAACTTTTGGCCACCCAATGCGATGACTGCACTTTCGTTTCAACATTGTAGGCATAAACCCATGTCTCATCGCCTGTTATGATGTTCTTAAGAAAGTTGTCATCGTCATTGGCAGCGGCAAGCATTTCCTGGCTTATTTCAACACGGGTCTGCTTCTGTGCACCAGACAACAAACGTGGCACAAATTTTGCACTGACACGAGGCATCCCAAGTTTGTCACTCAAAATTTCATGACATGATCCTACGCTGATACCCACGTCATCAGCGACTTTTCAAACAGTCAAACAGCGATTTCCACGAATCATAGTTCGAACTCTCTAGATGTGGTCATCATCTGTGGATGTGGAAGGTTGTCCAGGCTTGGGATCGTCACCGACCAACATTCTTCCCTCTTCAAAACGCTTGAACCGATCATAGCACTGCGTACGACTCATATAGTCCTCCTCGTATGCTTGGCTAAGCAACTGAAATGTCTCTGTGAAAGTTTTCCCAAGATTGTAGCAGAATTTCACACACACACACTGTTCTTCCAATTCCTTCATTGTCACTTTGGCACCAATCCGAAGAGCAGCTTGTTCATGTGCTCACTTCAGCGGCTGTAGCTCGCCAACTAACAGTCAGAGCGAAACGCGGCGAATGGCAGTTTGTTGTCTAAACCTGCCGCTACATGCGCTCAGTAGCCGCAGCGCGCTCCCTCTGCTGGTTGGCACGCTATTTCAAAAGTTCGGTTTCTTTTTGAACCCACCTCGTATATATTACTGCACACAGACACACACACACAAAAACCTTGAGTCATAAGTGAGCACTGTGTCTGTCCCCTTTCCTTTTCCAATCAGTTGACACTGTTTTTGTTCTAAATACCTTCTAGGAACTAGGCCATCAAGAAACTGTCTTGCAAGTGCCCTATATTATCTGTGTTGTACAGTCCAGTTTGTCAGTCTACCTAAATTTAGAATTGTTTATAAATTCTGGTTAAGTGCTTCAAGATTTTATGTATTCTGTACACTTCTGCAGGTCAACACGACCACATATTTCATGTAAGTAAAAGTTACTATGCAGAAAATGCTCGCTTTATTTGAAGACTAAGCAGTTTAAGTGATAATGCATGTCCTGACTAGGTAAAGTTAATGAAAAGTGACCAAACATATTTTTCAAAGAAAGGCTATGTATATGTACTACAGGCAATACAAACCTCTATTTGCATGCCGCTGCTATAGCTCCCATGACCAGTGTGACTTGCTTTCTAAGCAGTACAGGCTGTACAGAGCTGTCAAGTCAGCTAGTCTTTAGTCTATCTAGCTTGCTTTCCTGGTGCTTTCATGTATACAAACCAGAAGGCCGCCTTCTACAGTATTATGCTGAAGATTATAAACGGTTGCCTGACACTGTGCCTTGCAATGTTCACAGGCATTCGGCTTACCAGGAGACATCATTTGTGTTGGCAACAGTAGGTGAGAGGTAAATAAAAAATAAAGTACACATTAATTTGAAAGCCTTCATCTTCACTACATTGTGCAACATGAGGATGCCTTTCCAAAGGAATGTAGCCAGTGCCATCTGCAAGCACATTGCTCACCAGCTGCAGTGGCTTCATATCGACACAGGTGACACGCAAAGACATCATTGTGCTTGAAGTGAGGTGCATGTAAAGCACCACAATCCAATAAAACTGCTCATCTTTTATACATGTACTGCGTTTTTGCTCCCAGCCATCCCATACAAAAACTGTCCCAACTTTCATTCAAATGACTCAACCTAACTGTGATAGGCTAGCAATTTTCTTGTTTGGATATGCTGTTCAGTTTGTGCATGTTATAGTGCAGGCATACCACCAATTGAATTAAGTATTGTGAAAATCAAGTACACTACATTGCCTGCTTAAGCACATGAACATTAAGCAACAAAATCTTTTTCTGCTCATGCAGTGACCTACAGCTACAAAGGAAGACACAAAGACAGTGCAGACGTGTAAGTAATATCAAGTTGCAAGTTACTATGCAGACATAGTAAGCTGTGGTGAAGAATGAAGTGTAATCTGTGCTTCCACTTCTGCATGAATTTTGTGGAAGTGCTGGAGGGTCAAGGTTTTATACAGCTACTAATTTATGTATGTGGTCTAATAAACCATTGCAAAATGAATGTGTGGCATCCGCAACAGATAGCCAGGCACTATCACAAAAAGAAGCAAAATAATGCTGGGGAGTGGTTGTCGAAAGTTGCAGGTTCTGGAGGAGAGAGACAAAAGGACAAGACTGCATCGATCAATTGGACATGACTGAAGGCATGCACGGTATGTCGAGCAAGAAGCGGATAGAAGGAGTATTAAGGAAACGCATGAAGGAGAAGTCTGACAGTGTGTGAAGGCAAGAGCATCACATAAAAAGAAAAATTTGAAGAAAGTAGCAAATGAATAGGGAGATTGGATGCCAAGGAGAAAGCATTTTCTGCTAGAAATGTTATTGCTCTCCTGTTCGCCACATAAGCATTGCGGATTAAACGAAGTCTCACTGTTTCGTGCAATGCGTTTGTCACTGGCTGACCACAAATGAGTCGCTGTCAATGTTGTGTAATGAGCATTAAAAATTTCTCTTCAGCTCCTACTTTGTGATTGATGAGCCGGCTGTGCTTATATAGGTGCGGATCCACCTCCAGAGGGTCATCACTGAATTGCATATTTTTTTACAGGAGCGTGGACGCCTGCATAAATAGTGTTTTTTGACTGACTGCACATGTTACCAGGCTTTTTATCAATCTTTTAAATCACCCACACAGGCGTACGTTATGTTCTTCATTTAGTACAGAGGGTTAAACATCTACAAAATGATGCAGCTCAAATAGGTTGAACGTGTATGCGTTTTCTATCCGCAGTGACGGACAACATGGCTCGAGCGTTGCATAATACCGTTTGCCTAAAGCCAGCTTCGCTGCAGGACACTAGTGTCGCGCAATGAAGCATGCGCATTGTATTGCGGCAAAGTATACCAAGAGTGAAAGCGGCCACTGTGATATACGTGCCCACTTGCCGTCACGTCTCCTGCCGCAGTACAAGCACGGAGACGCCGAACAAGTGTACTGGCAGGCATTCAGAGTATTTCGCATGCGGTTGTAGCGATCTGAGCCCTTGTTTCGCCCACGTAGAGCGCCCCGTATATGAGCTAGACATCGTAACAGCCGGGATTATTAACTAGCCAATATCAGTGTTACTGTACAGCTTTCACAAAGGCCTACTGCTATGAAATTGCATGACGACCATTTTTTTCTTTAGCATACATTTCTAGCATTATTTCGTACATTTCTATACATTTCTTCCGTATTCATCTGCAGGGCGTAGTGCTTTGCCAGTGTGGCTGTACAGCTCTCAACGATCTACGGCTCAGATTGCATGGCGACGCAAGTTTTAGTACTTACACATACAGAGTACAAGATTTCCATTCCCACGAACCTCCAAGTGTGATGTAATCTCAGTTACATTAAGAACTAATGCATCGGCACGGCAGTTAATTCATAAACTGTTTCCGTTCCCGCGATTCCCCTGAAGTGTGTGGCATGCTGACCTTGATCAACGACGCTAATGAACAATGCATCGGCACGACGTAATGCTTTGCCACTAAAGTCATCCGAGAAGACACCTCACTTCCAAACGTATCCGCTTGCGACTACAAAATTTAATATGCTACCGTCGC